>NW_011495027.1:516715-542169 GCF_000754665.1 Bison bison bison | reverse complement strand
GTAGTGATATATAGCTTTATGTTTTTTTCTTGATTGGGATTCTATATAAGGGAGTTAGTCTAGATATAAAGATAAAATAGTTAGATCTTACAGAAACTATTTTTATCATTAAAAAATATGTATATATATATATATATATTTTTTTTTTTTTCCTGATCCTTCACTGAAACTATCCCACCTGGGTTTTTTAGAATGACAAAAGGCATATGTTGCCTCTTTTACCTGTGAAAATATGCTTTCTTGAGAGCATGGAAAAGCCTGTACTATTTGAAGTGCAACTTGATAAGTGTTTCATTTTTTGTGCACCCAGGAAAAGAAATTTATTTCATTTTTACAAATAGTAAAGTTTTTTTTTTTTTTTTTAATTCTTAGAACCATCTCTGTTGGCATCACATGCTGAATATTTCTTATATAGAGAATTATTTATAAAAAAGAACACAAGTTTTCTTATGACAATTACTAGAGTTAATATTGAGGTTCTGATTAGTGTTGAGTGTTGTGCAAATATTATCTCATTTAATCTTTCATAAGCCTAAATACCCAGTTAACACCCCAGTTTACATGTCAGAAAACGATATTGTAAAGAGTTTAAATTGTTTGCTTGTAGTCACATAGCTAGTAAAAAGAAAAGCTGAGATTCAAACCCAAGTTTCATCAACTCTCAAAAACTCAAGGTCATCATTGTAGGAAGACACATCCATTATAAGTTTTGAAACCACTATTAAGGAGAAGAGATGCCAGGAGCTAGGTTTGGCCTTCCATTTACTTATAAAGTGGGTTTGAGAAAGGCACCTACTTTTTCTGCATTTATATACTTATATTTTCCTTTCTATAGCACAATAATAATAATACCTTCTGCCTGAGAGAGTCAAAGGAGATAGTTTTTGTGAAAGTGTTTGAATCTGTTAAGTGCTCTTCATAGATAATTTAGAAATATTAAGCTCACCTGCATCTAAAATCCTAAAGTGTGACTGTGTCTGTTTGCTGTTTAAGGTCACAGATGAGAACCAATGCTTTCCAGGCAGCAGGGTTATGCATTTTTTCTGAGTGGGGAGTGATGGGTACTGATTGCTCCAGCTTTTCAAGTTATCTATAGAAATAGAAAATATTGTGTTTTATCTGAAGAAACAAGATACTGTTTCTGAGTATTCACATTCTCATCAATTTCTCTTGAAGAACATATAATTACACAATGGATGGATCTGAATCCTGAGACTGAAAAGTAAAAGATGGAATTGCAGGATGCTGGAAGATGTGAGGAGCACAGTTGAAGATGTATATTTGCATTCACTTCCTTCCCGAAAATTATGGCTTCATTTTCTGAGAGAGAAATGGTAATGATAGCTTATAAGAGAAATAGTTTCTTCTCTGAAACATCTTGAAGAGTATTTTCAGAATAAAAACTTGTTTCAGAACTGATCATAGATCCTAATTTTGGGGGCAACTTTAGTATTTAGAAAAGTTCTTGTTGGAAAGATAAATTAAGAGTTTAAGATTAATATCACACTGCTATATAAAATAAGTGAACAACAAGGACCTACTGTATAGAACTGGAAACTATATCTTGTAATAACCTATAATGGAAAAGAATCTGAAAAATAATACATATACATACAGATATACACACACATACATTCTTTGCTATACACTTGAAACTAGCACAACATTATAAATTAACTATACTTGAACAAATTTCTTCAAATGAGCTACTTTTGGTATTGGCATTATCTCTTTCTCTCCATGTATATTACTTATGTATGTGCTCATGCTCAGTTGCTCATTCGTGTCCAACTCTGCAATCCCATGGACTGTAGCCAATCAGGCTCTTCTGTCCAGGGTATTTTTCAGGCAAGAATACTGGAGTGGGTTGCCATTTCTTCCTCCAGGGGATCTTCCTGATCCAGAGATCAAACTCATGTTTCCTGCTCTCCTGTGTCTCCTGTATTGGCAGGCGGATTCTTTACCGCTGAGCCACTGGGGAAACCTGTATATATATATGTGTATATATGCACATGTATATGTATATATGTGTGCATGCTAAGTCGCTTCAGTCATGTTCGACTCTGTGTGACCCCATAGGCTGTAGCCTGGCAGGCTCCTCTGTCCATGGGATTCTCCAGGCAAGAATACTGTAGGGGGTTGCCATGCCCTCCTCCAGGGGATCTTCCCGACTCAGGGATCAAACCTGTGACTGTTCAGTCTATCTGCATTGGCAGGGAGGTTCTTTACCACTAGTGCCACCTGGGGTATATGAGAGAAAAGGTAGTGTTAGTATTTGGATAGCTACCTCTTGCTGCTGCTGCTGCTTAGTTGCTTCAATCATGTCTGACTCTGTGTGACTCTATGGACTATAGCCTGCCAGGCTCTTCTGTCCATGAAATTCTCCAGACAAGAGTACTGGAATGGGTTGTCATGCCCTCCTCCAGGGGATCTTCCCAACCCAGGGATCAAACCCCGGCCTCCTGCATTGCAGCAAGTTCTTTACCACAGAGCCAGCAGAAAAGCCCAGCTACCTCTTAATGAACACATTACATACCAGTCAAGGGCTTTCCTTTCCCTCCCAGTGATGTTCTGAATGCTATTACCAGATGAAAAGTAGAGGTTTGGATAGGTTGGTGACCTCCACTCCTTACCTCTGATAATAACCATAACTGAGAACCAACTGTATGTCTGACATTTTTACATACATAATGTCCAGTCTTCATACTAACACTACAAGACAACTAACATTGTTCTCATGTTGCCATTGCAAACACTAATTCTCAGAAGACTTGAAAAAAACAAGTCATATAACTAGCAAGTCACCAGCTAAGAATCCATGCCATGCTGGGCTAGCTTTAAAGCCCAAATCCATGTATCATGGTACAGATTATGAATGGTCAATAAATTCATTGGCTGTAGGCAGAATTAAATTCCTCAAGGCATCACCTGACCCTCCCCGTCATATAGTGTTCTCTAGGACACAACAGTTTGCCTCCCTAAAACCAGATAGAGAGCATGTCTTTTTAGTATGTTAGAACAGTCATAGAAAGCATGTCATCAGTGGAATGACAAATCATCGCTTCTGGCATATAAGATATCCTTTTCAAAGAGGGACATCTCATCATTTTTGTTATATTCTTTTGGATGGAAACAAGACACAGTTTTTTCACTGCACTCAAAGAGAGGAAATTATACAAGGGTGTGACTCATTGTGGGTCACTTTACAGTATGTCTGCCAGAGTTAATACCAAATAATTCTACCCAGGTTAGAACTGTCATATAATCTAAACGCTATGATTCTGTGCTGTATTATGTAGTTTGCAAGTAGATGAGAGCTGAAAAAATAACAAAAGTTTCTTTATAAAATTATGTAGCCAACATACTCTGTCCTTTAAGTTTACATTGTCACTATTTTCTTACTTATTTAGTTCTTGACAATCATTTTGTTCATGAAAGTAAGTGCTCACAGCCTCACTAATTAGTAGAGTATTTGACTTTTTTAATGATTCTTTCAACATTTATGCTTCAGTTGATTGATGAAATTTACCATATAAAATTCAGATTTTTCTTTTAAGTTATGTCTAACATTCTTGCCTATATTTGAAGTTATTTGGATAGTAATAATAAATTCAAATGTTATACTTTGTTCCTATTAGCATAGTTGCAGTGATTATTTGGGAAAGGAAACTATGTAATCATATAAGCATTGATAATACAGCATTCAGGAATGTCAGCTAGCTGAAGTAAGCAATAGGCTATTCAGCTTCCAAAATGCTGACTTTAGGTGGAACCCAGTACCAAAGTGAGAGCTATCACTGTTGTTTCTGCTGATTTGCCCTCATGGTAGCTTTAGAAGTGCTACTGTAGCTGAAGTTCTGACCCATTTTTCACTCCCATTTTTTATCTAACTTGTAACTTCTATCCTTTTCTCTTGATTAATTTCACCAAAGTTTTGTCTGTTGGTTTTGCTGAAGAATTATTCCCTCTGGATTTTGTTATTAACCTTCTCTATTTCTTGGATTATTTTCCTGTAAAAATGAAGATGATAACAAATTTATTTTCTATTTCCAATAATTTCTGTTGTTATTATTTCCTTTTTTCTACTATATTTGGGTTCCTTTTCTACCTTAAGTTAGGTTTTTAGCTTTTAATTTTTAGCCCTTTCTCTTTTGAACATGAGTATTTCTAGCTATAAATTTTCTTCTAGCTACTTCTTTAGCTATACTTTTCAAATTTTGACACACTGTAATTTCATTACTTTTCAGACCTAAGTGTTTAAAAAATTTATTACTGTCTCTTTTCTGACCCAAGAGTTATCTATAAGCTTGATTTCTTATTTAGAGATGCCTTGTTTTATTGACCTTTTTATTGATTTCCAATATAATTGCACTTGGTCAGAGAAAATTACGCGACACTTCTTTTTGTAAAATTCATTGAGTCTTCCTTTATGAACTAGAATATGGTCAATTTTGTAAGTGGCTTACAGATTTTAATATTAGGTATTCTTTAATTGCCTTTATTTGATAATCCACAAACATCTTAATGAATTTACATTACAAAAGTTTATTTCGAAGTCAGGTGAAAGTCCAGAAGAGATACTGGTGGTCACTTCAAGTAGTGATTCAGAATCATTCTGCTTCCACATTGTACCTCCAACTATTTTTGAAATGCCACTTCTAAGGTCATCTTGAGGATTATCTTCATTCTAAGTAGCCATGAGGGGAAAACATCATGGAGACCATCTTAGTCACATGGCCACCGATGACTGCCAGAGAGGTTGAGAAATGTACCAAGAAGAAGAGGTAATGGATTTTGTTGGCTAGCTGCAATACCACCTCAGTACTGATATTTTTATTAACTCATAAATTAAATATCTTCACTATTTTTATTCTTTTAAACACAGTTACAAATTATGTTTGTTTAGAGTTCTACATGTTTACTAATATCTTTGCTCATTATTTTCTTGATTTTGGCATTTTTGTATTAGCCAGATAGACAGTTTAGGCGAAAGCAACAAATTAACCCTGAAATCTCAGAGGGTTAACTGTCAAAAATGTATTTCTCACTCATACCAAATGTCAAATGAAGGTGAATGGAGCCCCGTCTCCTTAAAATAAGTCAGGACCTCAAACCAATAAGACCTCATCATATTGCGATGCTGCTTTGGGATTACATGTCCCTCCCTTTTATGGCTCATTAGTCAGATCCTGTAGTATGGCCTCCAGCTGACGGCAATCACCACACAGCGGAAATAGGCTGGTGAACACATGGGACTGTCTCTGCCACACTTCTCTTCTGGTTTCATTTGCTTCTTTGTTCAGAAATTTCCTCCTATGAACTTCTGTGGGTTGTAAACATTCTTGCATTCTTATTTTACTCTGAACATATCCCTATTTATCTTCAGTACTGAACAGTAGATAGTTTTGTTGGATTCACAATTGTAGGTTAATTATTATTTTCTCTTATGAACATTTTGAAAATAGTATTCCATTATCTTCTGATTTCCATTGGGCTTATGGAGGTTAGAAGACATTTAACTCTTTTTTTTCCCTATAACTTTATAGTTTCTAAATTTTTACCACAATATGTATGTGAATCTTATTAATTATTCCTGGAACTAAGTGGCCCATTCCGAATTTTCAAGTGTTTTCCCTCAGTTCAGTGAACTGATATTCACTACTTTGTTCATTATTTTTCATCTGTTCCCTTTGTCCTTTAGTAATTATACTTTTCATTAGGTATCCCAGATCTTTCTCCCATATCTCATGTTATTTAGCTCATAATTTCCTTTTCTTTGTAAATTTCTTTTGCACGGGTGCTTATTTCTTCAATTTGATCTGAGATAACTATTATCCAATACAACTATTTCCTACCATGTTGTCTTTCTTTAAAACTGTCATATCCCTTCCCTCTTTTGTTTTAATAAGGGGAACTCACCATACTTCTCTGAGTACAAGATCTATCAGAGAAGTCTTCTTTATCTTCCTAGTATGAAATTGGTTTGCTGACACCCATTTTTTTTTTTTTTGCCTTTGTCCCTATTGCAATGGTGATTTATTCTATTTGTGCTACAAATATTAATACCTTCTTCATAGCTATTCCTTGTCTCTATTTTTCCACTTATATTAGCATACAAACATGTTATGGTGGCAGATAATACAACATGGCAGTTATGGAGTCAAACTGTGGAAATTCAAAGCTTATCTCTGCCAATTCCCTGTCTTCTATCCTGAACAATTTGATTAAATTTGCTATAAATCTCTTTTATCATTTAATGGGAGGTATACTAGTAATAACCTCTTGGTATTGTTAAGAGTAAATAATTTATTTATTTGAAGCAATTGGCATAGTGCCTGACCCATATCATTCAATAAATAGACTTTAATATTGTTATTTTAAAAACAGAAGGCAATCTCACTTGATGCTACAGGATGCCCTGACTCTTGCCCAGTTGTCTGCTCCCTTTCACATCAAAACTATCTTCACAATGTGTCTGTACTCTCTCTCTGACTCATCTTTTCCATTCCTTGACTTGAAATATTTATCAACATGCTGCTGCTGCTGCTAAGTCGCTTCAGTCATGTCTGACTCTGTGTGACCCCATAGACGGCAGCCCACCAGGCTCCCCCGTCCCTGGGATTCTCCAGGCAAGAACACTGGAGTGGGTTGCCATTTCCTTCTCCAATGGGTGAAATTGGAAAGTGAAAGTGCTGGTAATTCCTAAATTTGTATCTCTACCCACTTACTCCCTTTGCATCCTAGACTCATATCTGCCCATTCAGTATCTCCATTTCAATATCTCAGTTGCTTCTCAACCTTAACATGGTTAGGACTGAAGCCTTGATCTTGCCCCTCTCCATCAAATGTTTACTTTTCCTAGTGTTTCTGATCTCATTAAATGTCACTACCACATTTTGTTGCTGTTCAGTCACCCAGTCACATCCGATTCTTTGCAACCCCATGGACTACAGCACACCAGGACTCCCTGTCCCTTACCACCTCCTGGAGTTTGTTTGCCCAAGTTCACATTCATTTCATCAGTGTTGCTTGTCCAGCCATCTCATCCTCTGATGCCCTCTCCTCCTTCTGCCCTCAATCTTTCCCAGCATGAGACTTTTCCAATGAGTCATCTGTTCCCATCAGATGACCAAAATACTGGAGCTTCAACTTCAGCATCAGTCCTTCTAGTGAATATTCTGGGTTGATCTCCCTTCAGTTTGACTGGTTTAGTCTCTTTGCTGTCCAAGGGACTTTTAAGAGTCTTCTCCAGCACCACAGTTCAAAGGCATCAATTCTTTGGTGTTCTGCCTTCTTTACCGTCCAGGTCTCACAACCATATGTGACCACTGGGAAGACCATAGCCTTGACTATATGGACCTTTACACTACCACATAGTCAATTTCTTAAACCAAACTCCTAAGAATAACCTTTGAGTCCTGTATTTCCCTCTCCAACTATATCAGTATGTATAATTGGTTTTATTTCAAAATATATCTTAAATTCACCCTTCTATTACTATCTCTGTGGCCATAGGCATGTTCAATCCAGCATCATCACACACTTGTTGTATGACACAATAGCTTCCTAATTATCCTGCCCACTTCCGTTCCTGCACCAGGGGTCCCTTCACATATTCTCCAGATAGTTGCCAGAATCATCTTTTTATAATTAAAATATTACCATGTAGTGATCCAACCTCTTTCCTACTTTTCTTATAGCCCCAAAGTTGAATTCATACACAATTTATAGATCTCTGACTATCTCTCCTCCTTTATCTTGATCACTCTTCTTGCATTCATCATGTTCTAACGTCACAAGCTCACTGAGACTTCACAGGGCATTTGAACTCCTTCCTGTATCAGCTGAGTCTTTTAGACATAGTTCACTGTAATTAAAATGATACTCATTTGTTAAATTACTTGAACTCTTTGGAACTGTGCTAGCTCCTCCATAGACAGGATTTACCTACAACACTATATAAAGTAGTCCATACTCCCCTCTCCTATTTGTTTCCTATCTTTGCACTGTTCTCATTGTCTTCCTGGCACTTCACACAATTTATTATTCTCTTATATTGTGGCCTCTTGTTTGCTTTCTCTCTCTCTCACTCAAATATAAGTTCTTTAAGGACAGGAACATCTATCTTGTATCCTGTTAAATACACTATGCCTAATACACGATAGATTCTGCATAATGCGTGTATTAAACACACAAGTAAATAAATGAAGACTAAATTGTTTCTGAACTATACTATTTTGTTAATCTCTCTCTTAAATTTTAAAATAAAATAATGTCTTATTTCATTTCAGAAATACATTTTAAGTTTTAATAGTATCTCTTCAAAAGATTTCATTATAGTTGTATTCAGTTTTCTTTTTTCTTCTGTTTTCTCTGTTTCTTTATTTGTCATTCCATACTGCTCTTGCACAGAACCACCAAGCTTTTTCTTTGACTTATGATCTAATTGTATCAACTTAAACTAATTGTGATGGCTCCTTGGCTGGTCATGCTTGGATTGGCCCGTGGTGGATGTCTTTCAAGCACTGTTGGTCTGGAAGTCACTGAAGATAAAGAAGTGAATTTGTTTTACAGTGAGTCAAATGAACTGTAAATCAAATGAATTGTAAACCAGGGAACTCCCTTTTAAGTCATGTGGTGAAGCTCCCTGTTTTTCAGGTGCAAGTGAAGACAGGCTGTCCTCAGTCCAGCACTACAGAGAATGCTTGTGCTGCCTCTGGTATCTTGGGGAAGGCAATGGCAACCCACTCCAGTATTCTTGCCTGGAAAATCCCATGGACAGAGGAGCATGGTAGGCTACAGTCCATGGGGTCACAAAGAGTTGGACACGACTGGGCGACTTCACTTTCAGAACAATCATATTAGTTTTTTTCTGAAGGTAAGCATCATGCACTGATCAGAGCAGTCCCCTAGATTTACACTCTCTGTCATTGTACTCATTGCCCTCCTCCTGGATGTGATAGAAAGGTAGAGCATATTTCCAAATCACCTAGTTCTTAATATTCTCCACCCCCTTGGTTAATCATGTTGTTTAAACAATTATACACCCTTCAGGTACCTTCTACAATAAGCCTGGATATCCAGATGTTCCAGGGCTTCTTCCATGAACTAATAATGATAATCTCAGCAGGAAATTGGGAGAGAGACAAAGGGTCAAGAGCAAGTTTTTAAGTTCCCATTTCCCATCTGTGTTTTATTTTGAAAGCCTGGGTTGAATCAATGAAGAGTAAAGGTCCCTATATGATGATAAGCCCAAGCAAAGATCAAGAAAACAGCATAAAATTTGACTCAGGTGTGGAAAAAAGCCTAGGTGTGGGCTAGGGATGAGAATAGTTGAGGCAGGGGTAGCATGAAGAATTAGCTAGAAAATTTAACAACTTTTCCAGATGTTTTTGACAGTGAAAAAAAATAGTTCAAAACTATGTAAATTAATTTCAATCAATTAAGTTAAAAAAATTTTAAATTTGTTGCAATGCGCCTTACATTGTACTGTAATATATAATATATATGAAATTCATATGCTATAAATATGTTGTGATCAAATACTTTGGTATTAGCTATATTGACTGGCTGGTGGATGGCTTCAGATGGTCACTTTAAGCAGATAATATCAGCAAAAATATGTTGGAGAATTTATAGAGAGCTCAGCAACTGTGATTTATACTGGACCCCAAAGAACAAATCTGATATTATCTTGATGTTTGTTCAGTGTCAATAGCTATAAATAGCTGGACCATAGGAAAATTTATACATTTTAAAAATGTGATTAAAGGAAGTAGCACAGTTTGACTTATACTTGCCTGCAATATTTTTTAATGATTTCATCCTTCTTGATCTACTGCAATTTTAATACTTAGCACAAAGCATGGGACAGAGAAAGCAGTCAATAAGCACTAAATACTGAGCTATGTTCTAGATTGTAGAATTTAGTCTTTGGGCTGATCATTTTGTATTCTATTCATGATAAAATGGAGAGGTCAGAAACAAAAATATACTAATATTGAATAATAATTTTACAAAGGTACCTCCCTGGTGACCCAGTGGTTAAGACTCTGCACTTCCACTGCAGGGGGCAAGGTTTAATTCCTGCTTAAGGAACTAAGATCCCACATGCTGCATGGTGCAGCCCCCAAAAACAGTTTTATAAAAGTTAATAAAATACATAATGAAAGAATTACTGGAAAGAATAACAAAAATATAGATTATAAGGAAGTCAAAAATAAAAATCCCAAGGGCTAGAAAGGCACTTAAAGGAATAAACTCAAGAGAAAGGAAGTATATTATAAAAAAGAAAACTGTGAGCAATAGAAATGTTAGAATATGTTCTCCTTCTGTACAAAATGTCTGCTCATGCAGTTCTTCCCATTTAACAAAACTAACCTAAGAATTGTGTCCCTGTAACATAACTTATTATGAGCCCCACAGTTAGAGGGGCCATTGTTCTTATTGTCTCTTATTGTTAAACTAATCAAGAAATAATAATTTAAAAGAAGAATGAAAACTAGGAAGTCGGTCTGGATAGGGGCTTTTAATTTTTCTGAAGCTTGATGACTATTAGAACAAGTTCATTTTTGAATATGCTTCTTAAGAACAAAAAAGTGGCTGCTTTGAGCATTGTCAAGTCCATTCTTTTTGTATCCTGATAAATGGTTTTACTGACACTTGAACTTTATAACACAACTCACCAATAAATTTTGATGACAGGGTACAGACTACTTGGGTGGCAAAGGATGACACATTCTTTCTCAGTTTGTTTCTTTTTAGAGAGGATGATTTTTTTGGCTAAATTTCTGCTGAGTTGAGTAATTTCTGAACTAAAATGCAATGCTTTAGAAGTTTTCCTAGCATTTAGAAAGGGCTCAAAAGCTGGTGTGTTATTTTAAATGTTATTTTGATGGCATAATGGTATTTAGATTGATGTGAAGATGCCTCCTCCTGCACCCTTTGTGGGAATCCACTACGGGAATGCATGTTTGGAACCATCTTGTGACCTAGTGCATACTTAGAGTGATAGGATGCTTTAAGACAATAAACTCG
Organism: Bison bison bison; assembly: GCF_000754665.1. Classification (NCBI taxonomy): domain Eukaryota; kingdom Metazoa; phylum Chordata; class Mammalia; order Artiodactyla; family Bovidae; genus Bison; species Bison bison. The sequence goes on along the minus strand of NW_011495027.1, from coordinate 531,132 downwards.
ATGGAATTTTAGTTAATCTGATAAAACACAAAAATCCCTGCCTGGAAATGGACACAAATGTGTCAGGTGGCGCTAGTGGTAAAGAATCTGCCTGCCAATGCAGGAGACGCAAGAGACACAGGTTTGATCCCTGGATTGGGAAGATCCCCTGGAGAAAGAAATGGCAAACCACTCCAGTATTCTTGCCTGGAGAATCCCCATGAACAGAGAAGCCTGGCAGGCTATAGTCCGTGGGTGTCACAAAGAGCCAGACACGACAGTACACACATACTTATGTCTTAGACATGGATGCTGAGTCAGAAAATTCTAGAAGAGAGGAGTTAATAAGCTGAGAATGCCAGATATTACGGTATATGGTGTTGGAAATATTCAATTATTGCTATGGTAAAAGAAACAAATATGTTGTTTTTCATGGTTTCACTGGAAACCATGGTGAAAGGGAAAAGATGGCTGGATTTAAAAAGAAAATCTAAATGACAATTATAGTAAGGTGTGTTGAATACTTACTAACATGCCCAGCCAGCACTGTGGTCAGCACGTCCCAGAAAAGAGGTCATTTAATGGTCTCCGAAAAGCTAATGAGGCAGAAACTGTATCATCCCTACTCTAAAGTTAAGGAAACTGAAACTCAAAGAGAGCAAACAAGTTATCCAGATAGATATAGAAATAACAGAGCTAGGATTTGAATTCATGACTGCCTGACTCCAACACGCTTGCTCTCTATTGTCTCAATAATATGTGTGTATTAATTTGAGTAAGATCCAAAATCTGCCTGTTCTAAATTGAATTGTCTTCTGATATCTACAAAGAGCAGCACTTTTGAATCTAGAACAGAAAGCTGCCTTTTCATTTTGGCTTAACTATGGGCTGTAAAATTTTAATTACCTTTTGTTTAGAAAGTGTTATAGAACCTGAACTTGTAATCAGTGCTGGAAGTAGGCACACCAAGGGGTTGTTGATTTCCCTAGTGAATTTGAGTATCATTTATGGAAATGTAATTACAGTGGAATCCTATTATAACGATCAATTTGGGCAACCCCCATTTGATCATTACATCCAAATGATCACCACACACAGACCATAAAACAGTGAGCCTCTCAAACCAGACAGGCTAAACAGTAAAATATCCATCTTGCAAAAACAGTATTATTATCACTAAGTACCTCAGAACCAGCACAGGGTCAGTAGAATTATTTGCTCTAATTAGCTCTTCTAAAGCCTATACATTCTTTAGCTAAATTGTAATGGCTCATATGAAAGGTTTGGAATTCAACTAAGTCAACTAGTATTTATTTTGTACCTGCTGTGTACTCTGAATGAGGCTAGTCACTGAGGAGAATATAAAATAAATAGGACTTCTTTCTGAAGCTTACTATCCACTTTCAGAAACAAGTTGCATAAACTCCTTGGGCAACTCTGCCTAAAATGAGAGCCTAAAAGGACCCCATATTATAATAACGGTCAGTTTCAGAGGTGAAAACTTTGGCACCAGTGAAAAACAGGTTAGGAGTATATTCTTTTGTCACAAAAAATGATTGCAAAAGAAAATGCAATAGGAAATGAAAATAAATAGGTCCTTCCTGCAGAGGCAGCACTTGAAGTCAGAGACAGCAAAGGGGGTTCATCTCACATTCCAACTTCAATGAATTGGTACTTAAGCAGGGAGAGCAATGGGATTTTTTTCTCTCTCATATCAATATCAATAAACAGTTAATGGTTGACTGCATAGCTGGGCTGAGAAGGATCTTTAGACCAAACTGAGACTCAAGGGGAAGAGTGATTACTGCTAGCGAGTAACTCCTGACACTGAGATTATAGATGGAAGCCACAGATGAAGTACTGAAGCAGTGTTCTCGCTTGGATTTCTTTAATTTCAAGATCTCTGAATTTACATGCTCTAACTACTGTCTTAGAATCATAGCAGAGGAAACTCTGTAGTGTGATGCACATAATAATCTGTTATCTTTCCTGCCCTCTTTACTTTCCTTTTTACTCTCCTATAACCTCACACTCTGCTGTAACCATTAGCAACACCCAAATTACTACTTTGTCCACACCAATAATCCCCATCTGACCCCTCTTGTTTCCGTTCCCAAACCAGATACTATAATCGATCACTTTAACCTTGCTTTCACACCCTCCATTCTAAACACCCTGACATTCAACATTTTCTCTAAGCTTGTTCAAGCCAGTACACATCTGGAGCCAAGCTGAAAACATTACCACTCTGCTCAGGCAGATATCAATACCTCTCTCTCCCCTGACTTCAAGGAAGCTCAATTTATGCAAGCAATGCTATCTATTTAAACTGCTATCTCACCCTGTAACTACATGTTTCTAAACACCAACTGTTCCTTAGGGCAGAAGGCAGTTGCCTTGTATTTTGATTGTTTCCAATATCCTCTTTGTGTTTTTTTCTCTCCAGAGAATCCACTCCAGAATCTTCCTTGTGATTATCCAACATAGTATCTTCTTGGACTTTATCCCCAATTTACATATATCATATTTTATCATAAAAGATACATTCTATGAAGCTTTTTCTGATCTCTCAATACTTTGTATAACAACAGTTATATTTTGAAATGTGCTAATATGGTGTCAGTACAAAATATCATATCTTTTCCAGTCTATCTTTCTCATATAGCTGTGGGCCATGTCTTTTCATTTCTGGGCCCTTATCATTGGCAAAGTTCCAGACACATAGTAATTTCCCCAAGATACTCTTCTCAAGCTTTTGGGGAATTTTAAGGAAGGAGTCATAACCAAATAGATTCTTGGGTATCATTCTGTTTTTGTTTTTTTTTAAACACATACCTTTGAGAAAAAAAATATGGTGCAGAAAAAAAAAATAAAGCATAGATTAAACTAATATTGCCTATTGAGAATGCTTACCATGAAAAGCTAAGCACTGATGTTTGAAGTGCACATTAGTTCTCTCCATTTCTACAATGATCTGGGATAGTAGATTTCCACCACTCCTTCCCCTCCACCAGAATTTTCTGAAAAGGATACACGTAGACTAATTTTTACCGAACTACAATGGAACAATAGTAATGCCAACACTTATCCCAGCAAGTTTCAGGGTTATAAGGCTTCCCAATCATAGTCTTAGTGTTTTTGGAATTCGGGGGCCCTACGATTCGACTCACAGCTCTGTAGGTAAAACTTGTAAGGGTAGCGTGTAGTCCAGAATTGTTTTGAGGGCAGGGAGGTAGTAAGACAGAATTTAAAATGAAGAAAAAATCTTGTTAACATTCACAGGGAGACAGCCACTTTTTAAAATAAATAGTCAATGAAAAAGGGATCAGTAAATTTCAGACAGACAAGAGAACAGAGGAAACCAAGACTACAGCAGTGAAAATAAACGTGTATCATCTTGGCAAGCCTGTAGGCTGGAAGGGACAGCCCAGATAGCCCTGCACCAAAACTGGCATTTTAAAAAGTGCTTTTGTAATTGCATTTCTTTGCTTAGAAACCTTAAGGCAGAGACAAGAAGACTGGAATCAGTTGAAATTAGGACTTCCTCCAATGCTAACAGTAACTACAGTAAAAACCACAGATTCCGTTTTTCTGGTGACTTTTCCTAAAAATCGTTTTCAGAACAGAGAAAGTTCTTTTTTTTCTTCTTCCTATTTTTAACAGATCCTGGAATGAAAATTGCTCCTTAGGGTCCCTTCATTTTTGCTGATTTTCTATTATAGTGATTATAGCTGAGGGTAACTTCTTGAATGGTGAACTTTGGTCCTGAATAATTAAAAGAGCACCATCATGTGGGCAGGCTTAGAAAAGGGCCTGCTTTGACCTCAGTTGCCAGGGGGCAGGAGAAAGTGCCTCGCCAATTTCCCCATCATCTAGTTCATCACTGTGGTAGGACAGCCGGCTTGAGACAGAAGCCCAGTCAAGAATAAGAGCTGGGCAACTGATTAAAGTATCCTCCCTGTTGTACTTGTTAACATGCTAAGAGCAGTAGTTGGAGGTTCTTGCCTCTATTGAGCACCTGGAAAACATTTGATCATAATTAATTTCCCAGTTCAGTGATTAGTGACTGAATTTTCAGAATTAAAGAAACCTAGAAACAGAAGCCAAAAGTTGGGTCAGCTTGGTAAAGGTTGAAATGATCAAGTGGCAGGAAAATTTTACTTTAGGAGAATAGGATGGATGTGATGGGAGGATTTCTTGAGCACATGCTTTGCCTTCTCCATTGCATATTACCTGCCTACCAGATACAGGAAAGAGCAGGTTGAGTGACACCTCAATTGGAATCATGGATTTGCCATGACTTGTGACCTTGGCCAATTTTTTAAGTTCTGAATAATAAAAACAAGTCAATTAGTACTTTCCTAACAGAGTTTTGAGGACTCAATAGGACAATATATGCAGTCTGCTCAGTACAGAGCATGGCATACATGGGGCCATCCATACATACCATTTCCTTCCTTCTCTTCATTTTACCCCAATTTTATAAAGTCACATATTAATAGAATTAATCTTGAATTTAGTTGTGAGTTAGGTTCAAATATCAAGAGCTTATGAATCAGGGATCAAGGAATTCTGTGGGGCCAGCACCTCTTCCCTTGCTGCCATTTGCATTGTAGAGCTCGATCCTCTCAGTTTATCTCCCAGAGCTGTATGTTTCCAAGGTAGGTTGTTTATTTCCTTCACTGGGTTTGCGTCAGAGCTGGAAGATAAGAGCCTTACATTTGTGGAAGTTCTTGTGAGACAAAGACTAGGCAAATGATTTCTGCATGTGCTGCCCCCTCCTTGAGTGAACCAACTCAACTTTAAGCAGAGTTATTACGTGTGTCTTTTGGTGCCAATACTATGCCCAAGATGAATATGAGGTATCAACTTCAGATTGTGAAATGTATACACTGATGGATGACAAAGACTCATTCAATTACAATTAGGACAAAACAAACAGCTTTTTTGAAATGGAGCTCACTGTGGGAAGAGAAGGGGGTGAAACTTCTACCCTGCTATACTGATACGTTTCCTTTTCTAAATGAGCATGGCAGCAGACAGGTTATACAGAAATGCCTCTGGCAGTAGAGGTGACAGTGACATTAGCAGCATTTGGGAAAGAAAACAAGTTGGCGTCATCAAAGTACAGCGTGCACCTTGTAAATTTCTTTCTTTATTATTTCTTCTGCAACATGCATAGCATATCTATGTATCTGTAATAGCCATTGAGTGCAGTAATAGCACCATACAGCATATTCAAAATCACACATAAATGAATAGTTCAGTAAACTAATTATGGCATTAACTTGCCTTTTTAAGTAGAGAGTCCGGCATATTGAAAATCAATAAAATGAAGAAGTAGTATGAATTTTAGGGTGACTCTAACCTGGACTCAAATTCTGCCTCTATTTTACAATACATATGTCTTTTCCAGATTTCAATTTTCTCATTGGAAAATGAGAGTATTAATATCTACTATGAAAGGTAGTTACCCCTACAGAGCTGTAGTGAATGTTGGCAGTCTCGTTTGCTCCTAGTTACTTACTACTCTCTTTATAGACTGAGATGGGATCATCCTTCCCTACACTCACCAGGGAATTCAGTGCCCTTTAGTTAGAGAAGTCTTCCAGGACTTCTCTGAATTATGTGCTTCCCACATGACTCAGTGGTTAAAAATCTGCCTGCCAATGCAGGAGCCATCAGAGACACAGGTTCAATCCCTGGGTTGGGAAGACCTGGAGGAGAAAATGGCAACCCACTCCAGAATTCTTGCCTGGGAAATTCCATGGGCAGAGAAGCCTGGAGGGCTACAGTCCATGGAGTCATAAAGAGTCAGACATGACTGAGAGATTGAGCATGCATTCTGAATTATAAATGTATCTTGACTTTTCCATATCCTGCAATTAGACTAGGAATTTTTTTATATGTTTCTATAAACATAGATCAGAGCATGAATACCTTAATTAAAAAGTCCAAAGTTAGGGACCTCCTTGTTGTTGTTGCTCTTTGGTGTGCTCAGTTGTGTCCGACTATTTGTGACCCCATGGTCTGTAGCCCACCAGGCTCCTCTGTCCATGTAATTTTCCAGGCAAAAATACTGGAATGGGTTACCAGTTCCTAGCAGGGATTGAACCTGCATCTCTTGTATCTCCTCTGAATTGGCAGATGGATTCTTTATCACTGTGCCACCTGGAAAGCCATAGTAATCTCCTGCTCTTTATCAAACATTTCCAACTCCTTGACATTTGGTTATAAGAGATAATCTGAAATATTATCTTCCAAATCAGTTCTCCAGTGGACCATCTGGGAGAATCATCGCTAATATAACTTTAGCTGGACCTTCATGCTCACTTCACCCTCAAATACATGGGCCTAATATGAAATAGGTTTTCATGTTGATTTTGAATATAGACACAAGATTAGAATCCTGCAGAATCTCAGTATTTTCAAAAATAACTACTTTTCCCCCCAAATTTATGTTAGTCTCATTTTATATATAAATATTAGTATAACTTTGCATGTAAAATATCTGTATAAAGGTGAATGTGATATATTGTAATTAGAAAAAGATAATTTTTCATTTAACATTTTTCCTCCAAAGGCCTGTAGGAAACTAGATCCATAAACACAAATTGTAAGAAAATAACTCAAGAAAGTTATATACTCTGAGGCAGGGAGTAAACAAGTGGCCAGATGGCTGTTAGCAAAATTTTACTTGGATCTGAAGGCAAAGACCATTGCTTATTTTATGAAAAATTTCAAGCTTATAAAGACATTAAATGATTATATATGTGTATAGGTATATATACACATATACTAAATAAATATGTATATGTATTATACATATATATATATATTATACATACAGAGATTTTGATGTTATATTTATTTTATAATATAAATGATATATTGTGTGTCTGTACCCCCCCACACACACATATATACACATATGGAGGGTTAATAAAACTTTTAGCCATGCAGTTATTGTCCCAGGAGGTTGTTAGGAGACTATTTCATTCATGACACAAATCTCTTCCCTAGTAACAACAGTGGTAGCGGCAGTTTAGTTACTAAGTTGTGTCCAACTTGCAATCCATAGACAGTAACCCTCCAGGATCCTCTGACCATGAGATTTTACAGGCAAGAATACTGGAGTGGGTTAACATTGCCTTCTTCAGGGGATCTTCCCTACCCAGGGATCGAACTCATGTCTCTTGTGTCTCCTGCATTGCAGGAGGATTCTTTACCGCTGAACCACCAGGAAATACAACAGTGCAGTATATAGAAGTAGACAACAGGAAGAGAGATGATTTTTTAATGAAAATACATATTTTTCTTAGCTTAGATTATTTTCAAAGAGCTGATGAAGATGTATTCTTAGGAAAACAAAAGGGAGTAAACGCTCCAAAACATCACAAAATTTCTGGATGAAAAATGTGTTTTTCTCACCAAAGACTGCACCACTTGTTTCGTCCCCACATAACTAAGAGTTTTCCACTCTCATTACCTCTTAGAGAATTCTGAGGCTAGGAGGACAATGTGCAAAAGTTGTTCTTGTCCCTGTGGACTGGCCTTTTGGTGGGCCCTGTAGCAGTACTCACTCTGCTGAGAATGAATGGCATTGATAACATTGTACATCACATTTCCTTCCTCTGAAATTTGTATTATTCAGATGCACTGAAACCATACAATGTTATGAGGGAAAAGCTACTCTCCAGACCTGTAAAAATAAATGTCACTCCCTGACATACTGGGGAAGGGTTGTGCCCCAGAGAAGGTGCTGCCCCCTTCCCTTCGTTGTCTGTATACTGTGATGCTCACGATGTAGCAATGCTTCTCTTCTCAAAGAAGAAGGGAACATATGTGAAACAGTCATTTTATTCACAACAAGGTCAGAGAACAAAGCACTCTGAAACCAAATGAGGAAATTGGGATGTGAAGATAATAATTTTAGAATCTAGCTGGAAATATGTTAACCAGTCAAGACACATTTATTTCCAAGTGTGGCATTATGATATGGCATGGGGATTTTAATTCTGAGTATTTTTATCATGATATGTAGTGCTGAAGGGAATATGTTGACATGTCTGAGAACTAAAACAAATGTGAAGAATGAAGCTGAAAATAGCCAGCTGTGAAGAAAACATTAAAAAGCGCTGGGTGGCACTCAACGTTGTACATCTAGAATTCAGAGGTTTGTAAGGAGAAGGTGATAACATGGCACTCATAGCCAGTTTTCCTGAGAAGGAATTAAGGAAGGCACACTGTTTGCTACTACAGACTCAGGGATCTACACATCTGTGCTCCTCCAGTGCCCGTAGGGATACACATGAAGAAGATGCAGCTGCACCTCTCTTTGCATAGTGCATTCCTGAAAAGCTCTGTGCAAATCAAATCCCATTATAAACCCAGAAATGATTCATCTTTTCTGATTGATCTTCAATAGGAATGGCTCCAATAGGAATGGCTCATTTAACCTTTAAGATCCTCTGTCTGAGCCACAGGGGGTTCAACTTCCTTTTCAATGTGCCTGGTTCCTAAATATTAGCTCTTGATGAAGTTTTTACCAGACTGGGGTGAAATAAGAAAAATAAAGAAGATGAAGTCAATTTTTTGGGAAGAAAAATGCATTCGAATTACTATTTTATTCTGAAATTATGCTTTCCCTTCCTTTTTTTGGTGTTTACAGCAAGATTTTTTAAAAATGAAGTAGTACTGATAATAGATGTTCATTTTAGCGTGTTGCTTGCAATTTTACTAGTTTGTGAAATCTAAAAGTATTGAGCTCACAGTATATAACTACCCAAGCCATCTAAATCCAGTTGCCCTCAAAAGCTGACACACGTTTTAAAACAAATAAATGTAAAACTTTCTTTTTAAAGAAAATGTGGGACTTCTCTGGTAGTACAATGGCTAAGAGTCTGCTGGCTTATGCTTGGGACACAGGTTTGATCCCCAGTGTGGGAAGATTCCACATGTCTTGGAGTGACTAAGCCTACATGCCGCAGCTACTGAGCCTGAACTCTGGAGCCCGTGAGCTGCAACGACTGAAGCCCATTCACTTAAAACCCGTGCTCCATAACAAGAGAAGACACTGCAATGAGAAGTCCGTGCACAGCAAAGAAGAGTAACCCTCATTCATCGTAACTAGAGAAAGCCTACGCACAGCAAAGAACAGCCCCTGCTTACCGTAACTAGAGAAAGCCTGTGCACAGCAACAAAGCCCCGATGCAGCCAAAAATAAATAAATCATAAATTAAATAAATAAAATTCAAATGCATCATTCATCTTAAAAAAAAATATGCTATGCCTCATCTTGTAACTCATGGAGATATCTCTAATATTCCTGGCTTCCAGCAGAGGATGCTACATATTCCTTTTCTTTCTAGCAAACTCATCAGACTGGTGATATGAATAACAATGTCAGTATATGTGAAATATAGTAATTCCACCATCCAGAATTTCACATTTTACAGGTTGTATTAGCCAATGCTCTTAGCAACAAAAAACAGAATTGAAGTATTCCCTCCTCTTTAAGATTGTTTATGAAAATTAAATAAGATAATGCATATAAAACATATAGTCAACTTGAAAAATGTTTTGTATTATCACTTCCCCGAAGAGTTATTTGGTAATGAAAAGTGTTGGTTATCTTAGCACGGTTACACAGGTACAAGCAAAACTATAATAGATTCATAAAAAACAAACAAACAAACAAAAATGAGTAGGGTAGCCTGTGTATTCTGATTGAAGGTGCAGAGTCTGAACTGGCAGAACTCTTCACGTAGCCAGTTGAGTGTTTTTGTTCTGTCATGAGTTCTAGTCACCACTCCAATTTCTCCAGCCCCCCACCAAAGGAAAGATCAACCCCCTAAACCATAGTGCATATTTTAGTGGGAATGACATACTAGTCGCTGAAATATATCACTATAAATGATGACAAGTGCCATGGCAGAAAAAGTGAGTGGTAAAACAGAAACGTGTTACTAAGAGCCCTGGTGTGGACCAGCAGCTTCCCTGAGGAGGTGACATTAGAACTCAGAATAATAGGACAATTAGAAGTTAATGAAGTATTTCCTGTGAGGGAAATGGTCAGGATTGGGAGCCAGGAGGGAGTAGGGTGAATTAAAGAAATTGAAGGTCAGTGTGACACAGTGAGTGGCTGAGCATGCACACATGCATGTGGCTGTAGCCTAGTAAGTTAGAAGATGTAAGATGGTGCAATGGCAAAGAAAAAAGGCATTGCCTCCAGCAATCTGGTGGGACAAACTGATCCCAACAGACACCCTTACACACAAAAATGATATAAATGCGTGACATTTACTAGAAGTTGATTTTAACTATATTAACAATTTCAAAAAGAAGCAAAAGAAATTTGCATAAAGAAGAAAGAGAAAAAGGAAAGCTAGAGGGTTAAGATTCACACTGCAGAGATCCATTAGGGCTTCAGACTAGATGCTGATCATCTGGGTAGAAGCTAAGGTTCTAAAGCTCACGTAGAGACAAACGAATAACCAAGGGCTGGTATGATCAGGACCAACTCCCTGCAGAAGGCCCAGGTGCTCAACATTCTCTCATCTTCCTACTGTGTATACACCCACTCACTGATCCATAGACGTATCTATAAAACTTTCCATGAGAGCCAGGCTCCATGTGGAAAAATAAACACTAAAGCCCTGCTCCTGGTCAACATGTGAGATAGAAATGAACACAACCTAAACAGTGTGGAAATGTTAATCAGAGAAAGGAAAACAAGAACTTATACAGGGGACTTCGGTGGGCAACCTCGAGGCTTTCAGCAGAATATTTCGATATGCTGTCTGTGTAAGAAAATATTAACAAACTAGCCCAGGTGGTGCTGTTGGTAAGGAAGCTGCCTGTAAGAGACACAAGAAATGTGGCTTCAATCCCCAGGTCAGGAAGATCTCCTGGAGGAGCAAATGGCAAACCATCCCAGTATTCTTGTCTGAAAAATCCCATGAAAAGAGGAACCCCGTGGGCTACACAGACTATGAAGTCGCAAAGAGTCAGATGAGACTGAACAGATACACGTGCTAAGAGTGTGTACTGAAGAGAAACAGGGGAGTGCACAAACACTTCATTTTTTTTTTAATCAAAATTCTACTGAAGGTGAATTCCCAGTTAAAAATGAAAAAATATGTCATAAAATAAACTACCATGGGGGAAAGTCAGAAGAAGCAACTTTTACATGAAGCTTCAGTTTCAAAGCTCCTTAGTTGCATATGCATTTTAATAGGCCTTGGTAATATGTTTTCATGGCCACATATGTCTTCATAAAATTTTAAAGTAAAATTTCTTGGGAATTCCCTGGCCGTCTAGTGGTTAGGGCTCCATGCTTCCACTCCAGGGAGCACAGGTTCAATCACAGAAAATGTACTTAAACAAAATTCTTATATATGTTAACATCAATCATTCTGGAAAGCCTTTTGAATAATAAAGTGGCAAAATACATGGGTAATAGTGAAGTATTAGGTTAGTCAGGTTAGTCTTCATGACCCTGATAACCATGATGGTACGGTCACTCACCTAGAGCCAGATATTCTGGAATGGGAAGTCAAGTGGGCCTTAGGAAGCATTACTATGGACAAAGCTAGTGGAGGTGATGGGATTCCGGTTGAGCTATTTCAAATCCTAAAAGATGATCCTGTGAAAGTGGCTGTACTCAATATGCCAGCAAATTTGGAAAACTCAGCAGTGGCCACAGGACTGGAAAAGGTCAGTTTTCATTCCAATCCCAAAGAAAGGAATGAAAAAGAATATTCAAACTACCACACAATTGCACCCATCTCACATTCTAGCAAAGTAATGTTCAAAATTCTCCAAGCTAGGCTTCAACAGTACATGAACCATGAATTTCCAGATGTATAAGATGAATTTATAAAAGGCAGAGGAACCAGAGATCAAATTTCCAACATCCATTGGATCATAGAAAAAGCAAGAGAGTTCCAGAAAAACATCCACTTCTACTTTTTTTGACTACGCCAAAGCTTTTGACTGTGTGGATCACAAGAAACTGTGGAAAATTCCTAAAGAGATGGCAATACCAGACCACTTGACCTGCCTCCTGAGAAATCTGCATGCAGGTCAAGAAGCAACAGTTAGAACTGGACATGGAAAAATGGACTGGCTCCAAATTGGGAAAGGAGTACATCAAGGCTCTATATTTTGACCTGCTTATTTAACTTATATGCAGAGTACAATTTGCAAAGTGCTGGGCTGGATAAAGCACAAGCTGGAATCAAGATTATTGGGAGAAATATCAGTAACCTCAGATATACAGATAATACCACTCTTATGGCAGAAAGCAAAGAAGAACTGAAGAGGAGAGTGAAAAAGCTGGCTTAAAACTCAACATTCAAAAAAAGGAAGATCATGGCATCCAGTCCCATTACTTCATGGCAAGTAGATAGGGAAACAATGGAAACCAGTTAGTTAGGAGTAGGGAACAATTTGAGGATCTCCTGAAAAACCCAACAAGAAATAGGTAGTAAAATAATCTTATGGAAGGTAAAATTGAGCCAAGACAAGAGAATGACACTCATATCAGATGGAATAACTTAACCTTAACTAAGATCTTGCAAGCAGCGTGGCCAAAAAAATAAAAATAAAGTAAGATTTCTCAAGGGAAATCAACTGTATTGTTGCCTATTTTCACTTTAATTTCCTGGTCATCACAGTTCTTCTTTTATTCAAGGGTGGTAGAGTGACCTTGAATATTTTTTTTATGTGCCTAAGAGAAGCTTACATTTACTGTGATATCCTCATGTGGTTCCCAGTCAGCTTCTTGTCTAGGTAAATTATTACTAACTGACTCAACATAAGAATGGCTTCCAGACATGCTCTCATGGCCCATTGGACCAATTCACTTCTTGTTGTGACTTTAAGGTGTAGGGACAGAGCTTGTATTGCAGTTGGTCTTTCTATGCAACCAGGTATCCCAGGTATATGAGGCCACTTCAGTTCAGTTCAGCCGCTCAGTTGTGTTCGACAGCTTGCAAGCCCATGGATTCCAGCATGCAGGATTCCCTATCCATCACCAACTCCCAGAGTTTGCTCAAACTCATGTCCATCAAGTCAGTGATGCCATCCATCCATCTCATCCTCTGTCCTCCCTTTGTCCTCCTGCCTTCAATCTTTCCCAGCATCAGGGTCTTTTCCAGTGAGTCTGTTCTTTGCATCAGGTGTCCAAAGTATTGGAGCTTTCTGCTTTGGCATCAGTTCTTCCAATGTATGTTCAGGACTGATTTCCTTCAGGATGGACTGGTTGGATCTCATTGCAGTTCAAGGAACTCTCAAGAGTCTTCTCCAACACCACAATTCAAAAGCATCAATTCTTCAGCACTCACCTTTCTTTATGGTCCAACTCTCACATCCATACACAACTACTGGAAAAACCATAGCTTTGACTAGATGGACATTTGTCGGCAAAGTAATGTCTCTGATTTTTAACATGCTGTTTAGGTTGGTCATAACTTTTTTTTCAAGGAGCAAGTGTCTTTTAATTTCATTGGTGCAGTCACCATCTGCAATGATTTTGCAGCCCCCCAAAATAAAGTCTGTCACTGTTTCCATTGTTTCCCCACCAGTCTTTCCAGTGAAAATTCAAGTTTTATTTCCTTTAGGTATGTGAATAACAGAAGAGAAATGGGTGTTGAAGGGCAAAGTGTTAACAATTGACAAGACTAAGTGAGTTCATTGTAAATATTTTTTCAGCATATTCTAGGAGATAAAAATACAGTAAATATATCTGTGGAAAATACAGAAGAAAAAGAAAAATCTTATAATTTGTTCATCATTTAAGAATATTCACTATAATTTCTAAATCTATATTAGTAATTTTGTATTTTTTTCTTATAGAAGGCCTTAAAAATTGTACAAACATCAGGTCCCACAAAACCTGGATCAACCACTAGTCAGCACAAATAACAACAAGAAAAAATGTAAAGCCATAGAAATAGAAATAACTCCCAACACACACCCCAAAAAGAGTAATCTGAAGGACTATAAAACGGACATGTTTAACATGATTAAATGTATTTTTTTTGTCAGTTTTGTACCCTTTAAAGTTTCTTCTCATATAAACACAAATGAAAATAAAATAATGTTTTTGAACAACACATTTTTCATATATGATTTTATGACTATGTTTCCATACCACTACATATTCTTCTTCAACATCATTTGGAAGCTATCCTATGAGTATATCATCAATTGTCACAAGTTTAAGAGTGTCTTTATATATCTCTAAACATACATGCAAGTATATATGTTAGGGTTAGAATAAACTGTAGAATAAATATCTATAATGCTGTTTTGTATGACCTGCACCAGCATGCAGCTCATCAACATGGATGTTAGGATCTGTGGGTAAAAAGGGACTATTTTTTCAGTATCCACTTAATCAAGACCTGAAGGTCAGTCTTACAGTCCTGTTA
>NW_011495027.1:514470-516571 GCF_000754665.1 Bison bison bison | reverse complement strand
TTATTGTGGTTTATAAGGACTTTGAAGATCTAGCCCTCCTCCACTTTCTCCCACACCAACCCCACACCGCCCATCTCTTATTTCATGCACACATACATAATGCTCCAGGCTTACCAAACACTTGCTCCCTCAAAGCATCATATTCTCATTTCTCTGTCCTCTCTTCCTGGAAGGCCTAGAATTTCTATCTGCTGAACCCCTACTCATCTTTGAAGATTTATTTCTAGTATAATCTCAAAGAACATCAGATGGATACCTCTATGATGAAACTTAACTGTGCTATATTTTAGTTGCCTTTTCTTAACTTGTCTTCTCTCATAATAAATTGTAAGCTCCTTGAGGCATAAGATGTGTCTGATGTATCTTACACAACTGAATCACCAAAATCTAGAATAAACAGCGTCTGATACTGAAGAAAAGCTCAATATTTACTGAATAAATAAATTATGAATGTGAACTAATGACTTGTATAATTAATTTTCAGTTGGCTGAAGGTAGCAAGTAAAATCAAATCCAAATAAAAATAGCTCTAATAACTAAAATATGCCTGGCCCATATTTTCAGAAAGACAGCTTTTGCATCTTATTTAGCCAAGTACTCAAAATCCTACTTCCTTGTCAACTAACTGAATAATTTAAAAATACACACACATGTATGCTTCTCTTGATCTTTCCAATTCTGTTTTTGTTCTCATATTCTCAGAGACTCCAGGATATGAAAACATGTCTGATATATTGTGCAGGTAGAATAAAGGAAGAGAACTTAGGTCTCAGTTCTCATTAGTTCTTCTGTGTTATTGAATGACTCATTTTTATTGTGTGCATAGCCAACTGATATCAGAGAACATTCAAAATATAAAAATGTTTATGGTAAATTCTTTTTTTTTTTTTTAATTTGTTTTCTCACTTCTTTATGGACTGAAGTCACATGTAACTGCCAGAGAGCTTTCTAATCAGCAGGATTTCACAAAGGTGCTCTCAAGAATTGTTAGGATTCCAGCCAAAAAGGAAAGTGCATTAGTTACCTGCCCAAGGAGCCTAAAGCAGAACAACTGCCCTTTGTCTTGGGGAAATAATGAAATAGCTGGGGCATGGTTCCTACTCGGCATGGTTCCTACCCTCCCAGCCCCTGGGTGGGAGTTGCTGGACAGTTCTTTGCACCCACGGACACTGCACATGACACCAAAGACACAAGCAGGGAGGAACTGCCCCTGTGGGGACAGCAACAAGTCCCAGCACCAAGGAAGGGAGAAGTGACATGTTTATTTTATTTATTTATTTTTTTTTGACAGCTTTAATTTTTCAGCACTTTATTATTTTTTTTTATTTGATAAATTTAACGCCTTTTATTGCCATACCTCATTTTACTGTGCTTTGCTTTAGTGAACTTTATAGATACATGTTTTTTTTTTTTTCCTTGTTAATTTTCTGTTTAGTTGATCTATCCATAAGTGTGAGTGGGGTATTAAAGTCTCCCACTAGTATTGTGTTATTGTTAATTTCTCCTTTCATACTTGTTAGGATTTGTCTTACATACTGCGGTGCTCCCATGTTGGGTGGATATATATTTATAATTGTTATATCTTCTTCTTGGATTGATCCTTTGATCATTATGTAGTGACCTTCTTTGTCTCTTTTCACAGCCTTTGTTTTAAAGTCTAAATTATCTGATACGAGTATTGTGACTCCTGCTTTCTTTTGGTTCCAATTTGCATGGAAAATCTTTTTCCAGCCCTTCACTTTCAGTCTGTACGTGTCCCCTGTTTTGAGGTGGGTCTCTTGTAGACAACATATGTAGGGGTCTTGTTTTTGTATCCATTCAGCCAGTCTTTGTCTTTTGGTTGGGGCATTCAACCCATTTACGTTTAAGGTAATTACTGATATGTATGATCCCGTTGCCATTTACTTTATTGTTTTGGGTTCGAGTTTATACACCATTTTTGTGTTTCTTGTCTAGAGAATATCCTTTAGTATTTGTTGGAGAACTGGTTTGGTGGTGCAGAATTCTCTCAGCTTTTGCTTGTCTGAAAAGCTTTTGATTTATCTTTCATACTTGAATGAGATCCTTGCTGGGTACAATAATCTGGGCTGTAGGTTATTTT
>NW_011495027.1:514015-514370 GCF_000754665.1 Bison bison bison | reverse complement strand
ATTTGTTTTCTCACTTCTTTATGGACTGAAGTCACATGTAACTGCCAGAGAGCTTTCTAATCAGCAGGATTTCACAAAGGTGCTCTCAAGAATTGTTAGGATTCCAGCCAAAAAGGAAAGTGCATTAGTTACCTGCCCAAGGAGCCTAAAGCAGAACAACTGCCCTTTGTCTTGGGGAAATAATGAAATAGCTGGGGCATGATTCCTACTCGGCATGGTTCCTACCCTCCCAGCCCCTGGGTGGGAGTTGCTGGACAGTTCTTTGCACCCACGGACACTGCACATGACACCAAAGACACAAGCAGGGAGGAACTGCCCCTGTGGGGACAGCAACAAGTCCCAGCACCAAGGAAGG
>NW_011495027.1:482742-513915 GCF_000754665.1 Bison bison bison | reverse complement strand
GTTGTAGCGTTTAATATTGTCCTGGAGGTCTCTGAGATTGTCCTCATTTCTTTTAATTCGTTTTTCTTTTTTCCTCTCTGATTCATTTATTTCTACCATTCTATCTTCTAATTCACTAATCCTATCTTCTGCCTCTGTTATTCTACTATTTGTTGCCTCCAGAGTGTTTTTAATTTCATTTATTGCATTATTCATTATATATTGACTCTTTTTTATTTCTTCTAGGTCCTTGTTAAACCTTTCTTGCATCTTCTCAATCCTTGTCTCCAGGCTATTTATCTGTGATTCCATTTTAATTTCAAGATTTTGGATCAATTTCACTATCATTATTTGGAATTCTTTATCAGGTAGATTCCCTATCTCTTCCTCTTTTGTTTGGTTTGGTGGGCATTTATCCTGTTCCTTTATCTGCTGGGTATTCCTCTGTCTCTTCATCTTGTTTAAATTGCTGAGTTTGGGAGTCCTTTCTGTATTCTGGCAGTTTGTGGAGTTCTCTTTATTGTGGCGTTTCCTCGCTGTGTGTAGGTATGTAGAGGTGGCTTGTCAAGGTTTCCTGGTTAGGGAAGCTTGTGTCGGTGTTCTGGTGGGTGGAGCTGTATTTCTTCTCTTTGTTCAGTCGCGCTATGTGGAGGGAGGGAGGGATGCTGCAAACAAATGACACTGGCGTGCGCTCGCAGTGCCTCAACCACACTGGGTCTGCCCCCGCTCACGGCGCGTGTAGCCTCCCTGCCCACACTTCTCGGGCTCTAGGTTGTTCCGCTGGGGATTAAATGTATTTTAAAGAAAAATTAAATTTTAAAAAGAAAATATGCTGTATGAAAACTTTAAGATATGTTGCAAAATAACCAACCAGACATTCTGAAAATAAGAAAATATAGTCACGGATGTTAAAAAAGCAAATGGTCAGGAAATATAGACAATTTTGATCACAAAATTAAATCAATAGAAAAATATAAATATGAGAAGATAATTCAGAAGGTAACTAGAGAAATGAAGAAGTAAAACATTTGAAGAAAATATAGAAATGTGTATATAATGAAAAGTTAGAAGATGCATTTAATAAAACTCCAGAAGAGGATAATAGAGAAAATGGAGAGAAAAGTTATTCAAAGAGGAATAGTCAAGAATTTCTCAGAATTAAAAGTAACATGTTCAAATTGAAGATGCACACTGAATCATAATGAGAAATCAGATATATCATGAATACTGATATTATATTAAAAATTACTGGAGAGAAAAAAAATGTTTATCTCCAAAATAATAAGAACCAGACTGATAGTAAGCATTTCATCAGCAATAACGCATACCACGTCACAGCCAGAATAAATGAACTAACATCATAGAATCTATAAAACAATCCTTTAAATTGAGAGCAAATGAAGATATTTGGAAGAAAAGAAAAACTATTTTCTTTTTACTCTTCACAGGCTTTTACTGAAGAACTACTCTAGAAGAAATATGTTACATACAATAAATAATGATGAGCATTAAAAAATATACATATTAGTAAATCTAATAAGCGCTCTATAAATCTATAATCATAATAGCTTGGGAAAGATATAACAGAAGTTAGAAATAGCTTACTAATATATGAGGAAGGGCTGCTTTTGCTGTTTATAAAGATAGAGATATTTATTTAATTTCATTAAGCCACTAAAAGATGCTAAATTGTAAAATAATTAATTTAAAACTTAAAAACAGAAGAAAGCTAGAGGAGAGTGATTAAGTGAATTTTGTTTACTTAGTAGAAGGTAGGAAAGGAACGGGAGAAAGGGAAAAAAAAACATAAAATAGAAAATACAAATTAAAATGACAGTAGTATTTCAAATATATCAAGAATCACAATAGTTAAATGATTGTATGTACCTATCTAGAAAATAGGGATTTTATTATTGGATGAACAAAATCCCATTATCAAATGAGATACAATTTATAAGAAACATAAAAAGTAAGAATACAGAAATGTGGACAGTAAAAGGATGAATAAGAGTATAAGTCAATAATCAAGAGATTGCATAGTAACATATATTGAATATATTGACTAATAAACAGTAAATCCTAAACTGGTATTAAATAAAGATTATAGTTACTTCAAAAATAACAGGAAAATGATAGAAAGATATAATAGTAATGACACAAGTACATGTCTCAACATGAAAATTAAAAACAAATTTTAAAATTTGAGCAGAATTACAAGGAAAAATTCAAATATCTGCAATCATAATTGGATATTTTAGCACATTTCTTTATGAACTGAGACATTAAATAGGTAAAATACTATTAAGAATAGTGATTTGTATATGTATACGTATGGCTGTTTCATGTTGAGGTTTGACAGAAAAACAACAAAATTCTGTAAAGCAATTATCCTTCAATAAAAAATAAATTAATTAAAAAAGAATAGAAATTTGAATAGAGTAAATGATCAGCATGGTTTATGGATAGGCATGTATCCACATACCCATATATTATATAACATATTTTTTTTTAAAAGAGCATTTACAAACATGGACAATTTTTATAAATGCTTATTTGAAAAATGTATAGATATGAACATATAAAATATGTAAAAATATATTTTATTAAACTTATGCATTTGAAAATAATTGTAAAAATTTCGGGGGATTTTATTAGGAGACAATGCTTGTGGTCAATAAGCGTGTAAAAAGTTGTTCATTCATCAGAAAGGTGCAAATTTAAATAAAGTACACTGTTCATCAGGTTGGCAAAAATTATCTGACTATCCAAGTAGCTGGCAAGCAGAAAGAGAACTGGAAAACTTATATACTGTCAAAAGAAAATATTGGAGTGGCCACTTTGAAAGAAATTGTTAATATTTGCAAGAGTTGAATATATGCAATGATCTAGTGACTTTGACTTAAACACTCTGGAAAAGTATACATATATATATATACACACACATATATATATGAAAATATACAGATATATATCTAGAAAATATGTATATTCACATTGCAAATGAGAAGATAAACATGCATACTAAAGCATATTACTGAAATAATTTTATAATTTAATATATACCCTTTTACATGCTATTTGATAGAAGTTTATTCTATTCTAACTCTATTTCTTTTCTAAAGTATCCCATTCTATTCTAGCCCATCCATTTTAGTCTCCACTTTACTTCAATCTAATCCATCCCACTTTGGTCACAAGCCATTCATTTGATTTCAAAACACTAAATTGATCATATCCCTTAATTTGAAAATCATCTTGTTAGAAAAATTACAAACACATGCCTAGAATCATCCAAAGGTATCTGCAATAATGACATGTGTGATCAGTATGAATGTTATTACGTCAAAGAATGGATAGATAAATAAAATCATACAATGGAATTCTCTGGAAAAGTTAGACTTTCCTGATTTACCTGGACAGTATCTATTTCCTCCTATTATCTTTTTATCCTGTCTGGTTAGTTATCCTTTCCATATTTCAAATGTATCAAAGTTTGAAATGATAAAGTCAGGCAGGGCCAGCTTCAAGGGCATGTGATCAGTATAGTCACAAAAGGTGCAACTCTCAGATTGGCTCCATGCTTGGAGTTTAATGATTTGCAGCAACTGTCTTGAAATTCTAATGATATTACCTTTAAATCAGTGTTTTGGAAGTAAAGTTGGTGTAACAGTGAGAGATATGTGTGTGTGGAGACTCAGCTCCTACATGTCCCTACCTCATACCTTACCCTCACCCTCCCTGGTATATCTTGAATCCCTGTTTCTCCACCTCCTGGTGTCATGGGTCCCACCTGGCCCCCAAATTGACACTATTTTTCCTTTTTAGTTTTTATGCAATTTTAATATCATACTCCATTTATAATTATTACACAATTTTGGCTATATTCCTCATGTTGGGCAATACATCCTTGAGCCTATCTTATACCCAATAGTTTGCACCTTCCATTCCCAGACCCCTTTATTGCCTTGCTCTCCTCACTAGTAAATCTATATCAGGGAGTCTGTTTGCTTTTGTGTTATATTCATTAGTTTGTTGTATCTTCTGGATTCCACACGTGAGTGATATCATACAGTATTTGTTCTTTGTCTGAATCTTAGCATAATGTTCTCCAAGTCCTCCAACATGGAAAAATTTTGTTCTTTTATAATGGCTGAGTGGTATCCCATTATATATACATATATAAAATGTACACAATATAATATATTGTTGTTTAGTCATTCAGTCATGTCCGACTCTTTTGCAAACTCATGGATTGCAGCAAACTAGGATCCTCTGCACATTGGATTTCCCAGGCAAGAATACTGGAGTGGGTTGCTATTTCCTTCTTCAGGGGATCTTCCTGACCCAGGGATCAAATCTGCATCTCCTGCAAGTCTCCTACATTGCAGATATATTCTTTACCATTGAGTCACTAAGGAAGCTCATATATATATATACACATAAAATATACATATTAAATAATATATATTTTATTGTATATATTATACATAAATATATCTATATATATATTATACATAAAATATGTATAAATATATATCATATCTACTTTACACATTCATCTGTTGATAGACACAGGTTTCTTCTGTATCTTGCCAATTATAAACAATGCTGCTGAACGTTAGAGTGCATAAATTTTTTTTTGAATTAGTGTTTTTGTTTTTCCCATATATATATATATATACACCCAGGAGTAAAATTGCTAGGTCATGCGGTCATTCTATTTCTAGTTTTTTGAGGAAACTCCACAATGTTTTCTGCAGTGGTTGCACCAGTTTACATTCCCACCAACAATGTCCAAGGATTCCCTTTTCTCCACATTGTCAGCAACATTTATTACTTGTGTTCTTTTTGATGATAGCCATTATGATAAGTGTGGGGTGATATCTCATTGTGGTTTTGATTTCCATTTCCTTGATCATTAGTGATGTTGAATGTCTTTTCATGTGCTCATTGGCATCTGAAGATGCTCAGCCTAACCCCTGTCCATTAACTGCAGCCACCCTCTGTCTGAGGTCCAGGTAGGGTTGGGGTCAGCTGAGTGCTCTGTGATGTTCTGTGGAAGGATATGGCACAGAATGATTCCTGAACCTCTTGTCCAACGCTGATCCACGTAGGAGTGCAGAGACTGCAATCCTGTAGGGGTTGCCCATCTACAGTGTTGGAGCATCAGGCCTATGAGGAGAGATGCCTAAGAAAGGGAATATCTCCTTTCCTGAAGAAAAGTCATATCAAATATAATACACTAGGCTTCTCAGGTGGCACTAGTGGTAAAGAACCTGCCTGCCAATGCAGGAGATGTAAGAGACAAGGGTTTGATCCTTGGGTCAGAAAAATCCTCTGGAGAAAGGCTGAAACCCACTCCAGTATGCTTTCCTGGAAAATCCCATGGACTGAGGAACCTGGAGGACTACAGTTCATAGGGATGCACAGAGTCAGACACGACTGAAGGGACTTAGCACGCACACATGCATAATGCACCATGGCAAGTAGAGAAAAAGAACACAGACGAAAGACAAAGTCTTACATTTCAGTATACATTATGTGCCCCCACCACCCCCTGCTTTTTCAATAAGGGCCTAACAGATTTTGTAGCTAGGCCTGGAATAATTATATGATCATCCTAATAGTATTTTATTCTTCCACAGATCAACAAGAAGCCATTACACCGTTTTCATCAAGTAACTGGCATAATCAGATTTATGTCCTAAAAAGATCACCCTTTAACTTCGGTTCCTCCTGTGATTCTAGGGTCTGTCACCCCCGCCTGAATGCAGTGTGCCGATACAATCACTGCTTGTATAAAACCAAATCACATTGGTTTTCAATTATTATGCACATATTGCAACCCTGTTATAAACCTGAATCACTAGAAGTCATAAAAGGGGGGAAAAAAGAGCAATCGTTTGCCACTTGCCCTGTCTTCTTCCTTCTCTGTGTCCAATCCCCTCTGGTGTTTCTCTCTGCCTTTGATCGTCATCCATTTGAGCCCCTCTTGTCTAGGTGGAGGGTCCTTTTGCAATACCGCACCTGGCACACTTAAAGTGTACATTGAGGTGATTACCTTTGTTGACTAATTTTGTCAGCTCTCTCATTCTTTTGGCAAATTCAGTTGGGTCACCTTGAGGGTACTTCAGTTTTAATTTAAATACATTTTTTAACTTGCTTGTACTCTCTGACAGCAGCTATCATTGAGTTTGCTCTGTGAAATATTCTGCACATTTATTCTCTCTTTTCCCACCCTAAGATATACTGAGTTCAAAAATAAAACCATGAAATAGTACTGAAAGGTGGCTTCCCGAGGTTATTATATCCCTTCCCTCTTCAGAAGGACTGCAAGGAAATCACGTGTAAGGAAGGAAGACTTTTAAACTATTTTCAGAGATTTCTGGAGAAAGGAGGAGCTTTCCAGGTGGTGCAGTGGTAAAGAACCCACCTCCCAGTGCAGGAGATTCAGGAGACATGGATTCAACCCCTGTGTCAAGAAGGTCCTCTGTAGGAGGAAATGGCAACCCACTCCAGTATTCTTGCCTGGAAAATTCCATGGACAGAGGAATCTGGTGGGCTACAGACCATGGGGTCACAGAGTCAGACATGACTGAGCACACACACACACACACACACACACACACACAACACACAAGAAAGGAGAATTCACAGCCTCCCCCCAAATTCATTTCAGGGTTAAAGAAGCCTGTCAGGGAATTTTTCTTCTATCTAAACTAGATCTAGCTTAATATTCCTTTTAGGATGGGAAAAATACACAGTGTTCACTTCATAGTCAAACTAAGGCTTTCTTTTTTTCTCTGACATGCCCCAAGGTGTTTTAGGACAGTGGTTGGATATGTCAGAGAGAAAATAGGTTTTATGTTATTTGGCCTGAATTTCCATTAGGTACCTATTTGTCTGGACAAACAGGCAGGAGTGCCCATCTTTAAATAATGAGCTCGGAGTTACCTGGGGAATTACTTACCAATGAGTGTTACTTTCAGGACGAGAAAAAATAGCTGATAAAATCATTTCTGAGGGTTATAAAACACCCAGGTGGGTAGTGTGTGCAGCTTCAGCCTGGATAAATCATGCCTCTCTAATGTGTTTGGAATTTTTGAAAGAGTTAACGAAATAGTGAAGCTTAGAGAAGTAGTGGGTATTAAATATTTAGACATTCAAAAGGGTTTTGCTCAAGAACCTACCCAGAGACATTTAGGATCCATTTCAGCCTTATGAAGGGCCCAAGATGTGAGAGCTAAAATCTTTTCCTATAAAAATTCAGTTAAAACAACAACAAAAAAAGGTTAACAGTGAAAATGAAAGGTAGGAATAAATGATGCAGTTAGCCTGAAGGGAGGTTAATAAGAAAGTGCCCCAGGGAATGATACTGGAACCAGAATTTTTATATATGTTAACACCAATCAATCTGGAAACCCTTCTAAATAATGAGGTTTCAAAATATGTGGGTAACAGTGAACTGTTAAATTAGTCAGGAGTAGGGAACAATTTGAGGAAATCTAGAAGAAACCAACAAAATATAGGTAGGAAAACAATCTTAGGTAAAATGAAGTGAAGACAAGAGAATGGCACTTCATGTTATATGGAATAACTTAAGCTACCTGATGCACTCAGGTAGATTTGGAATTAACTATAACCTTTTAGAAGAAAGGTCTAACAGTCATTATGAATATCTCAGTAAATGTATCTGCTCACTGAGAAAAGTCTCTGGGAAAAGTCTATAGAAATGCAAGTGAAATGATGAGATATATGTAAGAAATGATGGAAATGGCAAGGATTGTTTTATTTGGCAAGGAGAGAAATAGAGGAAAAGGGAAATGTTGAAACAAAAAGTCTAGTTGAGTACTTTTCTTCACTTTCTTATAATACTGAGTGAGGTTAGATAACACAAAAGCTAAAAATGAGAAGGAGGGAAATGCTTGTGTAATTCATTGTTAACATTAATAGCTCCCTGCATGGAATGTCATTGAGCCAGATACCAACTACTGAGCAATGTATCACCTGGGTTACACATTCACAGGGGTGGGCTGAGATTAAACTTTCTCCACAAGATCCTATTAGAGACAGTATATGAATGCATATTCTAAGAGACGTTTCAGTCGTTCTCATATTTGAATTAATTTATGTCTGTCTGTCTCATCAGGCTGTGAATTCCTAGAAAGCAAGACTTTTTTCTTAAACATCCTTCTGTCCTTTCCCTTTTCCTCTTTGGTAGCTAGTAATATGCTTTCTTCTGCAGGGCACTCAGTAGTACTCAGAGCTTGCATGACTTGAAGGAGTGGGAGGGTCGATCAAAGGAAGGAAAGATTTCATTCCCATAGTCTATTCATCCTCACCACTCTCACCAAATGTTTATTGACTTCAACTATGGCAGCTATCCAGCAGCAATGAACGTTGATGAGAAGACATCAGAGAAAAGAAGGGAAGAAGGTTGGGAAGTTTTAATCATTATTAACAATCTATTGGGTACTAGGCACTTTGCTATGCATTTTCTTGCATCTTCTTCCCTGGTGGCTCAGAGGTTAAAGCGTCTGCCTGGAATGCGGGAGACCCAGGTTCAATCCCTGGGTCAGGAAGATCCCCTGGAGAAGGAAATAGCAACCCACTCCAGTACTCTTGCCTGGAGAATCGCTTGGAGGGAGGAGTCTGGTAGGCTACAGTCCATGGGTTTGCAAAGAGTCAGACACGACTGAGTGACTTCACTTTCACCAATACCTAAAGAACAGTTACCATAGTGACTAGTCAAAATTATTTAGCAGAAGAAATGCTATTTGTAAATTATTTCCCTTCTTTGTCCCAGGCAACTCATGAGAATACAAAAGAGCTCAAAGAGCTGAGCTTTAGTGCCTTTCTTGGAAGTTATCTACCTGAGAAAAACATAGTACAGAATCAATAGGATATATACTGTAAAATATGTATATATGCTCAGTGATAAAGAATCTGCCTGCCAATGCAGGAGACATGGGTTCAATTCCAGGCTTGGGAAGATCCTCTGGAGAAGGAAATAGCAACCCACTCCAATATTCTTGCCTGGGAAATCCCAAGAACAGAAGAATCTGAAGGGATACAGTCCATGGGGTTGCAAAAAAGTTGGATACAACTCAGCAACTAAACAACAAAAACAAATATATATACACACATATATGCAGTGCAGGAGACCCAGGTTCGATCTCTGGGTCGGGAACATCCCCTGTAGAAGGAAATGGCTACCTACTCCAGTATTCTTGCTTGGAGAAGACCATGCACAGAGAAGCCTGATGGGCTACAGTCCGTAGGGTAACCCACGGACCTATGGACTACAACCCATCAGGCTCATAAAGAGGCAGACATGACTGAAGCCACTTAGCACACACATGTAGAGAGAGAGAGAGAGAGAAAGAGAGGGAGAGATTTTAAGGAATTGGCTCATGTGACTGTGGAGGAAGGCTGGCAGAAATTCAGCCAAAGTCCATCTGCTGACAGAATCCCTCTTCCTCCAAGATGGTCAGTTTTGGGTTTGGATTTTTTTTTTTTTTTTTTTTGCTTTTTGGTTTGCTTTGTTTTTATAAGGCAAATTGGATGGGTCCCACTTACATCCTGGAGAGTAATCTGCTTTACTCAAAGTCTACTGATTTAAATGTTGCTCTAATCTGAAAAATACCTTCAAAGAAATTCCTAGAATAATGTTTGACCAAATATTGTTTTAAGTTGACACACCCACCACAATAAGGCTATCATACCCAGACACCGCTAGGTGCAGCTGACAGGAGGTATGGCCTGGGCATGAGGGCAGTAGGAAATGCAGACCGTACAGCAGCAGCTGGGCCACCCATCAGTTATGGTCCTGCAGCAGATCTGAGCAGCTTCACACACCCTAAAGCAGTGACCAAGGCAGCTGCAGAAGAGTTGTCTACTGTGTGACTGTAAGCGAGTACTATAGATTTGAACAAAAGCAGTAGACAGGCAAATAGGACCAAGGGAGCACATATAAGATAAGAGCCATCAAGGAACTGTGAATGTTGTCAGACACTGGAGCTGAGAGGAAAGTAGAAAATCCAGGAGTGGCAGAAGGAGCAGAAACCATTGCCAAACCAGCAGCCAGCAAAGTAATCCAAACACACCATCTCATCTGCTGCTGCTGCTAAGTCGCTTCAGTCGTGTCCGACTCTGCACGACCCCAGAGACGGCAGCCCACCAGGCTCTCCCATCCCTGGGATTCTCCAGGCAAGAACACTGGAGTGGGGTGCCATTTCCTTCTCCAATGCGTGAAAGTGAAAAGTGAAAATGAAGTCGTTCAGTTGTCTCCGACTCTTCACGACCCCATGGACTGCAGCCTACCAGGCTCCTCCATCCATGGGATTTGCCAGGCAAGAGTACTGGAGTGGGGTGCCACTGCCTTCTCCCATACCATCTCATCTACTTATCTCTAAAATGTAATAAGCATAAATTAACATCACTGTAAAAAGAAGAGACTGAAGCTCAGAAAGGCTATGTAACTTGGCCAAATTCATCCAGGTATTTGTTAAGAAGCCAGATTCAGAATTTGTCTTCCTGACCTTATGTCTCATCTCTCTCTATGATACTGACTTTCTTATCTATCTCAGGACCATGAGAACCGACTGTTGAGTAAAGAAACAGGCCAGGGGCAGCAGAAGCAAAACACCTTTGATACGCAGCAAACCATCTGCCTCAGCCGAAAAGTATCTTAATATATTTTCTACTAAAGCAACTTCCAGTTCCCGGGGGAGTCCGTGCTCAGGCCTACATGTGAAAGCAAGAAACTAGTAGATTTAGTCGGTGGAAGCGGTGGGCATGAAGGCAGAGACACGGGCTGATCTGGACACATCTTTGTGAAATGGGAATGAACTATCAGAAACAGAAGGCAGTTTTCCTTTGAAAGTCTGTCACATTCACAATGAGGGTGATAAAAGACTGCTTCCTTGCCTTTTAGGTGACTTCAATATGGCCAGACTTTGAAATCTAATACTGTACTGAATTTTGTATTGAATGCAGTGGTGCAATATTGAACGATAAAAGAAGGGGCTGATACAGTACTTTTCAAATACTTGCTGCTCAGAATCTCTCTGCCCTTTTCCACTTACAGGTATGATCTTATCTATTGATATTTCTGTCTAAAAGGGCCCTCTGTCTGTTCTATCAGGTTGCCCTATTTTTCATTGTGCTATAGGCTGCATTTTGAAAATGAATAGCCCAAACAACTTCGATATATTGCTATTACTGTGCTGTTCTTTTGAAGAAATTCTTCAGTTGGCATTTGCACTTTAATCCGACTTCAAGCTGCGGTGACAGCGGTGCCCTTCCATTGCCAGGCCCCACCACCACCCAGGCACTGGCTCCTTTGTACATCTCAACGACTTCTGTCATCCTTCATGCCACCTGTGCCCCTCCTCCATCCTAAGCTGGTAAGGCGCAGCTGGAGGCTTTCTTCTGACCTCTTTCCAGCCATGCCTGCTGCTGCCACTCTGTAGCAATCAGAAAATGCACTGGGTGGCTGCCTTTACTCTTCTCCTTGCTCTGATCTGCCCACCATGGCTCTCAATGCCCTCTCAAAGTCCTCCTGCATTACATGTGTGGGTTCTCATGGGCAATAAACCTAAAGTGAACATGCCAGAAGGAGCTATTGGGTGGCCACAAATCTGTGAAAAGCTCTTTATGTTCCCTGGAGCAGATACTGAAGAGTCGGCCCATTTATGTAAACACTGATCACTGAGATGCTGGTAGTTTAGCTGCATTTTGAAGAATTTCTAAATGAGACTGGTCTGGGGACAGAATATAATTGTATAGTTATGAAGAGCCTCAACAAGCTATGATCAGTTATAAAACAAAGGGAAGGATACTGTTGGTTGTATGTCTCCTTGACTGTGATGGTTGAAGACACAGACTGAGGCTCCCAGCACCCTGAACATTCAATGCAGGCACAGTGAGCACTCAGTCAGTGTATATTTAATGGAACTGAACTTACAAACTAGGGAAACTGTAGTTCCTAAGCTACTTGTGAGGGACATGTTGTAGAATTTTGGATGATTGGGTGAAAGTTAAGAGCCCTCTCCACAGAGACATGCATACACAAAAACTTAGCACATTTTAAGTGGTCCTATCACCCACTGAAGATGCTGCCATGATCTCATTTAGATTTTCACACACTTGAGATTCTAATGTAAAATGAAGGGAAAAAAAAAGAATCAGAAGAAGAACAATGAAGTATCAACAACCAGGGTTACAGTCTCTTGTGGCAAAAGGTTGATGATCTGACATTTAGATACAAGCCCGACATTTACTGTTTATGTGCAAACATTTCTTAACCTCCCTAAAGTTCATCTGCAAAATAAGGATGAAGCATGATTTTTCTTCTCTGTGCTGTTGTGGCATTTAATGTGATAATTTATGTGAAACAGTTTATGCAACCTTTCCAGAGACTGAATTATCAATGTTATTGTTGTTGAGGAAATCTAAACTGGTTATTTTATTTTTTGCTTGTTTCTTCCCTCCTCTTCTTGCTTTTCTTCTTCTTCTCCATCTTGCTTGATATTTGGTAAATTAAAAAAAAAAAAAAGTCCATGTTTTATTGGTTGTTTTGTATCCATGAAGTGTCACCAGCAATGAAAATCCTTAGATGTCCCATTAGCATCTAGGGAGTTGTTATTGTTGTTGTAGCAGTATGCATTTCTTCAATTACATCATCTGAATAAAAAGTCTGCAGAGCTTTTTCTGACACTTTTAAGTGTCAGAACTTACAATATTGAGATTTAAATATTGCTTCCATTCATTTTGGGAAGGTATATAGCTGTACTTCCTAAAGTTTACCATTTGACTGGGTATATATCCAGGAAAAAAAGAAACATGATTCAAAAAGACACATGCACTCCAAAGTTCATTGCAGCACTATTTACAATAGCCAGGACAGGGAGCCAACCTAAATGTTCAACAGCAGAGGAATGGCTAAAGACTATGTGGTACATATACACTGGAATATTACTCAGCCATAAAAAAAAATGCAATTGGGTCATTTCTAGGAAGGTGAATGGACCTAAAGATGTCATATAGAATGAAGTAAGTCAGAAAGAGAGAAACAAAAATTGTATATTAATGCATATACGTGGAATCTAGAAAAATGACACATGACTTTATTTCAAAGCAGAACTATAGACTTAGATGCAAAGAACAGATTTATGGACACAAAGTGGGGAAAAGGGGGAGTGGAGTGAATTGGGAGATTGGATTGACATGTATACACTATTGATACTATGTGGAAAATAGATAACTAATGAGAACCTATGTTGTTGCTCAGGAAACTCTACTCAATGCTCTCTGGCAACCTAAATGGGAAGGAAATCCAAAAAAAAAGAAAGGGGGGTGTATATGTGTATATCAACAACTGATTTACTTCACTATACAGTAGAAACAAATACAAAATTGTAAAGCAACTATACTCCAATAAAATTAATTAAAAAATAAAGTTTAGCCCTTTTGAAAATGGGGACAATAACAAGGTTATCTGCAAATTCAAGAGACATTGTACTTAAAAATAATATGTTGAAAATTGTAAAGTACTCTGTAAGAATTAGTGACCACTAGAAAATAAAGATGAAGGTATGCGAGTCCCACTGTGCCTTTCCTTCATGGCTACTGTGAGACTGAAATGAGTATTTATTTTGTCTGTTTGCCCCTCTGCTGCTAAGTCACTTCAGTTGTGTCCGACTCTGTGCGACTCCATAGACTGCCTCCTACCAGGCTCCTCTGTCCCTGGGATACTCCAGGCAAGAACACTGGAGTGGGTTGCCATTTCCTTCTCCATTGCATGAAAGTGAAAAGTGAAAGTGAAGTCGCTCAGTCGTGTCTGACTCTTAGCGACCTCATGGACTGCAGCCTACCAGGCTCCTCCATCCATGGGATTTTCCAGGCAAGAGTACTGGAGTGGAGTGCCATTGCCTTCTCTGCCCCTTTGCTGCTGCTGCTGCTGCTAAGTCACTTCAGTCGTGTCCAACTCTGTGCGACCCCATAGACAGCAGCCCACCAGGCTCCCCCATCCCTGGGATTCTCCAGGCAAGAACACTGGAATGGGTTTCCATTTCCTTCTCCAGTGCCTGAAAGTGAAAAGTGAAAATGAAGTCGTTCAGTCGTGTCCAACTCTTACCGACCCCAGGGACTGCAGCCCACCAGGCTCCTCCGTCCATGGGATTTTTCCAGGCAAGAGTACTGGAGTCAGGTGCCATTGCCTTCTCTGTCCGCCCTCTAATGGGGTCTAAATTGCTCTTCAGATTTCTACCCTGACCATCACAGGTGAGAATGATAACGTTAATATTTTCTTCTCCCAAGCAAAGTGGCTGGTCTAGGTTAGGTCAATCAGAGACTTTGCCTAAAACTTTGGCTAATTGTCCAAGTTAGAATTAATGGAACAGGAGATTTTCTACTCAAGAAGCCAAGCTAGAAAGTTATTAGTATTGAGCATTAAGTGACCATAGTTCAACCTCAGGTGAAAGCTGTTTTGAGAGAATGAAACCAACAGAGAAGAAGCATGGAGAATAGGACACAGAGAATCTGGAAGTGATTTAAATCCCTACAAGTTCAAGAAGTTGCAGCAATCCTTGCTTTCTCAAGCCTTGATTATTCTAATATTTCTTTTATTCTATAATAAGTTTTCTTTATCTCATTTTCTAAAGTTACTTTGAGGTGGGCTTCTCTCACTGGTACATAGTAAAATGCTGACTGACACAGATCTGCACGTGCTTTCAGAGAAGGGATGGGCATATAGCTGTCAAAATCATGTGTTTGCACATCTGCAAGAGGGAGGGTATTCCTCCATCCTCACTCTGGTCCTAGCCCAACCAAACCCATATTCAAGTGTTGTTACCTGTGAAAGGAATATGAACAATAGCATTCGCCTAAGAAGCCAAGAAGATATTTCTGCATAGTTTACAGAGTCACGTGTTCCTTAGTCCAGAGCTTGTGTGGCGAAGCCCTGGGCTCCTTGGACTTGCAGTCTTTCTTGCAGCCAGAATGATTTTTTGTTTGTTTGTTTGTTTGTTTTAAGAAGCCAAACAGAGGGAAATGACATGAACAGAGCAATTTGGGTTGACTGGAGAGCAGATAAGCGTGAGGAGGAGACAACAGCAGGAAAGGAATGATTTCTGAGCAAGAGTAGCCTGCTGCTGTTTGGCTCTTTTAGCCCATGGAACCCACTAATAATTTTCCCCAAGTTCCATATTTCCTGCCAACTGAGCCCTATAATCATATTTCTAGGGAGGTCTGAATCACTTTGCTTGTCAAAGAGGAATGTTGTTTATAAGCTGAGAGCTAACATACTACTTTGCCCTCCAGTCAAGAGAAGACAGATCTGAATAGAAATAAGGGAATACCTAAAGACTCCCAGTTTATGCCAAGATAATCAGGAATTTTTAATACCTCCAAAATTTGATTATGATGTTTTGTTTTAGGCTTCACAAGAGTTAATACCATCATGTTTTAAAATTTGAACTATGACAAAGCAATATTTCGGTTAAAAACCATCAATCTGGAAAACCAAAATAATTATGTAAACCTAATCCAGAATGTGTTACCCTTAAAACACAACAGATACAGAGACTAGTAATGAATAGAAAAACTAGACTTGATAATTTCCCCTAAAGCCTAGGAACTTTCTCAAAATGCCACAGCATGTATCACTATTTTATTTCTCAACTGTATTCAATAAAAAATTTCTATAAGAATTCCTAAAAGGGATGGTCTTTCACCTCCTCTGTCAGGACCCACTCTTGATGCCTATCCTCTTTTACTTTTTTGTTAACTGCTGTACTTGTGTTTTCTATATTTGATATTCTAGAACTTTCTTCATGTTTTATAAGGAAGTCACCTAATCGAAGGGCTTTTGTTTACTTGTTTCTTTCTATCTCTAAACATTTAAAAAAATCGTTTTGTTATGTCAGTCACTTCTTAGTTTCAGATGCTTCTGAAATTAAATAAATATGTAGAAATGGTATTTAATTCTTTATTTTGAATTCATTTTTTTCAAGGTATTATTAAATTTATGTCTGAAATTAGTCTTCAAGATAATTAACTTGATCATTTGCATGTCACACCTCATATCCTTACATACTCATTAAAAAGCCCTGATATTTTTTAACTTTATTTTATAGAAAATTATTTTTCCTTTAATTATGTATAATATTTATATGCACACTTTCCTAGTAACCCTGCTCTACTAAACATAGATTTATAAATGTCAGGAAAAACAGCTCCTTTTACATGTCACTTAATAGATTTTTATTTTTCTACTTCAATTTTCCTTATATCCACTCAATTTTCCTTAGACAATTAGATTTTAAGCATTATACTTGAAACTATATTGATCTAAATATGACTCATGTTGTCAATTGAGTTTTTAAAAATATATCAGCCTATATTCACACATAATTCAAGACGTGTGTAGTTTTCTTTTCTGCCCTTTGCCCTGTAAAATGTACAGTAAACCCATAAGTACAAGTAGCTTATGTGAGGGTGAATTATTGAACTAAAAATGTAATATATGATGTGAAGAAAATACTTTATTTTCACTGAAAGCAAACCATGAATCTCTTTGGGGCAATTCAATTTGACTCCTTGGACTCTAACTTCAAGTGTTTCTTCAAGGCATGCTGTTCTATCCCTTTTATTTATGAATACATTTTATTTTGCTGGTAATAAAAGCATTAAATAAATATTAAAGAAGGCATTCATTTTTATGTAGAAACTTTAAAATGCACTGGTGTGCCAATGTATGACATTGTAGAGTGCTTATATTGGCTATTTGATTTGTGTTGATATTTTCAAAATATTTCTCCCACAATAAAATTTTATTATGTCAATAATACCCAAGAACATTCCTAAGTTAAAATAAAAGGAAAGTGTATAAAAAGATGTGAATATTCTCCTTTATTCATCCTGCCCCCATCTCACATGTATACACATGTATTTTTTCTAGTAGTTTGATTTTTTATTGTTTGTTTAGATTTCACCTACAAGCAATACCCTAACTACATGTCTATCTCTGTCTGGCTTATTTCAGTTAATATAATACACTCCAAGTTCATTCATGTTGTCACAAAAGGCAGAATCTTCTTTTTTAATGGCTGAATAATATTCCATTGTATGTGTGTCTTTGTGTGTGTGTTGCATTTGCTCAATCCAATCACCTATTGATGGGCACAGAAGTTGTTTCTATATGTTGGTTGCCGTGAATAATTAGCAGTGGACATAGGAGAGCAGGTATTAATAGAGATACTGATTTAGTTTTCTCAGATATACACCAAGAAGTAGGACTGTTGGATCATATGGTGGTTTAATTTTAAAATTTTTGAGAACCCTCCATGCTGTTTTCCATCATAGCTGTACCAATTTACATTCCACTAACAGTGCACAAGTGTTTCCTTTTCTCCACATCCTTACCAACACTTATCTCTTGCCATTCTGTTAACTGGCATCCTAACAAGTATGAAGTGATATCTCATTGTGGATTTGAATTTCCTAGATAATTAATGATGCTAAGCATTTTTTTAGTGTGAATCTATATATGCTATGGAAAAATGTCTAGTCAGTTTCATTGCCGTTTTTTAACCTGATTTTTTGGGTTTTTGCTATTGAGTTGTGAGTTTCTTATATATTCTAGATGATAATTACTCATCAGATATACAGCTTGTAAATATTTTCTTCATTCCATAGACTATCTTTTCATTGTGTTGTTTGCTTGCAGAAGTTTTTTTAGTTTGATGTAATTTTACTTGTTTTGCTGTTGCTGTTGTTTATGCTTTTGGTATGATATCCAAAAAATCATGTCTAAGATCAGCGTCAAAAGGTTTTTCCCATATGTTTAATCCTAGAAGTTTTGTAGTTTCAGTTTCTATGTTTAAGTCTTTAATATATTTCAAGTTAAGTTTTGTGAATAGTGTAAGATCAGCAAACAATTTCATTCTTTTACGTGTGAATACCTACCTCAACACCATTTTTCACGCTACCTATTGAAGAGAGTATCCTTTCCTCACTGTATTTTCTTGGCTATCTTATCAAATATTAGTTGACCAAATATGTGTGAGTTTATTTTGGGGCTCCCTATGCTGTTCCATTAATCTATATTTTTATACTGTTTATTTCTGTAGTATGTCTGCTGTAATATATCATCTTTTATTTCTGACATTTTGTATTTGGGGCTTCTGCTTTGTTAATCTACATAAGTTTTTTTTTTTTTTTTCAATTTTGTTTATGTTTCCTTGGGGCATCCCTGGTAGCTCAGCAGGTTAAGAATCTGCCTGCAAAAAAAAAAAAAAAAAGAAAGAAAAGAATCTGCCTGCAATGCAGAACACTTTTTTTTTTTTTTCAATTATTGTTTGCATTTCTTAGCTCCTAGTTTTGTTGATCTTTTCTCTTGTTTTTCTAGTCTATTTCATTATTTCTGGTCTGATCTTGCTATTTCCTTTTTTCTGCTACCTTTGGGCTTTATTCTTTTTCTAGATACCTGAGGTATAAAGTTAAGTCATTTGAGAATTTTTTTCTTAATATATGCATTTATCACTATAAATTTCCCCCTTAGAACTGCTTTGCTGCCTCCCCAAAGTTTTAGTATGTTGCATTTCCATTGTCATCTATGTCAAGATATTTTTTTATTTCTCTTTTGATTTCTTGTTTGATGCATTGATTCAAGAATGTATTCTTAATTTCCACATATTTGTGAATGTTCTCTTTCTCCTATTATTGATTTCTAATTTCACATCCCTGTAGTCATAAAAATATTTAATATGAATTCAAACTTCTTAAACTTGTTAGAACGTTTTTGTTTGTGTGACCCAGCATATGACCTAGGGCCTCCCAGGTGGCTCAGTGGCAAAGAATCCACCTGCCAATGCAGGAGATGCAGGTTTGATCCCTGGATTGAGAAGATTCCCTAGAGTAAATGGCAACCCACTCCAGTATTCTTGCCTGGGAAAGGCCATAGACAGCCCAGCCCATGGCCTGGCTGGCTATAGTCCATGGTGTCTCAAAGACTGGACATGACTGAGAGACTGAGCATATGCACAACATATGATCTATCCTAGAGAAAGTTCCATGTGCAATTGAAAAGAATGTATAGTCTGATACTGTTGGATGGGATGTTCTAAATATATCTAAAGTCGCATTGACGTCCAATATTTCCTTTTTGAGTTTCTGTCTAATGATCTACTCATTGCTGAAAGTAGATTACTGTAGTCCCCTATGGTTATATTGCTGCCTATTTCCGCCTTCACATCCTTTAACATTTGTTTAGTACAGTTAGGTGCTCTGATGTTGGATGCATATACATATATACAACAGTTATATCTTCTTGGTGGACTGACTTATTTATTTTGTATCTATTACATTTTTTGACTTAAAGTCTAGTATTGTGTTTTATTCATAACTACTCCTGCTCTCTTTTGGTTTCTGTTTTCTGGGGATATATTTTTTCCATTCTTTCACTTTCAATTTACGTGAACCCTGAAAGCTGAAGTGAGTCTTTTGTAGGAAATGTAAATGGGTGTTGCTTTTATCCATTCATCTAATCTAAGTCTTTTGATTGGAAGATTTAAATGACTTAATTATTGATAGGTAAGGACTTGCTATTACTATCTTGTCAGTTGTTTACTGGCTTTTTTTTTTTTTCATAATTTTCTGTGTATTTCTTCCTCTCTTGCTGTCTTCTTTTGTGATGTGATGATTTTTCATAGTGATGGAGAACTCTATGCCTGAGCCAAAGATGCACACAGAACAGCCTCAGAGACAGGGTCGGGAAAACAGGCACACATGGAGCATCTGTGGTCCTGAGTGTAATGCATGCACAGGATTAGGGGAGCTGATGGCCTTTGTCCCAGGGTGGTGCAATAGTAGGTTTTTCTGGGGTTGGGGGATCAGTAATATTTCCCTTCCCAGAGTTCTGTGAGAGAGATAGTGTTGATTTTCTCAATGAAAAACATTGCTGCTGTCCTCTTCATAGCTGTCTACTGGAGTCTACACTGACAAATACTACAAGGTCCTAGTGTGAACATTGTGGAAAGTCACAGTTTTCATGGGAATTATTGAGATCCTCAGTGGTAAAGGCTGCCAAGATCCTCTACAGAGAAGGCCACTGGTGTCCATGATGGCACCCATCATGTGACTGATTCAGACAGTCCCATCTTTTTTGTTCCTAACTGTCTCCAGACATCTCTACTGAGTTGATATCCCTAGCAATTATCAATTATTTCTGTGAAGCTATTCTCTTTTATTTTTCCTCCACTGTTTTTCTGTGGGTTTTAAATTAGACTCTTGTGCCTTCCCAGGACTATTTTCACTCATCTTAGCTGTCTAATTTTTGTCTGTATTGGGGGAGAAAAGCTAGTATCTCCTACTTGCCATCTTGGTGACATCTCTACTATAAATTTGTTGTTTTTAAACCAACAAGTTTGTGGTAATTTGTTATGACAGCAATAGAAAATGAATGAAAATTAGTAAGTATTAGTCATGTGGAGACTCTACTGGATTATCTCGGTGAGCCCAGTCTAAACCCATAAATCCTTAAAAGCTGAGAACATTTTCTCGCTGTGGTCAGAGAGGGCAATGTGACACAGAAGAACAATCAGTGAAATGCAATAATATTGATTTTAAAGGTGGAGGAATTGGGCTATAAGCCAAGGATTATGTGTCCTCTATAGTGAAGTGAGGTGAAAGTCACTCAGTCATGTCCGACTCTTTGTGATCGTATGGCCTATACAGTCTGTGGAATTCTCTAGGCCAGAATACTGGAGTGGGTAGCCTTTCCTTTCTCCAGAGTATCTTCCCAACCCAGGGATCGAACACAGGTCTCCCACATTGCAGGCAGATTCTTTACCAGCTGAGCCACAAGGGAAGCCCCAAAATACTGGAATGGGTAGCCTATCCCTTCTCCAGCAGAGACAAGGAAATAGATTCTCCCTGGAGCCCCTAGAAAGGAACACAATCCTGCTGACACCTTGATTTTAGCTTGGTGCAATAGTCAAATATTTCACAATGATCACAGGAGATTACAGACATGTTACACTGATGCAACAGTGAGGAGTTTAAGCATGCCTAGACAAGCACACCAGCACACCTGCTGTGTCAAAGACTGATGATGGCCTGAGGCTGACAAACCTAAGTTGGTCCTATCCCCACTCATCCCCCCAGCTTATACAAGCACATGCACAAATCTCCAAGTTTTTAGAAAAGTTTGATAAGCACTTTTCCTATGTTTTTTTTTAAATAGACCGTTTAGGTTAGTATCCCAAGGCAACAGAAATAAAGTGAAATAAACAAATGAGACCTAATTAAACTTGTAAGTGTTTGCACAGCAAAGAAAACATAAACAAAATGAAAAGACAACCTGTGGACTGATATAAAATATCTGCAAATGATGTGGTCGACAAGGGCTTAATTTTCAAAATATACAAACAGTTCATGCAGCTCGATAACAACAACAACAAAAAATAAACCACCTGATCAAAAAAATGGTCAAATGGCCTAAAAAGACATTTTTCCAAAGAAAAGATATTCAACATTGCTAGGGAAACGTTCAGTTACTAGAGAAATGCAGAACTACAATGAATTATCACCTCACACTGGTCAGAATGACCATCATTAAAAAGCCTACAAGTAAGGCAGTTCTATTTCCAGTTTTTTAAGGAATCCCACTGCTGGGCATACACACTGAGGAAACCAGAAGGGAAAGATACACGTGTACCCCAATGTTCATCGCAGCACTGTTTATAATAGCCAGGACATGGAAGCAACCTAGATGTCCATCAGCAGATGAATGGATGGGAAAGCTATGGTACATATACACAATGGAGTATTACTCAGCCATTAAAAAGAATACATTTGAATCAGTTCTAATGAGGTGGATGAAACTGGAGCCTATTATACAGAGTGAAGTAAGCCAGAAAGAAAAACACCAATACAGTATACTAACGCATATATATGGAATTTAGAAAGATGGTAACAATAACCCTGTGTACGAGACAGCAAAAGAGACACTGATGTATAGAACAGTCTTATGGACTCTGTGGGAGAGGGAGAGGGTGGGAAGACTTGGGAGAATGGCATTGAAACATGTAAAATATCATGTATGAAACGAGATGCCAGTCCAGGTTCGCTGCACGATACTGGATGCTTGGGGCTGGTGCACTGGGACGACCCAGAGGGATGGTATGGGGAGGGAGGAGGGAGGAGGGTTCAGGATGGGGAACACATGTATACCTGTGGCGGATTCATTTTGATATTTGGCAAAACTAATACAATTATGTAAAGTTTAAAAATAAAATAAAAGCCTACAAGTAATAAATGCTGGAAAGGGTGTGGAGAAAAAGGAATCCTGTTATACTGTTAGTGGAAATGTCAACTGGTGAAGCCACTATGGGAAACAGTATGAAAGTTTCTCAATAAACTAAAAATAGAATTACCACATGATTGAGCAATCCTTCTTCTGGACATATATCCTGAGAAAACTCCAATTTGAAAAGATGCATGCACCCCACCCCAATTTCATAGAAGCACTATTTATCATAGCCAAGATGTGGAAGCAACCTTGGTACCCATTACCATGGGTGGGTAATGGATAAAGAAGATGTGGCATATATATGAACAAAATGGAATACTACTCAGATATTAAAAGATAAAACAAAATAATGCTTCTTGCAGCAACATGAATGGACCAAGAGATTATCATTCTAAGAGACGTAAGTCAGACAGAGAAAGACAAATATCATTCAAGTCACTTACATGTGGAATTTGATATGTGGAATATGATAGAAATGAACTTATTTACAAAATAGAAAAAGACTCACAGAGGTAGAAAACAAACTTATAATTACCAAGGGGAAGAGAGGCAGGGGAGGGGAAAAATTAGGAATTTGAGATTAGCAGATACAAGCTATCATATACAAATAGATAAACAATGAGTTCATATATATAGACAGGGAACTAAGCTGAAAATTCTCCAAGCTAGGCTTCAGCAATACATGAACCGTGAACTTCCAGATGTTCAAGCTGGTTTTAGAAAAGGCAGAGGAACCAAAGGTCAAATTGCCAACATCCGCTGGATCATCGAAAAAGCAAGAGTTCCAGAAAACCACCTATTTCTGCTTTATTGACTTTGCCAAAGCCTTTGACTGTGTTGGATCACAATAAACTGTGGAAAATTCTGAAAGAGATGGGAATACCAGACCACCTGACCTGCCTCTTAAGAAACCTGTATGCAGGTCAGGAAACAACAGTTAGAACTGGACATGGAACAACAGACTGGTTCCAAATAGGAAAAGGTGTACATCAAGGCTGTATATTACCACCCTGCTTATTTAACTTATATGCAGAGTACATCATGAGAAATGCTGGTCTGGATGAAGCACAAGCTGGAATCAAGATTGCTGGAAGAAATATCAATAACTTCAGATATGCAGATGACACCACCCTTATGGCAGAAAGTGAAGAAGAGCTAAAGAGCCTCTTGATGAAAATTAAAGAGGAGAGTGAAAAAGTTGGCTTAAAGCTCATGAAGATCATGGCATCTGGTCCCATCACTTCATGGCAAATAGGAGAAACAGTGGA
Source organism: Bison bison bison (assembly GCF_000754665.1). Taxonomy (NCBI): domain Eukaryota; kingdom Metazoa; phylum Chordata; class Mammalia; order Artiodactyla; family Bovidae; genus Bison; species Bison bison. The sequence goes on along the minus strand of NW_011495027.1, from coordinate 490,353 downwards.
AACGGTGTCAGACTTTATTTTTTTGAGCTCCAAAATCACTGCAGATGGTGACTGCAGCCATGAAATTAAAAGATGCTTACTTCTTGGAAGGAAAGTTATGACCAACCTAGACAGCATATTAAAAAGCAGACACACTACTTTGTCAACAAAGGTCCATCTAGTCAAGGCTATGGTTTTTCCAGTAGTCATGTGTGGATGTGAGAGTTGGACTACAAAGAAAGCTGAGCACAGAAGAATTGATGCTTTTGATCTTTGGTGTTGGAGAAGACTCTTGAGAGTCCCTTGGACCTCAAGGAGATCCAACCAGTCCATCCTGAAGGAAATCAGTCCTGAATATTCACTGGAAGGACTCTTGCTGAAGCTGAAACTACAATACTTTGGCCACCTGATGCGAAGAGCTGACTCATTTTAAAAGACCCTGATACTGGAAAAGTTGAGGGCAGGAGGAGAATGGGACGATGGAGATTGAGTTGGTTGGATGGCATCACTCATTCAATGGACATGAGTTTGGGTAAACTCCTGGAATTGGTGATGGACAGAGAGGCCTGGTGTGCTGCAGTTCATGGTGTCACAAAGAGTCGGACACGACTGAGTGACTGAACTGAACTGAACTGATCTTTAAGAAACCAAAAAGAAAAAGAATTTGGAAAAGAATACATGTGTTCTTTTATATATATGTATATATATATATATACATACACATATATAGTACACACACATACATATGTATATATATATGCACACATCTTTATTTGAAGACATATAACTGAATCATTTTGCTGTATACCAGAAATTAACACAACATTTTAAATCAACTATGCTGCAATTAAAATAATTTTTAAAAATAAAGAATACAGTTAAGATACACTGTAATAACATTTGGGAAAGATAATGATATGACCTTGGAGTTGCAGAGATGTAAAGAAATGAATAAATTTTAAAGATATTAAAAGTTATAACAAGTAGTACTTGGCAATTACTATTGTTACCTATGAACAAACTATCTCAAAACTTAGTGGTATAAAACAGTAAACATTATTTTTATTACTCACACAATATAGGTCAAGAATTCATCCATGGCTAAGAAGGTATGCCCATTTTGGCTTCAGATGATGTCAGCTGGGAAGACTTGACTAGGGTCAGAAAGTCCATGATGCTTTTATTCAGCGTGTGAGAAGTTGGTGCTTGCTGTCTGCTAGGCACCTGGTTCACCTCTCTGTGAACTCTCTACGTCTCTGTACAGGTCTCTGATCACTCGGTAATCTACCTCAAGCTTCTTTAAATGGTGCCAAGCTTAAAGAGAATCAAAATGGATGATGTGAGCTCTTATAATGTCTCAACTGAGAAGTCAGATCGTGTCACTTTTACCATACTCTCTGCATTAGACAGGTTGTAGAGCTGCCTAAAATTCAGGGAATGGACAAATAGCAAAGTCACATTTTAAAAGGGCATGTGAGAGGGAAATTGAGTATCAAGAGATCAGAGGCGTGACTTAACTAAATGAGTGAAGTTATTAATGGCATGGAGGAAGAAATAGGAGAAAGACCAATTAGAGGGGAATACAGCAAGCTAGAGTTTCTACATATAGGTATACAGATATATAGAAAGATATCTAAGAAATTTCTAAGATAAGGTTATAAATCAAATACTTGTATTACTAACTTTTTGACGTTCTAAGTACTTTGCAAATGGTTAACAAACTATCAGTTAAACACTATGAAATGAAGATATTATTATTTGTATTATCCTCATGTTGCACATGGAGGTCAAGTTACATGCCCAAATTCACATATTTATTAAGGGGCAGAAGAAGGATTAAAGCCCAAGTAGTCTGGTTCCACATTTCTTAGTTGAATCACTTTTCTCTGCTAATTCTCAGTTAGATAGAAAAACTTGTTTTTCCAGAGCTCAAGAGAAATATTAGATGATTTGGATACTTATAATATTTCAATGTTTAAATCAGAAATGAATGAAAATAAAATTAAAAAAATTTAACCTAAGGAAATATATATATAGGGCTGAAGAATATAACCATTGCCTTTTGTCTTATTATCGTATGTATTTTGAGACATCACAGCAAGAATGATATGAACCTCCGATCTTGTGGCAGGAATATTCATACAAGACAGCTTTCTGGTGAGATATTTAATTATTCCTAGGAATAAATAGACAATAATAAATAACAATGCTAATCTGACTTAGTTTTGTGATGTTTTTAATTTATTGATGATGCAAAGTCCAGAGATGCCAGATATAAGAATTTTTGCTACATTTTGTCCTTTAGTGTGCCATTTACACAATAGTGCGTGTTCAAAGAGCTTACTGCCTTTTGAACTCCTGGGATATTGTGATATAATAAAAACTATACATTTGATTTTGTCCCTGGTTCCTGCACAGAGCTTCTAAAATCCTTGGAATTTCTTAAAAGGGTAAGCGAAGTATCTTTTGTTATTCATAATAAGTCCCTTTCAACCATTCCTAAGTTTATGCAGATGAGGTAAATCATAGAGGATGCAGACTGGTTCCCTGACAACCAACCAATTTTTAGCTCCAGCCCCAGATCTCCAGGGAGAGAAGAAGAGAGACTGAGTCAATCGTAATGGCTAATAATATAATCAAACATGCCTATGTAATGGAACTTTTGTAACACTCTAGGCGTTAGGGTTCTTACAGCTTCCAGTTGCTCAACACACAGAGGTGCTGGTAGCATAACACACTCAGAGCGAACATGGAAGCGTCATACCCCTTCCTCCACTAATTGTCCTATGCATCTCTTCCATCTGGCTGTTTCCTTTTATGGTAAACTGGCAATCTGCTAAGAAGGGCTTCCCTGGTGGCTCAGTGTAAAGAGCCCGCCTGCCATGCGGAGATGCAGGTTCCATCCCTGAGTTAGGAAGATCCCCTAGAGAAGGAAATGGCAACCCACTTCAGTATTCCTACCTGGGAAATCCCATGGACTGAGGAGTCTGGCGGGCTATAGTCCATGGGGGTCACAAAAGAATTGGATACAACTTAGTGATTAAACAGCAACAACAAAATGTGATAATAAACTGTTTCTCTGAGTTGTCTAGTCTTTCTAGAAAAATATCATACCTGATGAGGGGGTCATGAGGATCCCCAATTTATAGCCCATTAGTCAGAAGTACAAGTGACAACCTGAAACTTGTGACTGGTATTTGTAGTTGGAGTGGGGGACTCTCCTGTGGGGTTGATCCTGAAACATGTAAGGTCTGCACTTTGAGCAGGCAGTTAGTGTCAGAATTGAGTTAAACTGTAGACACTCAGTCTGTGTCCACTGAGAATTGAAGAACTACTTGGTGTGGAAAACACTCCTGGTGTCAGAAGTGCTGAGAATGTGGAGAAAAAAGGGGGAAGTTGAACTCCGCACTACATGACAGGACATTCTGAGAACAATGACTGCTATCAAATGTTCCTGAGTATTGCTGAGGCATTTTCAAAGTGCAGAAATCCTTGCTTTTAGTTTAAATTTGGCTCGTTTCTGAAAACTTGACTTTGGATTCCAACGCAAAACTCCCTTGAGAGTTATATAGAAAAGTCCCATATAAGAGGATGGGAATGAACTTTATCAAAAAGAATTGTGCCAGCTTAGACCAGGGAAAAATACCCAGTGAACTGATCAATTTATTCCTTTTGAAGATGATTTAGCTTATTATATCAAGTCTATAATGTTGAATTCCTAAACCTTGATGATATCTCTCTAGCAATTTTTTTTTAATCAAAGGGTTTACAAAATACTCAAAGACCAATTCCTTTTATAAATCACTTCTCAAAATCTTAGCAAGCCTTTTTTAGACAATTCAAGTTCTGTGAATAATTGTGAAAAACTTGAATTAAGACATGATGGTGGCACCAGAGTGTGAGCCAGACGGTTTGGATCTGTCCTAAGGTCAACAACTAAATCTTTAATCCCAGGCAGCTGTCACTCAGAGTCATTATTTTGTCAGAGAAGAAGCAGGGCCCAGTGCAACATCATATCTCTTATCACAGTTTGTGGGTGTAGAGGAGAGTGTCAAAACTGAGTTAAAAAATCAAAAAATAAAATAAATTCATATTAGAGCTATATACCCTTTGCCTGTGAATTGCAGAATTGTATTTATGTGCAGAAAGAAGCATTCCTTAACATACTGGCAGCCTTGATCTGAAATAGTCTAGTGTTAATATCCACTGGAATAGAGCCCAAATCTTCTGCCTACTCACAGTTGCTATTCATGTCTGCAACATCCAGCAGAGAGATTCTGTGTTCAATTTTCACATGAGTGTGGAGCAGACCAAGGCGCTGTGGCAAACATCTCTAGGTTTTGTAAGTTGATGAATAGGAGTTTTCCTATGGATGCAAGTGAATTTCCCACAAGGCCCTGCTGCCTCTTTCTTAGCTTCCTAAACCAGAGCAATCCAAAGAGGATCTAAACAAATTAAGATCATTGTATTCCAGACTTTTGAACATGCTGCCTTTTTATCTGGGATACTCTTTTTTTCCCCCCTATATTCAGAAAATTGCTATAATCTCTTTAAGTCTCCACCTAAAGCATTAATTTTTCTACTGAGATATCAGTAAGGTGTTCATTTAGGCAGAAGCCTCTTTTATGTGTTTCTGCTATATTTTATGTTTGTTTTTTTTTTCCTGATTTTTCTAGCTAGATAGTTTACTTACACAGAAGGGTAAGAAAGATTACAACAAATTGATCTGAAACTAAGAATTAATTACCACAATTTTAATTCGTCTGTGTGGAGTCCACTTTTATCTCTATTCCTAGTCCTATTTACTTCTGGTCCTGACCTAGGATAACTACTATCATGAGTTTAACTTCAATACTTCAAATCCACTCCTAATTTTTGCACACATATACACACAAAAGCTCATTAACAATAACATACCATTGCATTGTATATGTTTACACTTACAGAAATACACTGTTTGTGTTGTATAACAAACAACATGTCTTTGGCAATATATCTGTGTCGATAGTTGTATGCCATTCGTTTAAATTACTGTGGCTTACTACATAATTGTTCACATGTGTACGCTGAATGTACTGACTCTTAATTTCTCAGAAAACTTCATGAAATTATGAATGTTGATCACCGTTATTTCCCTCACTGAATTGCATTATGCTTGCTATTCTACTCACAAACAATAGAATAAGGATTGAAGTTTGCTCTTACATTTACCTTGAAATGAGATCCGTGTATGCATTTGAATATCTGATCATTCAGTGCCTTACTCTTGCGTCTACTAAAGTTTGTAGGATAACTCAGAGAAAATGTTGATGAAGTTTTGTTGATTTAGATATTTGGTCTTAATTTAGTGGGATTTTTGAGAGCTTTATTAATATCATATACTCCTGGTCAACTAGTAAGTTATAGCAAGTTGTCTGAAAAGGCCTGCTGAATACAGGAGAGCTCGTCCTCAGTGGGCAGGCCTGACTAGAATGGCACACTACTTTTTCTTTCCAAACTTCAATTTTATCTGTAAGACATGTTAGGAGGTGATAATACTTCACCACCAGGATTAAAATAAAGTAATCCACGTAGAGCCATTATGCAGTGTCTGGTAAACCACGTGAAGATAATGAACACTGGCAGTTATACAGATTACAAAATATTAAAGAGTGTCTGCATTCTAGAATGTTGAGTAATGTTATATATGAACATCTTCTATGGCATAATCTCATTAATCTTTTTGAAAGAGACTTTAGGACTCACCTTTAAAATTCACAATGCTCGCTATGCCCTTCCTATAAAGTATTAGAGTAGTAGAAAGAACAGAGGCATCAGATTTACTCAGTTGCTGTTCAGCTCCCCAGTCATGTCTGATTCTTTGCTACCTTATGGACCGCAGCACATCAGCTCTGCCTGTCCCTCACCATCTCCCAGAATCTGTCCAAGTTCATGTCCACTGAATTGGTGATGACATTCAGCCATCTCATCCTCTGATGCCCTCTTCTCCTTCTGCCCTAAATTTTCCCCAGCATCAGGGATTTTCCATGAGTTGGCTGTTCGTATCAGGTGACCAAAATACTGAAGCTTCAACTTCAGCATCAGTCCTTCCAATGAGTATCAAGTGTTGATTTCCTTTAATATTAACTGGATTGATCTTCTTGTCCAAGGGACTCTCGGGGGTCTTCTCCAGCACCACATTTCGAAGGCATCAACTCTTTGGTATTCTGCCTTTTTTACAATCCAGTTCTCACAACCATGCATGACCACCGGGAAGACCATAACGTTCATTCTACAGACCTTTGTCGGCAGAGTGACGTCTCTGCTTTGCAACCCACTGTCTAGGTTTGTCATAGCTTTCCTGCCAAGAAGCAAACATCTGATTTCATGGCTGCGTGACTTTAGAGCCCAAGAAGAGGAAATCTGTCACTGCTTCCACATTTTCCCCTTCTATTTGCCATGAAGTAATGGGGCCAGAATCCATGATCTTGGTTTTTTTAATATTTAGCTTTAAGCCAGCTTTTTCACTCTCCTACTTCAAGACCTTCTTTAGTTCCTCTTCGCTTTCTGCCATTAGAGTGCTATCATCTGCATATCTGAGGTTGGTGATGTTTCTCCCACCTATCTTGATTACAGTTTGTACCTCATCCAGCCCAACATTACTCATGATGTGTTCAATACATAGTGTAAATAAACAGGGTGTATTTAAACATAGTGTAAATAAACAGACAGCCCTGTCATACTCCTTTCTCAATCCCAAACCAATTAGTTGTTCCATACAGAATTCAAACTGCTGCTTCTTGACCCACATACAGGTTTCTCAGGAGAAAGGTAAGATGGTCTGATATTCCCATCTCTTTAAGAGCTTCCCACAGTTTGTTAAAGGTTTTCACATTGTTGATGAAATAGAGGCAGATATTTTTCTGGAATTTCCTTGCTTTCTCTACCATCCAGCGAATGTCAGCAATTTGATCTCTGGTTCCTCTGCCTTTTCTAAACTCAGCTTGGACATCTGAAAGTTCTTGGTTTACATAATGTTTAAGCCTAGCATGCAAGATGTTAAGCATGACCTTACTAGCATGGGAAATGAGTGCAATTGTCTGATGGTTTGAACATTCTTTAGTACTGCCCTTCTTGGAAATAGGGATGAGAATTGACCTTTCCCAGGCCTGTGGCCACTGCTAGGTCTTCCAGATTTACTAACATATTGAGTGCAACACTTCACACTGTATAAAAAGATATATAATACTTTGCAACACTTTTAATTATATAAAAAGATAAAAAGATTTAGTCAGGCCAGAGTCCAAATGCTGATAACTGATTAGTTGGGTAACTTGGGCCAAGTTATTTCACTCACTGAGCCTGTTTTTCATCTGCCAATCACAGGTTCTATCAGGGAGTGTCAGGCTCCCTTGACAGTTTATGTTATGATCCTTCCTGCTCCCAGACTATGGAGAACCCTATAAGAAAGTAAGGACAAAATAGAAGTCACAAAGCACACTGTGATATATGTGAGGGAAGTTCCTATGAGATAATTGAAGTCATTATGATAGGTCTACGTGAGTGTTAAGTTGCTTTGCTGCTACTGCTGCTAAGTCGCTTCAGTCATGTCTGACTCTGTGCGACCCCAGAGATGACAGCCCACCAGGCTCC
>NW_011495027.1:482456-482642 GCF_000754665.1 Bison bison bison | reverse complement strand
GATGTTCAAGCTGGTTTTAGAAAAGGCAGAGGAACCAAAGGTCAAATTGCCAACATCCGCTGGATCATCGAAAAAGCAAGAGTTCCAGAAAACCACCTATTTCTGCTTTATTGACTTTGCCAAAGCCTTTGACTGTGTTGGATCACAATAAACTGTGGAAAATTCTGAAAGAGATGGGAATACCAG
>NW_011495027.1:472906-482356 GCF_000754665.1 Bison bison bison | reverse complement strand
CACCCCATGGACTGCAGCCTACCAGGCTCCTCCGTCCATGGGATTTTCCAGGCAAGAGTACTGGAGTGGGGTGCCAGTGCCTTCTCCAGTTAAGTTGCTTTAGTTGTGTCCAACTCTTTGTGGCCCTCGGGACTTAGCTTGCCAGGTTCCTCTGTCAATGGGATTCTTTAGGCAAGAATACTGAAGTGGATTACCGTGGCCTCTTCCAGTGGATCTTCCCAACCCAGAGATCGAACACACATCTCTTACATCTCCTGCATTGGCAGTCAGGTTTTTTACCACTAGTGCTACCTGGGAAGCCCTCATAGTAGATCTAGACCAAATCATCTTTCTTTCCAGCTGTATATTTGCTGTGGCTTATGTGACAAAATCAGCAAGGAGGATTTGGGATCCCTACCCACATATTGAAAATGAGAACTAGATAAAAGATAAATAGAAAATATATGGAGTAGAATCTTTAGGAACCTTATTTGGCTCAGCTCCCATAAAGGCAGTATGCTTAGTATAGGTATGGGCCAGATAGATGAGCTATAAATAAAATATGTTTCTCTTCTTGTAGTAAACTTTGCCCATTGAGCCTTTGGGAGCCAAGTAACAGTAAACAGTTGGTGGCTGGATCAAGTGTTAAGGAATTGGGGTCCATGTTTTAACCATTAAATTTTCCAGGGTCTTTGTATTGGCACCATCATCAAAGAGACATTACAGGATATAAATGAAATGACATATAAAAAGGATTTTGCTTATTTTCTTCTTCCTACAAATTTTCATTCTTAAGGTCTTGAATGGAGCAAATTGTAAGTAAAATGTTAAAATAAGCAGTGTTGGGTTTGGCATCCTCAATTCTACTTCTCTGTCACTTGATATTCATCTTCTCTTTGTCCATTTTGGCAGATTCTTTGTTGAGCTAATCACATGAATCATGTTTCTCCTTTATTCATTTCACCTTCACAGATATGAGACTTTCGGCCTATGATGGGAATCATGCATCTTAGCACCCTCAAGCAAATAATAACATTAAGGAATGTTATTGTGATCAAGCCAACAAATTATCATGTCTCATCCAAAAACTCACCTCACACCATGATGACCGAGTATAGGCTCTTTAAGAAAGAATTTTCTTCTACATTAACTCATTCAGAACTAGCTACTCATGAAAAATAGGCATCTACTAATAAGATGCTTTTTCACTGCTATTTCATTTTAAGGAGGACTATTGAGGATTAGGGCCTTCCCTGGTGCTCAGATGGTAAAGCATCTTTCTATAATGTTGGAGACCCAGGTTCGATCCCTGGGTCAGGAAGATTCCCTGGAGAAGGAAATGGTAACCCACTCCAGTACTCTTGCCTTGAAAATCCCATGGACAGAGGAGCCTGGTAGGCTAGTCCATGGGGCCACAAAGAGTCGGACATGACTGAGTGACTTTTATTGAGGATTAAGAGCGTCCCCGGTGGCGCTATTTGTAAAGAGCCTGCCTATCAGTGCAGGAGATGTAAGAGACACAAGTTCCATCCCTGGGTCAGGAAGATCCCCTGGAGGAGAGCATGGCAACCAACTCCAGTATTCTTGCTTGGAAAATATTATGGACTGGGGAGCCTGGCTGGCTACAGTCCATAGGGTTGCAAAGAGTCAGACACTACTGCAGTGACTTAGCACACACACAGTGTCACAATTAAATGGGATTCCAAACAATGAATTCTTAGGTGAAATTTCAGTTATGGGAATGATAAAGGTGTATAGCTTATAGAAATTGCTCAAGATATAGTTGCTGACTGATTGAATAAATGGAAAGATGAACATATGAATGCGAGGTATTTTGGAAAGGGATGACTTAATAGAATTTCTTAAACGACTTGAAAATATTCCCCTGGACTTGATTGCTATTTCAGAAACTGAAAACCTTAACCTACCTTCTACATATCCTTGTTTCCAAGAATGCCTGTGGGAGATCTGGCAGTATAACACATCTGGGGTGGGAGAAGGGAATGAGTCACTGACCTTGGGTGATACCTGGAATGCGATCTGCAGACAGGAGTACACCTCTCTTTTAAAATGTTTCATTCTTACAAAGCTTCTGAGCATTTATGGCTTTAAGGCAGGAATTCTCTCAGGCTTAAGACATAAATTAAAGCCATACAGTGTCAGCTTCAATAAAGGCCTCTGTTTTTCACAGTTTTTGACTTCTACTTAGAAAGACAACACTGTGCTGAGAGGTTACTCTTTCTGAACAGTCTCATCATTTCATTCAGCTATTCTCAACTCCCCTTCAAAAGACTCTCCCACTAGAATTGCATGAATATTGTGCACCCAAGGTGAATGTATGTTTAGAACAACAAAATATTGATTTTTCATTGTGTAACTTCCATTTAATTTAAGCCAAAATGCAAGAAGGGGAAAGAGTTGGTAAGAGAGGACACTGATCTAACCCTTTCTAGTGATCCTTCAAAACTTCACACACTTCCAGTGTTGAATTTTGTTGACAGATACTTATTTCAGTCACATTTTTATTTTATACAACTCTTCAAAGTCTGGTTTTAAAACAAAAAAATCTAAAATCTTTCTTAAAGCTTGGCTTCTCTAGCCCAGGGTGATTCTAAAAATTGACATGGTGAACACTAAAAACTAGCTGTTTGCCCAATTCTGTGTAATTCATCATAGTTGGTTTAATTCTCAGGACTTACTCCAAAATAGCCTCTAAATGTGTTGGCTGCTCCATAAATGCATGAAAAAGACAGCTCTCTACCACCTCCAGCAACATGCACTGTTTTACAATCCTGTTATTATTCCAGCCTAAGTGTAACTTCAAATCCTCTTGAGCAATGTTCTACCATTTGTATATTCTATTATCTTGCTAAACATTTCCTAATCTGCTTTTCTCTTCATCCCCAAAGGTCAGAAGCATTTTCCCAAGATATTTTTCTCAGTTAACCTTATTTTATAAAACTACAGTAAATACATTTACCAATGGTTATTTTGCTGTCTTTGTCTCTGCCTCATTTACTTGAGGAATTGTTGAAGTCTTTGGCATCTGATTAGTTTAGATCAGGAGATTTTCCAATATTTTTCTCAGGTTTTATCATTTTTATCTCCTAACAGATAAGGTAGTCATTCTCCTGATTGTTAACTTTTAGGTTTTTTTTTTTTTTTTTTAATCTATCCATTTGTTAATTTACTGATCTCAAGTCTCAATAATGCAAAAACAACAACAACTACAACAACAAAAGCAAAAAGCAAAAAAAAAAGCCTTCTCTTTTGCTACCAGGCTATACTTAGTACTTTATCATGGATTTTTCACAATAACTTTGTGAGGTTGGTTCTACTATTCTCATTTTCCTGATAGAACAAGAGGCTCAGAGAAGTTGGATAACCTACTCAAACTTACACAGATAAATAGCACAAGCAGACCTGCAACCAATAAGCTTTGCTTTCAAAGCATTTTAGCCACCATATTATTCTATGTTTATCAACGGATCACTGTTTTGAGACAACATGCTAACTGAAGAAAGAGAAAAACAAATTTAAAAAGATACATAAATTGCCTTCACAAAGCTTGCAGTATACAGCAGTAGAAGAAAAAAGAAATCTATATACACCAAAAACTGTAATACCTGGTATAAATTTGACACAAGTCTGGGAAAGATAAAAGCCCTTCACATAGAGGCAGAAAAGTTTCTGATGATTGAGGATGGTGGGTCAAAAGAGATTTTTTCATAAAAAGGAGAAAGGAGGCTAGGGCAAATTTATTGAGTCACATAATTGCACAGTCTGAGAGTAGATCTGAAGTCCACTAAACTTGATCTTGTGTTTCAATGGTGTAGTTAGACAGTTAGACCCTATTTTTTTTTTTTTTTTCTCCTTCTATTTCTTAGACTTACAGTTTCAGTATTGGTCATTCCTCTCTCTGATTCCAAAGCTTTGAGGAAACATACTTCTTGACTTATGCCCAGCAAGAGAAAAACTGCTTCACCAATAATTCACTCAAAATGTATGGAATTTTTATTGGTCATGATAAGCCTGACTTGAGTTATCTATCTCCCAAATCAATCATTGTTGCCAAAGAAGGAAGGTATGCTAATTGGCTTAATTTAATTAAGGACTGGCCTTCCATTCTAGATGGGGTCAGTTGGAGGTGCAAAGCACACAGCAGAGAAAATCAGGATACTATCAGAAAAGGGAAGAAAGTAATGCCCCTCACTAAAGATTTGTGGCTTCAGATCTCGTGATTTGTACATACTCTGCAGTAAACAGAAAATTTACTATTTAATAACTTGAAATTGTGAAGTGGCACTCTCAAAACCCATTTATCAATATGTTTCCATTGAGCTGATATGTAATGATTCTTTATAAATTAACAATCCACTATAATGAAAATATGCTTTATTTTCTTCTGAGTTTTTCTTCTCTTGTCCCCATCAAAAGAACTATGTTCCCTAGCTAAAAGAGCACAGTTTAAACCCATCTTCAGAATGCCTTTCCTGGTTACCTTACCCTACAATGCTCTTATTGTCAAATTCTGATACTGTCCTCTGCAGTTCACTGACAAGTTAGTATTATTGTTTGTAGTATATTTGTTTTGCGTATATGGGTTGCCTCATCAATCTGTTGATAATCTTCCTGAATCCTGTACCTGACTATCCAGGCTAGTTTGCATTAAAAATAAAGAACATTTGTAACTGCAATAACAAACACAGTTCATTTTTGGTAGTGCTTCTTAACTTGGTCAGGTGGCAGAACACTTAGGACTTGGACTTATTACATTATAAAATGAGATATAAATACATCTGATGTATATTCATTTTATTATATGTATATATTATTTTGATACATTAGATATCACCCTAGAATTTATACAGATGATAATAAAAAGCAACAAAGAGTTATGAAAAAAATTTGAGATGAAAAATATAAAATTTTATTAGTCTATGTGTTGACGCTTTTCTGTTATATTTTGCTTTGCTTTGTTTTTTGATGAAGTAGGGAAATGTAAGCCTTTTGAAATAGTAGCACTATGATTCAGCTCACAAGGCCTTGGAGTTCTATGGATCCACAGTGGCAAAATGTTGTATTTCTCCTGACATCAAACTATGAGACATGGAATGGCTACCTGTGTTATTAATTACAGTGGAGTTCAGACTGCCTTAATTACACTCTTAAGTACATGGTCTCAAAAACTCAAATGAATTCCAAAGTCAATGCTTTGAAAGCCCAGTACATCTTGTTTTGATCTTCAGACACTTAATCCTATCTTCCTATTATATTTTCCTAGAACACTAAAGAAGCATATACATAGATTAGAATAGTTGTAAACATTTTCAATGCTGTTGATATCTACCTAGATACTTTCATCTTCATTAAACAATAAAAAGAAGATAAGACAATATACCAACATTTATTTATCTCCAGTTAGGTGTCCGGTAATTTTTATGGCATAATTTATACACTCATTTATTCATTCCTTTGTGGTGGTGTTTAGTCGCTAAGTTATGTCTGACTTTTTTGCGACCTCATAGACTGTATCCCACCAGGCTTCTCTGTCCATGGGATTTTCTCAGGCAAGAATACTGAAGTGGGTTGTCATTTTCTTCTCCAGAGGATCTTCCTAACATAGGGACTGTTAGGAGAACTCACATCTCCTGCATTGGCAAGCAGGTTCTTTACCGCTGAGCCTTATCAAATACTTTTTTGAGAGCTAGCACACAACAAAACAGACTGACAAAAAGAAGTAGCAAAAATAGATATACTCCCTACATTTATGAAGGATATATGTTATAGTGGGGAGGACAAAGTCAAAGTGAAAGTGAAGTTGTTCAGTCGTGTCTGACTCTTTGCGACCCCATGGACTGTAGCCTACCAGGCTCCTCTGTCCATGTGATTTTCCAGGCAAGAGTACTGGAATGGGTTGCCATTTCCTTCTCCAGGGGATCTTCCTGACCCAGGGATTGAACCCAGGTTTCCCACATTATAGGTAGATGCTTTTACTGTCTAAGCCACCAGGAACTATTACTAACCAAATTCATAATTGCAAATGGTTTTGGGAAGGAGTAAAATGTGATTTTATCCTCAACAATCTTTAAGAAGCATGCTGTTCCCTATTTATAAATGAGTAGGCTAAGGAACTTGTCCAAACCTTTAAGATTAGTAAAGGTCAGCAGGGCTGCCAAGAATTGCTGGGCAAGTGTCATTCTATATCACTTCTGGGGATAGGGGCCATCATTCAGACCCACGGCAATGTGGCTGAGGCTTTTAGAGTGTTGTAAGTTACCATCCGCACAACCTAAGCATGGCCTTGAGTCAGGGAAAAGATTGGGTTTTTAATTTGTCCACATTACTTTGGTTACTAAAGATTTTCAACATTACCATATCTGAAATGTGTCAATTTTCTCATTAAAATAATTATCTATGAAAAATAAGATGTGTGGGATAATATTTAAACAACACTCTGAAACATAATTGCCCATCCAATTAATAAAAGAATGTTTGGGTATTCAGCATATGTGGAAAAAAAAAAAAAACTGCGAAAAAGATGTTTTCTGGTCTCATAGAGTTTTCAGTAGACCAGGAAAATAGATAAAAATGTGACTGATCCTTATGATACAATAAACTTAGAAGGCATTTTGTTGTAGTAAAGAGTTTTTATTTGCTTCTCCAAGCAATCATATTAAGTATGGGATAGACATTTGGCAAGATAACCAGAATGCTTGCATTAAAATGCTTGAATTTTCTATTCTGTTTAAGGGTCAACCACAGCCATGTGGTGGCTCAGATGGTAAAGTGTCTGCCTGTAATGCAGGAGACCCAAGTTCGATCCCTGGGGCAGGAAGATCCCCTGGAGAAGGAAATGACGACCCATTCCAGTACTATTGCCTGGAAAATTCCATGGATGGAGGAGCCTGGTAGGCTACAGTCCACGGAGTCACAAAGAGTCTGACACTACTGAGCTTTCTCACTTTCTTTCTTACAGCCACTTTAAGGACAGAGTTATGCTGTGTGTTACACAAGATTTAGGATTGTTACTCTGGGAGGATAAAGATGCATGAAAAAAATTCCTCAAGTCTCAGGAAATTCAATTAGAAGGCTTTTACAAAAGATTGATTTAAGGTAATAAGTTCTTAGTTTATGGTAATGAGAATTTTTAAAAAGGGGGAGGGGGATAAGTTCATAAAAACATGTACTGTTTAGAAGGAACATCAAGGTCTCTTTTTGTTTTCCTGCAGTTACAGCTTTGTGAGGCAAGTAACACTTAGTAAATCTTCCTTACATTTTCACTGTAATACAAATGAACAATCTTACATAGTTCATTTCTCAGCTCATTTTAATTAGTATCAGAATAGGAGAATGGGTATCTCAGGCTGTTAGTAATTTGATATAGAACTTTTCACCTCCAGGTCAATGGTAAGTGAAACACATTTACATATTTTTAAGTGGATTTATTGCTCTTGAAGGGAGTCCAGTTGTAATCCTTCACACTAGAACACGTTATTGCCAGAAAGCCCACAGGCGTTGAAACATTGATCAGGAAGTAACAAGGAGAAAGGGTTCAATTTCAAGTGCTCTTCAGTGTGTGGCTTGCCTTACAAGATCTTCTTAAATTGTTTTAATTAATCCTAATTATGATTCTATTTTTAAAGACTGATATCTATCTGATAAATTGGATATAGACCAATAAGCTGGACTTATTTTAATTTAGAATATGAGCTATCTAATTATTCAGAAATGATTATCTATATCAGAAAAAGCAAGGAATTTACTACAGAGCTCACTTTGAGGTAGGGCATTAAAGAATGAGTATTCAAGAAACTGTATTACAAATTTTAGTAATAGGAAGGTGGCTTTTAAAATTAGAAAACAATAGTGCTGCATATATTAATCTTAGTATCAAGGGGATTAGAAGTTACTTTTTCTCGATGTGTGTGCCCCACTTAACTCCCCTAGAAATGGTCATAATGGATTCAACCCTGTTTGATTTCCCCAGCCTCCAAGGCAACACATCCATGGCAACAACTAAGCATCATTATAGTTACTCAAATGTGAAAAAATAATAATTTCTTAACTCCCTTTAACCTCAGCTCTTAGTAGACAATGTAAAAAAAAAAAGCAATAGGTTCTATCATCACTGTATATAAGCTCTGTCAGACATATTATGAGGAGAGGAACAAATAATAATAAATAAAGCACAATAACTGTGTTTTAGCTTAAAGTACACCAAATGAAATACTTAGAAAAAGAACTCACAGGAAGTTTACTGGGGACATACTCTCAAGGATCATGAGTGAGAAACAGTGGGGTGAAATAAAGAAGAAGCAAGACCAACCAAAGGTGAATGGATAGATCATCGCCATGGGCAAATGGTGTTCCATCCTGCCAGATTTTCTAAGGGGGCCAAAGAAATGTGTCTTAGAATTGTTCCCTTGAAAAGGGAAGTGATGTTATTCATTGGCTCCATTTCTCCAATTGTTAAATGTGAGACCTTATTGGCAGGAACTACCCCACACTGCCCAGTTGCAGAGGTGTGACTGGCACAGGGAAACAATCATGTGGCAGCAACAGGGCAGCCTCATGGGGTATAAATAAAGCAATGTAGGTCCCCCTATGCAAGTCTGGTCAGAGCCTACATGTGACTGAATGGTGCAACAGACGCTAGGGAAAAAGAAGAGGCTGAGAGAATGTCAAGTAGTCAGGGTGGAATGTCTACCATCTATCACACTCTGCCCTCATAGTACTCAATAGCCAATGCCTCTCTAAAGAGGTACATTTTCTTTCAAGGGAAGGAACTTGAAAATAAGAAAATCTTAAGATATTGTTTAAGATGCATCATTTTAGAACTATAATACAGAATAAGCAGATAGGTAGAGATAAATACATAAGTTTGGAAACAGATAAATTGTAGTTTGAACACTGCCTCAGATTCTTATTCATTGTGTGGTATTTGTCAACTCAGTTTCCTTATCAGTCTGGTGGGGGAGGGGAGGTAAAACAGTCACTAATGCATGCAACAATGCTGAATATGCTGAATATTAAATGAGAATATGCATTTTCTAGAAAAAGTAGCATACCGGGGGGTGGGGGGTGGGGAAGATGGTTAGCTATTGAACATGGTAAAAACTGACAATCCTCCTGTTTTTTTAAACTAAAATTAAAAGATGCTTGCTCCTTGGAAGGAAAGCTATAAAAAAACTAGACAGCATATTAAAATGCAGAGACATCACCTTGTCAACAAAGGTCCCTATAGTCAAAGGTATGATTTTTCTAATAGTCATCTATGGATGTGAGAGTTGGACCATAAAGAAGGCTGAGTGCCAAAGAATTGATACTTTCAAGTTGTGGTTTTGAAGAAGACTCCCTTAGAGTACAAGGAGATCACACCAATCAACCTAAAGGAAATCAGTCCTGAATATTCATTGGAAGGACTGATGTTGAAGCTGAAGCTCCAATACTTTGGCCACCTGATGCTGA
>NW_011495027.1:471775-472752 GCF_000754665.1 Bison bison bison | reverse complement strand
GGATGGCATCACCCACTCAACGAACATGAGTTTGAGCAAACTCTGGTAGATAGTGGAGGACAGAGAAGCCCGGTGTGCTACAGTCCATGGGGTCGCAAACAGTCAGACATGACTTAGCAGCTCAACAATAACATATTTATGTATCAAATGATGCTGTGAAGCATAACCCATTTTTAATATGATTTGAGGATTCCCTGTGTGGATCACAATAAACTGGAAAATTCTGAAAGAGATGGGAATACCAGACTACCTGATCTGCCTTTTGAGAAACCTATATACAGGTCAGGAAGCAACAGTTAGAATTGGACATGGAACAACAGACTGGTTCCAAATAGGAAAAGGAGTACATCAAGGCTGTATATTGTCACCCTGCTTATTTAACTTATATGCAGAGTACATCATGAGAAATGCTGGACTGGAAGAAACACAAGCTGGAATCAAGATTGCTGGGAGAAATATCAATAACCTCAGATATGCAGATGACACCACCCTTATGGCAGAAAGTGAAGAGGAACTAAAAAGCCTCTTGAAAGTGAAAGTGGAGAGTGAAAAAGTTGGCTTAAAGCTCAACATTCAGAAAACAAAGATCATGGCATCTGGTCCCATAACTTCATGGGAAATAGATGGGGAAACAGTGTGAGACTTTATTTTCTGGGGCTCCAAAATCACTGCAGATGGTGACTGCAGCCATGAAATTACAAGACGCTTACTCCTTGGAAGGAAAGTTATGACCAACCTAGATAGCATATTCAAAAGCAGAGACATTACTTTGCCAACAAAGGTTCATCTAGTCAAGGCTATGGTTTTTCCTGTGGTCATGTATGGATGTGAGAGTTGGACTGTGAAGAAGGCTGAGCGCCGAAGAATTGATGCTTTTGAACTGTGGTGTTGGAGAAGACTCTTGAGAGTCCCTTGGACTTCAAGGAGATCCAACCAGTCCATTCTGAAGGAGATCAGCCCTGGGATTTCTTTGGAAG
>NW_011495027.1:424954-471675 GCF_000754665.1 Bison bison bison | reverse complement strand
CCACCTTATGCGAAGAGTTGACTCGTTGGAAAAGACTCTGATGCTGGGAGGGATTGGGGGCAGGAGGAGAAGGGGACGACAGAGGATGAGATGGCTGGATGGCATCTCTGACTCGATGGACGTGAGTCTGGGTGAACTCCGGGAGTTGATGATGGACAGGGAGGCCTGGCGTGCTGTGATTCATGGGGTCACAAAGAGTTGGACACACCTGAGCGACTGAACTGAACTGAAGGTAGGAATAAATGCTTCCTGTAGCACTGAGGAGTGCAAAATAAGGATAAGGCTGCTACATGCTATCTAAAGTCTTCTATCGGAGTTCAAAATAGAAATTGGTTACACTTCATTTTCAGAGGCGCGGCGGCTGCGACGGACTGAACAGAAGTGTGGCAGAGAGGAGCTACCCCACGCCCAAGGTTAGGGGCAGCGGCTGAGAGCGCCAGGCTGCGACGGCACAGTAGCTGCCAAGAGGAGCTACCCCACATCCAAGGTCAGGGGCAGCGGCTGAGACAAGCTACCACATGTCTGAGGTCAGGGCTGGCAGCCAAGAGGAGCAACCCCACATCCGAGGAGCGGTGGCACAGGAGGACCGAGAGGAGCTATCCATGTTCAAGGTCAGAAGGGGCGACCTCGTCCAAGGTAAGGAGCAGCGGCTGTGCTTTGCGGGAGCAGCCGTGAAGAGATAGCCCACGTCCAAGGTAGGAAAAACCCAAGTAAGATGATAGCTGTTGCGAGAGGGCATCAGAGGGCAGACACACTGAAACCATAATCACAGAAAACTAGCCAATCTGATCACATGGACCACAGCCTTGTCTAAATCAATGAAACCAAGCCATGTCGTGTGGGGTCACCCAGGATGGGGAGGTCATGGTGGAGAGATCTGACAGAATGTGGTCCACTGGAGAAGGATATG
This sequence comes from Bison bison bison, assembly GCF_000754665.1. Taxonomy (NCBI): domain Eukaryota; kingdom Metazoa; phylum Chordata; class Mammalia; order Artiodactyla; family Bovidae; genus Bison; species Bison bison. The sequence goes on along the minus strand of NW_011495027.1, from coordinate 470,765 downwards.
GCAAACCATTTCAGTATTCTTGCCTTGAACTCCATGAACAGTATGAAAAGGCAATATCTTATCAAAGTATGATAGGATACTGAAAGAGGAACTCCCCAGGTCAGTAGGTGCCCAGTATGCTACTGGAGATCAGTGGAAAAATAACTCCAGAAAGAAGGAAGGGATGGAGCCAAAGCAAAAACAATACCCAGTTGTGGATGTGACTGGTGATAGATGCAAGGTCCGATGCTGTAAAGAACAATATTGCATAGGGACCGGAAAGTTAAGTCCATGAATCAAGGCAAATTGGAAGTGGTCAAACAGGAGATGGCAAGAGTGAATATCGACATTCTAGGAATCAGTGAACTAAAATGGACTGGAATGGGTGAGTTTAACTCAGATGACCATTATATCTACTACTGCAGGCAGGAATCCCTTAGAAGAAATGGAGTAGCCATCATGGTCAACAAAAGAGTCCAAAACACAGTTTGGATGCAATCTCAAAAAAGAATGATCTCTGTTCATTTTCAAAGCAAACCATACAATATTACGGTGATCCAAGCCTAGGCCCCAACCAGTAACGCTGAAGAAGGTGAAGTTGAATGGTTCTATGAAGACCTATAAGACCTTTTAGAACTAACACCCCAAAAAGATGTCCTTTTTATTATAGGGGACTGGAATCCAAAAGTAGGAAGTCAAGAAACACCTGGAGTAACAGACAAATTTACCTTGGAGTACTGAATGAAGCAGGGCAAAGGCTAATAGAGTTTTGCCAAGAGAATGCACTGGTCATAGCAAACACCCTCTTCCAACAACACAAGAGAAGACTCTACACATGGACATCACCAGATAGTTGACACTGAAACCAGATTGATTATATTCTTTGGAGCCAAAGATGGAGAAGCTCTATAAAGTCAGGAAAAACAAGACTGGGAGCTGACTGTGGCTCAGATCATGAACTCCTTATTGCCAAATTCAGACTGAAATTGAAGAAAGTAGGGAAACCCACTAGACCATTTAGGTATGAGCTAAATCAAATCCCTTATGACTATACAGTGGAAGTGAGAAATAGATTTAAGGGACTAGATTTGATAGACACAGTGCCTGATGAACTATGGATGGAGGTTTGTGACATTGTACAGGAGATAAGGATCAAGACCATCTCCATGGAAAAGAAATGCAAAAAAGCAAAACGGCTGTCTGAGGCGGCCTTACAAATAGCTGTGAAACGAAGAGAAGCAAAAAGCAAAGGAGAAAAGGAAAGATATAAGCATCTGAACGCAGAGTTCTAAAGAATAGCAAGGAGAGATAAGAAAGCCTTCTTCAGCAATCAATGCAAGGAAATAGAGGGAAACAACAGAATGGGAAAAACTAGAGATCTCTTCAAGAAAATTAGATACCAAGCGAACATTTCATGCAAAGATGGGCTCAATAAAGGACAGAAATGGTATGGACCTAACAGAAGCAGAAGATAGTAAGAAGAGGTAGCAGGAATACACAGAAGAACTGCGCAAAAATGATCTTCACAACCCAGATAATCACGAGGTGTGATCACTTACACTCACCTAGAGCCAGACACCCTGGAATGTGAAGTCAAATGGCCTTAGAAAGCATCACTATGAACAAAGCTAGTGGAAGTGATGGAATTCCAGTTGAGCTATTTCAAAACCTGAAAGATGATGCTGTGAAAGTCTGCACTCAATATGCCAGCAAATTTGGAAAACTCAGCAGTGGCCACAGAACTGGAAAAGGCTAGTTTTCTTTCCAATCCCAAAGAAAGGTAATGCCCAAGTATGCTCAAACTACCACACAATTGCACTCATCTCACACGATAGTAAAGTAATGCTCAAAATTCTCCAAGCCAGGCTTCAGCAATATGTTAACAGTGAACTTGGCATCTGGTCCCATCACTTCATGGGAAATAGATGGGGAAACAGTGGAAACGTGTCAGACTTTATTTTTTGGGGCTCCAAAATCATTGTAGATGGTGATTGCTGCCATGAAATTAAAAGACGCTTACTCCTTGGAAGGAAAGTTATGACCAACTTAGATAGCATATTTAAAAGCAGAGACATTACTTTGCCAACAAAGGTCTGTCTAGTCAAGGCTATGGTTTCTCCAGTGTTCATGTATGGATGCGAAAGTCCGACTATGAAGAAAGCTGAGTGCCGAAGAATTGATGCTTTTGAATTGTGGTGTTGGAGAAGACTCTTGAGAGTCCCTTGGACTGCAAGGAGATCCAACCAGTCCATTCTGAAGGAGATCAGCCCTGGGATTTCTTTGGAAGGAATGATGCTAAAGCTGAAACTCCAGTACTTTGGCCACCTCATGCGAAGAGTTGACTCATTGGAAAACACCCTGATGAGGGATTGGGGTCATGAGGAGAAGGGGACGACAGAGGATGAGATGGCTGGATTGCATCACTGACTCGATGGACTGAATTTTCATTTTCAGTTCACAAAGTTTCTTGAAACTCTAACTTATAAGAAGAGGCCAGTGGATGATTTAATGTGCCTGTTGTTAGTTTAGTTTTTTTTTTTTTATTTAAGACAATGTTGTGTTCGTTTTTGCTGTACAATGAAGTGAATCTGCTGTATATATTCCCTCCTTCTGGGACCTCCCTACCACTCCTACCCATCCCATCCATCTGGCTCATCAGAGAGCACCAGCCTGAGCTTTTATGCCATAAAGCATGTTTCACTTGGTGTTTCAGTGAAACTGAAACATGCATGCACTACCATGCATGCACATGTACTGGCTTCCCAGGTGGCACAGTGATAACAACTCCGCCTGCTAATACAACAACACAAAAGATGGGGGTTCAATCCCTTGGTTGAGAAGATCCTCTGAAGTAAGAAACAGCAACCCACTACAGTATTTGTGCCTGGAAAAGTTGATGCACAGAGGAGTCTGGTGGGCTACAATCCATGGGGTTGCAAAGAGTCAGACACGATTGAGAAAGTATGCGTGTGCACATATGTCAATCTCAATGCCCCAGTTCATCCCTCCCTCCCCTCCCCATGTCCAAATATCCATCCACTGTGTCTGCATCTTTTCCTACCTTGCAAATAGGTTCCTCTGTACCATTTTTCTAGATTCCACATACATGCATTAATATATGATATTTGTTCTTCTCTTTCTGACCTACTTCATTCTGTATGACAGATTCCAAGTCCATCTCCTTTCTACAAATAATCCAGTTTCATTAAAAAGAAAAAACAATTAAGACAAAAACTGATATTTGGCTGGACCATTTCTTGAAACATCAGTGACCCTGAATGCACCGTCTTTACAAGCTAAGAATTCCCTAAAGCTCAGTAGAAGCTCTGAGATCTTAACCTACACAACAGAACAGCAGGATCGGGCAAGCCGCTGTGCTGAGACACCACTCGGGGCCAGATTTTAATAGCTGACAACTCATAATGGATTGACAAAAGCAAAACATCATTAACTTGAATCTACAAAGTCGACATTTCCATATGCAAATCGGAACTAGCACATATGTGCCTGCGTACAAGTCTCATTGCTTGTTTAGTTGTCTGTATGTCTTTTAGGTGGCCTTCTTTTGTCTTTAAGATCCCAGTAGACAAGCACCACGTCTGGTAACGCACTCTGCAGAACAACAGGTGCACACATTGAGCCTCACTAAATGTCTTTTATGGTAATGATGGTGATATTGTTGATTTTTCTCTCACAAGAGGATTAAGGTCTACAGTTTAATGTTGGCACCCAAGAGTGAAAGGATACTCATGAATAATAGGTTTGAGCTGTGGGACATGAAAGTCACTGCATATTTATATGACAAAGACCACTGAGCTGTCTCCTAAGAGCAGGAATGCGAGAAAGAGAACTCCTCCTAAATTTTCCTATATATTAAAGTTCATAATATCAATTCTTACAAAAGACGTCTCCTTCATTGCAAGCTAGGTAACTCTTATTTATCTTTCTTAAGAATAATGGGGCTGTGGCATTTTGCTTCTTAGTTGAAATTTGCTTGGTTCAGTGGCACAAAAAATTGGAGTGATTCTGTCCGGTGAGGAAATGATTTAACCTCTCTAAGCATTAAGTTTTTCTTGAATAATTGTAACCTGTTTTACAGACTCATTCTGTGGATCAGATAAGATCAAATAAGATGATACAAAATATTATAAAAGCTTAAGCTATTGTTATCACTGAAAATGCATCCTTTGGGCTGGGCTTATGTGATTAAAGGAAATAGCCAATTATGCCATATCCTTTATGAAAAATGTGATCTTGGACATGTTGCTCTGCAAATCTGTATTAATACACCAGGAGGCTCAGTGGCCTCTTAAGATTTTTTTTTTTTTTTTTCATTTCACTTTTTAAAAAAATTTTATATTTATTTATTTTAATTGGAGGCTAATTACTTTACAATATTGTATTGGTTTTGCCATACATCAACATGAATCCGCCATGGGTGTACAAGTGTTCCCCATCCTGAAACCCCCTCCCACCTCCCTCTCTGTACCATCCCTCTGGGTCATCCCCTCTATGCTTTTCCCCCATTTTCCTCAGTAAGCTGTCCTTTCTCGGCTTGTCTTTTCTTTTCTGTTGTGTATACAAATGTTGTGTGTTAAGATCAAGGAGGTGGACACCTGGTTTGCTTCTCGGAGTGCTATCACTCACTCTCATAAGGATTTTGCTCTGGGCATTGCAGCTGGCATTCTTCTCTTTCTTTGCCTTGCTGCCAGAGAGTTCCACAGGAAAGAATCATGAAGGCTTAGACTTTTCAATTCTACTTCCTCTCTACCTCTCATCCTCCTGTTACCAAAGGGGAAACACATGTTTTTTAAATTCAATTTTTTTCTGATGAAAATTTTGTTCAATTCCACAGTTTGACTTCAGAATTCTCTCAAGTGATGGTAAATTCCATTCCCTTGCAAACAAGGAAAAAATGTTTGGAAGCAAAACTTAGAAAGTTCCCTTAAGCTTTAAGTATCAGATAAATACAAGGGAAAAAAAATGTGTTTTGCCAGGCTCTCTGTCATACAGAATACTAACATGTTTAATAATTGTAAATTTGGCAAAAATATTTAACATAGGTCAGTGGAATTTATTAAGTTACAAAAATGTAAACTTTGAAGCACAGATATTTTTAGCAGTGGTGGCATTTGGACAATGAATAGACAAGGATAGAAGTGAAGCTAGTAGGTGGCTAGGGTTGAACGCATTTTTGTTGAATAAATTTTAGTTGAAAAGAGTGCTCAATTAGGTTTTATTCTTGTGTCTTATATTATTCTGCTTAAAATAGTTTTTTAATAACATTTTTACTTGTGAAAATGTATTTCTCTTATTCCTTTACTTGATAGTTACTTAAACCATTATAATCCCAAGTTTCTTTTTCTTTCCTTAGTTCACTACAGCCCTGGTAAAGCCCTTGCTATAGGTCACTTTCATTACAGGTGTTATAAAAATAAATGGCTTGTAACAGGTAGACAAAACATGAACTGGGAGGAATGGTCCAGAATCTTATTTCCCAGCAGTGCTATAGGAAGCCTTCGTGTTCTTTGGGGTTTTATTTCTGTGTTCAGTTCATGCTAAGTAAAACCCCCTACTTGGGTGTCAATGGCTAGTACTGAAAACTACAAAAGGCAAGGGAGACCTTTTTCTCCCTGAAAGGGGTTTTGGAAGTGAGCTAGTTTATATAATCCCCAGGCAAACCTGAAGTCAAGCTAATCAGAATGAGAGAAACAGCTACGACATGTGCGCTAGGACAGTGAGAAATTGTTTTTCAGCATGGTTTATAGCCAAAAGCCTTCAAGGGTATGGAAGAGCTCTCCAACCAGGGGCACAAATATTCAAGGAGAGCTTGTTTGCTTTATGGCTATTTTTATCCCACAATAAACAGCTTAAATTTGCAGACTATACTTTTTGACTATAAAGTGGGTTATTTCTCAAGATGCTGGTGCTTTCCAATAACAGATGGAATAAATAGAAGAAAATGCTGAGAATACACCACTGAAATTCTGATTTATTCAATCATTAGCAAAAAGAAGGGCAATTTCAATCGTAATAGAATGAAAACCTGTTTCTGCTTTCCTTCTGAAACCTTATTTCCTATTGAAAATGTTGCTCTTAGGTAAACACCTATTCAAACCTCAGTGATGGGTAATCCTAACTTCAGGGAGCATGATTTTATAGGTTCAATAATTTGTAATACCTATGCAACTAAGGATAAAATATTAACTTTCAATAACAGAAGCAGTATCTGTAGTACAAATAGTGAAAGAGCACATTATCTTCTAAGAAAATGTATGTGCATATATATACACACACACGTATATATATATGCTTATGTGTATATATGTATATAGATAGATACTCTGTACTTGGCTTTCAATGCTTCTCAAAATAGTTACTGTGCAGCGTATTAGAGGAAACATAGTCCATGCATACTCTCTGGGAACTTGGCACTAAGTAGACAACCAATCAGTTTAGCATCTCTTTCTCAGAAGACAATTAGGAAAGAAGGAAACAAAAGCCATTTGAAGTGCAACAATGCTTAAAATAATCTTAGCAAGAGGCTACTTTCAGGTTGGAAGCCACACTAAATGCTTCCTTTGAAAATAGTTGGAATGCAATGAAGGTAAATAAAAAAGACAGAAAACTGAAAATAAGAAGTCTGTGATACACACACATGTGTGCACACTAACAGGATATGTAAAAAGGTGGAACATTTCCATTTATTTGAAAGGTATATCACAATAAACCTGTGGGGTATAAAGATTTCAATATATACTTGCTTAAAACTTTCTAAGAATTTGAAGTTCTGTGATGAGTCCTTGATCTGGATGGATCTAACAGAATTTATTTGATGTAGAGCCAGAAACCTAAGATTGGAACCTGGCTCTGTTAATCTGTGGTGGAGCCTCTGCTAAAGCATTAATTTTACCACCTGGAATCTCTTTTTTTTTTAATTTGGTAATTGGACTTAGTCTAAATCAAGGGTACCCAGTCTCTGGGCTGTGGACTGGTACCTCTTGTCAGACCAGTGGTGGCATTAGAAATAAAGTACACAATAATATAATGTGCTTGAATCATCCCCAAACCACCCTCCTCATCCCCAGTCCATGGAAGAATGTCTTACAGGAAAGACATTGGCCCCTGGTGCTGAAAAGGTTGGGGACTGTTGTTCTAAATGATCTGTAAGGGCCCTTCTGATTCTAAAATCTTACTATCTTAAGCCTTTCTTTCTTTTTATTTTCAATTATTACCTTCCTTACTTTAACCTTGAAGTGAAGTGAAGTCGCTCAGTCGTGTCTGACTCTTTGCGACCCCATGGACTATAGCCTACTAGGCTCCTCTGTCCATGGGATTTTCCAGGCAATAGTACTGGAGTGGATTGTCATTTCCTTCTCCAGGGGATCTTATCAACCCAGGGATCGAACCCGGGTCTCCCACGTTGTAGACAGACACTTTACCATCTGAGCCACCAGGGAAGTTAAAAGAAATCAACATTGAATTATCTTTATGTCATGCAGCTACCTAGATGTACTAAACAGATATATGTTTGTGAGGGCAACCTTTCAGCTTTGTCCTTTATCATCTTTAGTTTCTATCAGATGAAAATTTCTCCAGCTGCTAGAAATAATAGCAGTTGCCATCTACTAAGGTTAGAATTAAAATTCATTAAATCATTTTATAAATGAGAGCTGTTTAATAGATTCACTTATCTCTTACTTATCCCGCTCGTTCCCCTTTTATGTCAGCCCTCAGTCCAATTTTTAAAATCTTAGAATGGACCTTCATGGTAGACTCCCCAGGAGTTCTGACAAAGCTATGTGTATAAATACAGCCTAGCTAAACATTTTAAATCTATACATTCTGAAAGTTGATGTAGCTTCTGTCTTCTGCTCTAACAATGCCCGCAGAATGCAACAATGTTACTGCTTAAACCAGCAAGATCTTTTAAAATGTGCTGTCCTTTTCCTTTTTCAATCCACCTGAATGCTGCTGTTCTTTTCAAACCTCTTTGGCTCTCTGTGCTTGCACAGTTTCATGCCATTCTCCTGTGGCAGGTGAATGTTTTGTGAGGGTTTGTTTACAGTGGTGGGTTTGATTGTAAAAGCCCTGTATTATGAATAAACCAATGCCTGAAATGGAGTGGAACCTTGATTTATTTGGGTAGAACTGTTTTCCAACTCCGTAAATCAGAGTTTGGTGTTCATTTACCTTTGTATTCTTTTTGAGCCACCGGCACTGATGCTGACGAATGGGAATCAAATGAAGTGTGCTAAGTGCTTCTGCCAGAGGGTTCCATCTTCCCACATACCGGGGTGTGATTTATCTCTGCAATACATCATGCAACTTATTTTCCTTTACTTATTTTATTTAGCGTTGTCACAAATAATATCAATTGGCCATTGACTGTGAACCCTAAACAGTAGTAAATTAATGAAATAAGCTTCATCTACAGAACTCATCTGTCCCTAATTTGATTAGAGCCACTTTGGTTGCACCAAGCCATTTACTATAGATGAACCTCATTTATTAAACAAGCGGCTTCATGAGTTTTGTCTAAATCATTATGCACAGTATTTGCAGTGATTTTAATGAAACACTTAAAGCTGACTCTTTTATATCTCAATCACTAAGAATATTTTATGCTTGCGAAATAGGCGTTTTCAGACATCCTGTGACTTCAGCCTAAGTAACTCTATCTGAAGTTAGTTGCCCATTTATGGAAGGGGGTGGTCTTTCTTTCTTTTGTTTCTGGGGAGATGATGGGAGCAAGGAAGGGGCACAGGGCTTTTTTTAAGAGGAAAGGCTTCTTGGAGAAGGTGTCCTAAAAGTTGTGATTAAAGTTCCATCACAACACAGGGAAAACTGTCACAGCCTCTGCCCCAGCATCCCAGCACTCTTCTGCTTTCCTTAGCATAAGAATTTCAGAATTCCACATGCGTACAGGAGTCCTAGTGGTCAATTTACCTTGGAATTTAGAAAGGTAAGTTTCACCAAAGATTGGCTTCACTAAACGCAATCTGAATAATTTAAATTGACAATGTCCATGTTTCTGTGTAGTGGCTATAAAAATGTAAAAGTGTAATGCTAATTCATGTCCCAGAATTAGCACAGAGAGGTCTGTAAAACAAAAACAGGGGACACATAAGCAAGTTCAATATGAAACAAGGTGACAGCCTCTGGGCACTAAAGAACTGCACAAAAGCAGGAGCGAAAGTGAGCAGTGTAACCAAGGGGGACATATACTTGGACTTGGAGTGGAAGGGGTTGATTGTACAACTTTAGTGAAGGGCAGACGAACAAAGCAGAGAAACAAAAAAGTCCTGGTGGATGAGATAAGAACATTCCTGAGAAGTATCTGTGTGAAACTAAAGCAGAATAAAAATTGGAAACATTTGCTAGAGCTTGTCTTTTTCCAGAACATAAATGAAGGTGGGTGGTGGTGATGTCATACAGAGTCCTCCAGCAAGTCTTTGCTGAGGACATATGCCCTCATCATGAATCCACATGATGAGATCTACTTGCAGTCAAGGTCTGATTAAAGAGCTGTGAGAAAAATCACAGCAATGCTGTGTTAATATTAAAAGCATATTCAATATCCTTGTTTTCCTGAAGAATTTGATGCATACCAGTACTCTGAACCCTCAGATGTTTTCAAAGAAGTTTAGAACCCGCAATTCTCGAACTTAAAAACTAGAAATGAGGGAATATAGCTATCTGAGCCCCACAGACTGTGTGAATGGAGCTTCCCAGGAGTTATTGCATATATGTTTTTCCATATATAGTTATTAATTATCTAATTTACTGGTAAAAATTCATTGACTTAAATAAAAACTGCATAGGTCATGGAAACAATCTCTTCATTAGAGGAACATATCAAGGCAGGAAGGGGAAGGGAGGGAGTGGGAAGGAAGAAAGGAGGTGGATTTATGCACATACATTTTTATCACTGAGCTATTTTTATACTACACTGTACAACATATGAATACAATGTAACAGTTTGAAGAAAAAGGAACTGGAAAATATTAGATAAAATATGTCTAATGCAGTATGCCTCAAAGTGAGTTTCTGAAAAAATGAATTTTTGGTCAAAAATGTTTGGGAAACTGTAATGATACATATTTCTTCAATAGTCACAGTGGATATAGTAAGGTTCTGAGGAGTGCTGCAGTAAAAAAAAAAAATCTAAATTTGTTTTAACCTGCATTTCAAAAATACATTTCACTAGGATAGCTTTGTTGCCTTTAATACCTATTAACAGCCTATGGCACAACCGTTCCATATTTTGGGAAGCTGCTCTCAGTACTTCTGCAGAACTCACCTACAGAGTCTTTTAGAGATCATGCAAAGGAAAGTGTGTCCAAGCGTAGAATTACCTATAAGGAAAACAGAGTTTATAAAGGGAATTCTTAACTCTGAAATCTTCTGAAGTGATGGATGAGAGAATGAAAATCTTATTTGGGGAGTTCCCAAACATCAAATATGCTCTAGTTTTCCCATAACCAAACTTGAAGTTACAAACTCAGCCTTTAGAATGCAGTAGCATTGAAAAATAAAAAAAAAACAACAAACCATAACTGTGTAGATAGCATACCACAGTTAACTACATTCTTTTTTTCCCATTTTTAAAGCTGTGAGCATGACTGAAATCCACTTATGAAAATTGCAGTTCCTGTTCAACAACTTTGATTATTTCTCAGATTCAACTCCCCTGGTGTCTGAGAGGCATTTGATAGTGTTGATCATCACCTCTTACATGTATTATGGTCCAGGTCCTCTGTGCCACGTCATCCTTATTCTCTCTCCCACCTCTTACCAGGCTTCCCTGGTGGCTCAGAAGGTAAAGAATCTGTTTGCAATTCAGAAGACCTGGCTTTGATCCCTGGGTTGGGAAGATCCCCTGTAGAAGGAAGTGGCAACCCACTCCAGTAGTCTTGCCTGGAGAATCCCGTGGACAGAGGAGCCTGGCGGGCTACAGTCCAAGGGGACACAAAGCATCAGACATGACCGAGTAACTAGCGCTCACTTTTTACCTCTCAGATTACTCTCTCGATCACTATTTCCTGATTCAGTAAGTCACCGCTCCTCTCATGTCACATGGTCCATGTTCTAAGCAGATACGTATTTCCCTTCATGTTTATTCCTGTAAAGTTCATACCTAGTCTCCATGTTATCACTTCTAAAAATAGGCCTGTCCAGTGATGCATATCTCTTCCTAGTTTAAGAACCACTTCTGCAGTTCCAGGAATACCAGAATTTTATTTTTTTCTCAAATACCCCTTGACATATCCAATTGAACACGAAAACACTAAATTTCCCATCTACTCTAAGCCACCGCTATTGACTAATGATCTCTATTACTCCGTGTAGCAACATTATTCTCTCATGTTTAAGATGTAAGTTTTTCTAGTGCTTTGTTTATGTTTGCCTTCCACTTGTCAGGACATTATACATATTATGCATCAACCATTTATTAAACTCTTAGAATATGCCACTACCCTGGCAGGCACTATAGATGCAACCTTGCTTGACCTTTAAGAAACTCATGATTTAACATGAGAAGAAGGAATATAAACATAAAACTTAGATACACTGCATGCTACAAGTACAAGTTGTTATGGAAGGAAAAAAAGATTTCAGAGAAGCATGGGACAATATTGTTGTTGTTTAGTTGCTAAATCCTGTCTGACTCTTTTGTGACCCTAGACTTTAACCTCCCAGATTCCTCTGTCAATGGACTTTCCCAGGCAAGAATACTGGAGTGAGCAGCTATTCCCTTCTTCAGGGCATTTTCCTGACCCAGAGATTGAAGCTGCATCTCTTGCATCACCTGTATTGGCAAATAGATTCTCTACCACTGAGCCACCTGGGACGCCCAATGGGACAATATTAGAAAAGGTTTAAAAGGAGAGTCAACATTTAAGATCTATCTTAAAAGATAAATTGAAGATAATATGAGGGAAAATAGAATCAGCAATCGCACCCCAGGCTGTAAATATTCATAACTTATTTAAAGGAATAGCAAAAACTTTGGTGTGCCTGTGGGTGGGGATAGGGTTTATGTCACGTGTTTGGGTTTGAAAGGGTTATTAGGAGATGAGACCGAAAAGATGTGGAACATGGTTTACTATGGATCTTGAATGAACTGATAAGGAGTTTGGACTTGACCCTGAAGGTGGGGTAGATGATCAGAGTTTGAGCAGCCAAGTGTAGAATCAATCTATGTCTAAGAATGATCATGCTAGCAAGACAGAGGATGGAAAATAGAGGATGGGATGGAGGACATGAAAATAATCTCCCAACTGAACTTTTCTTGTTCTTAGCTCTTTACTTAATTCCAATATTCCTGGATGACTATATGACATTTTATTGCACACATACACACACAAACACATACAATTAAGAAGTACCTACCTTTTTCTTATGACATCAAAATTAAACTCTTCCTGACTCTCATTGTCTGCTATAGACTGAATGGTTGCATCCCTCAAACTTCATATGTTGAAACCTAATCCCCAATGTGATGATACTTGGAGGTAGGGTCATTGGGAGGTGATTAGATCATGAAGGCAGAGCCCTTTAGAATGGGGTTAGTGTTCTTATATAAGAGAGCAGCCACAGAGCTCCCTCACCTCTCCCACCATTTGAGGACACAGCATGAAGATGACCATCTTTGAACCAGGAAGTGTCCACACCAGACACTGAATTTGCTGGCACCCTAACCTAGGACTTTCAGATTCTAGAATCGTGGGAAAAATAAATTCTGTTTTAAGGCATCATCTGTGGTATTCTGTAGCAGAAGTCTGAATGGGCTAAAACAATATACTTCATGTTTCCTGAAGGACTCATAATCCTGCATATGCAAGTGTCCTCCTCTTCCAAATGCCCACATTATTCTTGTTTCTCACCAACATCACCCTAAGCTGTATCCTGTAGTCATTCCAACTGAACTCCTAATTCTTCTTCTTGCCTCTCCCATGGAAAGCTCTTATTCATGAATTCAGATCAAGACTATTCTCCAATATCAAATCCAAATCCTCCCTTCTCCCACAAAGCCTCTCCTGAAGACTTTCTTGCATCTTGCCCTTGCACTTACTGGTATTTTTCTTTTCCCAAATGTTTTGGTATATCCTGTATCTCACAATTCATGTATTATCTTCATCATTTGCTACTTTTATATTTGAATATCACTGCAGATGGTGACTACAATCACGAAATCAAAAGGCTCCTGCTCCTAGGAAGGAAAGCTATGACAGACCTAGATAGTACATTAAAAAGCAGAGACCTCATTTTGCTGACAAACATCTGTAAAGTCAAAGTTATAGTTTTTCAGGTATGGATATGAGAGTTGGACCATAAAGAATGCTGAGTACTGAAGAATTGATGCTTTTGAACTTTGGGGTTGGAGAAGACTCTTGAGAATCCCTTGGACTGCAAGGAGACCAAACCAGCCCATCCTAAAGGAAATCAGTCCTGAATATTCATTGGAAGGAATGATGCTGAATCTCCAGTACTTTGGCCACCTGATACAAAGAGCCAACTCATTGGAAAAGACCCCAGTGATGGGAAAGATTGAAGGCCAAAGCAGAAGGGGGTGGCAGAGGATGAGATGGTTGGAGAGCATCACCAATTCAATGGACATAAATCTGAGGAAATTCTGGGAGATAGTGGAAGACAGGGAAGTCTGGTGTGCTGCAGTTCATGGAGTTGCAAGAGGTTGAACATAACTAAGTGACTGAACAACAATTAATTTCAAATAACATTTTTGTTCCTTAAGGAACAGGACTATGTACCTAATATGTTCCTTAGTTTTTTACATTTTAATGAACACATTACAAATAATCAACATGCTAAAAAAGAAAAATCTACAAGAATTCTGTTAGAATGTTATTCTTATTTTGGTTTCAAGAATCTGCAATAAGAAAAACAATGTCTAGATTTATTAAACATATATGGAAAGCACTGCACTAGTGTATGTGTGTGTAATACAGTACAACTTGGTATGCACTATTATTGTTATGATTATTCAATCATAGATTATTATATCATTATTAAATTGATAACCATAACCACCATATCCATATAAGAAAACTGAGAGATAACATTAAACAATTACTTGAGGTCACTGATTCAACCATCCATACAATATATTTTTATTCAGTTTTTATAATGTCCCAGACATGGTTCTTAGCACCTAGGAAGTAACAGTGGATAAAAACAAAAGTTTTGTTTTAGAAGTAGGCCATTTTGCTTAGGGGAAGATAGACCATTAAAAATGGAAACATTTTAATAAAATAGTTTAACAAAGAATCTTATAACAATGTCTGGTAAGTGATACATGCTATAAAAATAAACCAATGCAATAGCATGCAGTGCAATGGATAGGGAATCTTCAAGACAGCATGGAAATGTCAGACTCTAATTAAACCTCCCCATTATCATCAGCTTCAGGTACTGGCACTTGAGCCCTGCAACAATCTCTCCTCACATGTATATTTGAATGCTTATCAACATCAAGTTTACATTCTAATCAGACAAAAGTATTTATCTTCATTTAAAGTGCACTACTACGGCTTGGCTTTTGTGTTTGGTTCACACAGTTCTTTTAGTGTATGTTCACACACACATACACACACATATCTGCAGTCTTTTTTGCTTTAATTGAGATTCAACTTATTCTATAAATTCTTTTTTGTCTGTTAAAAACAAGAGTTGCATCTTCAATTTTGTTGGCAATTTCCATTATATATACTTTTAATCTAGGCAATTTATATATATTTATAAAGGAAAACAATATGAAATTTTTCAAACCCTGAAGACCCAAAGAACTATAACTTTGGGTCTAACTTTTTGTAACATCTGCACTGATAATTATTTTAAAACTTAAGTTATAAAAATCTGAAAAAATCTTTGAAGTATTGAACTTTCTGATTAAGATAAAACATTAAGAACAAATACAAATTTGATCTGTTTGATGTTAGATTTTCGAGAATTTAGCAGCATTAAATTCAAGATAACCTTTAGAACTTGTGCACTGATATTATTTGAATTTTATATCCTCCCATTCCCAAAAATGAAGAAATAAAATAGTCCTTTATGTCATTTTAACCTTTAAATGTTTCAGTTCAGTTCAGTTCAGTCATTCAGTCATGTCTGACTCTTTGCAACCCCATGAATTGCAGCATGCCAGGCCTCCCTGTCCATCACCAACTCCCGGAGTTCACTCAGACTCACATCCATTGAGTCAGTGATGCCATCCAACCATCTCATCCTCTGTTGTCCCCTTCTCCTCCTGCCCCCAATCCCTCCCAGCATCAGAGTCTTTTCCAATGAGTTAACTCTTTGCATGACATAGCCAAAGTACTGGAATTTCAGCTTTAGCATCAGTCCTTCCAATGAACACCCAGGGCCGATCTCCTTCAGAATGGACTGGTTGGATCTCCTTGCAGTCCAAGGGACTCTCAAGAGTCTTCTCCAACACCACAGTTCAAAAGCATCAATTCTTAGACACTCAGCTTTCTTCACAGTCCAACTCTCATATCCATACATGACCACTGGAAAAAACCATAGCCTTGACTAGATGGACCTTTGTTGGCAAAGTAATGTCTCTGGTTTTGAATATGCTATCTAGGTTGGTCATAACTTTCCTTCCAAGGAGTATGCTTCTTTTAATTTCATGGCTGCAATAAAATACTTTTAAAAGTGATGACTCAGTCTTAATAAAGAAAATGATTTCTTTCTAAAGAAGAAGAAGTGGGTGTATTCACAGCTAAATGGGGGAAAAAAAAAAAAAACATGTTTGAGAAGAAGCAACAAGCTGAGGATTCATATATTAACACCATCTCAAACTAATGCTCCAGTGACCTTGCCAGTAACATTTATTCTGTACAACCAAATAGGGAAAGAACCAGCTTCTCAATACAAAAATGTATTCATCCTGCTTTTTAAAAATATTTCCAACAGTAATAAAATGTCAGAAACAGGCCTTGACTGGACACTGATTGCTATTCTGCTTTCTGATACTTTTCCAACTTTAAAATATAATTTAAAATACAACTTGTAAATCTTTGTAAACAGAAGAACTATTCTATACTGTGTGCGTGTGTCAGCCACTCAGTCGTGTCCAACTCTGTGATGACATGGACTGTAGCTTGCCACCAAGTTCCTCCGTCCATGGACTTCTTCAGGCAAGAATACTGGAGTAGGTTGCCATTCTCTTTCCCAGAAGATCTTTCCAAACCAGAGATTGAACACGGGTCTCCTGCATTGTAGGCAAATTCTTTACCATCTGAGCCCCCAGGGAAGTCCATTCTGTTCTGTACTCAGTAGCAACTAGTATGTGTTGTTAAATTTGGCAGATTTAGCCAGAAAAACACAAATAATAGTTAATAGTTCAAATCTTTAAGTTGCTACTTTTCTAGATACAGTATATTGATACTAATTTATTAGGGTTGCCTTAACTAAAACTTATTGACTTATAGTTGTGGAGACTAGAAGTACAAAATCAATTTCTTGGCAGGGCTGGTTCCTTCTGAAGTCTTTGAGGGAAGCCTCTGTACCAGACCTCTCTCCTCCATGTAGTTCACCATCTTCATGCCCACATGATGTTTTCATATATATATATACACACACACATTTATATTTCTATCACCAAATTTCCCTTTAACTTTGAAAAGAACTGACCTTAATGGCCTCATCTTATTTTGATTACCTCTCTAAAAGATCTCTCCTCTCCCCAAATAAGACTACATTTGGATGTATTGAGGTTTAGGATTTCAACATATAAATTTTGAGGGGAAACAATTCATCCCATAACAGGTAATTTCTTCATTTTTAGTTGAAATATTATTTCAGATTAGATCAGATCAGTCGCTCAGTCA
The DNA here is from genome assembly GCF_000754665.1 of Bison bison bison. Lineage (NCBI taxonomy): Eukaryota > Metazoa > Chordata > Mammalia > Artiodactyla > Bovidae > Bison > Bison bison. Next base: position 453,924 of record NW_011495027.1, on the reverse strand, counting down.
TATCTGACTCTTTGCGACCCCATGAATCGCAGCACGCCAGGCCTCCCTGTCCATCACCAACTCCCGGAGTCCACTTAGACTCATGTCCATCGAGTCAGTGATGCCATCCAACCATCTCATCCTCTGTTGTCCCCTTCTCCTCCTGCCCCTAATCCCTCCCAGCATCAGAGTCTTTTCCAATGAGTCAACTCTTCACATGAGGTAGCCAAAGTACTGGAGTTTCAGCTTTAGCATCATTCCTTCCAAAGAAATCCCAGGGCTGATCTCCTTCTGAATGGACTGGTTGGATCTCCTTGCAGTCCAAGGGACTCTCAAGAGTCTTCTCCAACACCACAGTTCAAAAGCATCAATTCTTTGGCGCTCAGCTTTCTTCACAGTCCAACTCTCATATCCATACATGACCACAGGAAAAACCATAGCCTTGACTAGACGAACCTTTGTTGGCAAAGTAATGTCTCTGCTTTTGAATATGCTATCTAGGTTGGCCATAACTTTCCTTCCAAGGAGTAAGCGTCTTTTAATTTCATGGCTGCAGTCACCATCTGCAGTGATTTTGGAGCCCAGAAAAATAAAGTTATTGCCTAAAATCTATAGATTATAAAAGTATGTATTAGGGATAGTATTTGGACGATTCTTTACAGCTACATAAATGTATTCAAATTGGAAAGGAATAACTTGAATTTCCTGTTTTCAAATGGCATGATCTTATACAAAGAAAATTCTAAAAACTTCACACACACACACACACACAAACCTGTTATGTTGCAGGATACAAAATCAATATACAGAAATCAGTTGCATTTTGATACACTAACAATAAACTGTCCAAAAAAGAAATGAAGAAAACAATCCCACTTACAATAACATCAAAAATTATAGAAAGAAAAAGTTGAACAATGGTTACTACGGCCCTGGACATGAGAGAAATAGAGAGATGTTGGTCAAAGGGCACACATTTTTATGATAAACAGGTTCTGGAGATCTATTTGTTAGCATGATGACTCTAGTTAACAATCCTCTATTGTATACTTGAAGTTTGCTAAGATAATAAACATTTGTTCTCACCACTCACACACACAAACAGGTAACTACATGAGGCAATATACATAACTAACCAGATTGTGGCAATCATTCCATGACATATACATATATTAATTTATTACATTGTATATTTTTACAAAATCACATTGCAAAACATAAATATGTGCAATTTTTTGTCAATCATACCTCAATAAAGCTGAAAAGAAATAAGTAAAAATAAATAGAAAAGAGAGAAATCTGAAAAAATATATAAATTTAAAATCACAAAGTAAATAAAAGTATATTCTATGGTTGTTTGTTTTAATTTTGAAACATTTAAACTTCTAATGAATTAGGAATCGATAAACACTGCTATTCAAGTTCATAGACTAACTGGACAGTTGCCTATGATGTGAGATACATTTGAGCTGCTGGGAATTGCTCCTACCATCAACATATGTGCACTGTCTGTGTCTGCCGAATATCTGAATTTTCACTAGAATATTGTCTCATGTTGAAATGTATGTGTTTCAGAAAGTAGAGACAGATCAAGACAATCATCAACTGCAAAAGTTGTGTTGAAAGTAATTTAATGGATTTCTTCCAGCCAATGCTTTTTCACCATCCAGTAGCACAAAGTGCTGTCACACTTCCCACCTAGCCTCTCTAGTGTGGGTCTAGGGTTCTCTACACTGTCAGCTCCAAAACCAACATATGAAACTTTTGCCGAAACTGCTGAAATAGGATCTTAACCAAATATATACCTTAATTCCCTTTTTCGACAAATGTTTATGGGGCTTCTACCATGTACCAAGCACTATCACAGATCCTTGAGTACTTTTTGTGAGGACAAAGCATCCCTGTTTTTGTAGGTTGTATCTAGGGAAATATGGAAATACCTCATTTTTTGTCTCCCTGAAATTAGTTATTTGCATAACATCCAGAGTGATCTTTTCAAAGAGAATTCTGAGCCTGCCTCTACTTCTTTAGAACCTTTTCATACTTTCCAATTGCTCTTGATTAAACCTGAAGAGCAATTTGTATAGCCTTGTAGGTTCTGTGGAATCTGATTCCTGTTACCTCACCCACTCTGTCCCAGACACATTGGCCTTCTAGCTAATGGTGATATTAACCAAATCTCTCCTGTCTCAGAGCATTCACACGTTTGTTTCTTCATTCAGGAGCTTTCTTACTCCTCACATACCCACTTAGAACTCTTCCTTTACATCTCAGGAAAAATACCACTTATTTATGGGTGTTTTCCTAACCCACCACATTAAGTTCATTGTTCCTATAATACGTCTTAGAACTTCTCATTTATAATAATTATTAATATATGTATACTTTTATTATTTGTAAATGTCTAAATCATTATCTGTATAATACCTGTCTCTCTAATTGGATTGAATTCAGTTAGGACAAAGGTCATGTAGGTTTACACTTATCTCCCTATTCTTTGCACAGTACTGGATAGATGAAAAGTACTCAGTATTTATTGACTTTAAGAGGAATGAGGTACAAGAGAAAAGAGAAATAATATCTTGACTGTTGGAAAGGCCTATATTACATTGGAATGAGGTTAAATTAGAAAGGACAGTAATTTAAAGATAGAGATTCAGGTTCTGGGCAGAAAACTTCAGATAAAATAACTTATTTTAGCCAATGTTTTCCAAGTACATTTAATGGTGTACTGTCCCCATAAACTGCTTTTCAAAAGCATGATACCATGGTTAAAGAACATTGTCCAATATCTTCTGCCTCTCGGGATTCATAGTGCCTATCATGAGTTCCTAATAAGAGCTCTAGGAACTGTTCTGGTAAAGAAATCTGTTTAACAAATCCCCCTCTTCCTCCATAATAGCTAGTAACACTTTGGGCATTTGCTGAAAAAGACTTCTAAGATATAATACACCTCTTCCATTCCCTTATTTTTCTCTTACAATTGAAGGCATTTAGTGGAAAATCTCATTCTGCATGTTTTCTTGCCTCAAAAGAGAGTCTTCTTATCTTTAGAGATTTTGTTTTAACTTATTGACTGAAAACCAATATATAGCATCAGGAATTTTACCCCCCCCCCTTTTATAGCATAGGATTTATGTATTTTTTTATAATTAATGTATCAATATATATGGATTTATAACATGATACAAGTGGCCAGTAAGTTTCCATCTAGAATTCTTTTAGCCTAATTGTATTGTAGACTGGAAATCAACAAATAATTTTGCATGCAAATTTATAGTATTTGTATATTTATAGTGTTATAGTGGAGAAGGCAATGGCACCCCATTCCAGTACTCTTGCCTGGAAAATCCCATGGATGGAGGAGCCTGGTAGGCTGCAGTCCATGGGGTCGCTAAGAGTCGGACACGACTGAGCAACTTCACTTTCACTTCTCACTTTCATGCATTGGAGGAGGAAATGGCAACCCACTCCAGTGTTCTTGCCTGGAGAATCCCAGGGACGGGGGAGCCTGGTGGGCTGCCGTCTATGAGGTTGCACAGAGTCGGACACGACTGAAGTGACTTAGCAGCAGCAGCAGCAGTGTTATAGTAAACCAACATATAATTTAATGTATCACCACGCATGCTTAGTTGCTCAGTCATGTCCAACTCTTTACAACCTCCTTGACTACAGCCCAGCAGGATCCTCTGTCCATGGGGATTCTCCATGCAAGAATCTGAAGTGGACTGCCATGCCCTCCTCCAGAGGATCTTCCCAACTCAGGGATCACACACAGATCTCCCGTATTTCAGGCCAATTCTTTACCATTTGAGCCACCAGGGAAGCCCAAGAATACTGGAGTGAGTAGCTTATCCCTTCTCCAGGGGATCTTCCCTAGCCAGGAATCAAACTGGGGTCTCCTGCATTGCAGGTGGATTCTTTATAAGCTGAGTTACCAGGGAAGACCAATATATGACTATACTCTCATATAATTTATTTTATAAAATATATTCCAAAATAAAAGTTTTAAATGCTGATGTGAAATAAATATAATGAAAGGTCTTCACACTTTTTTCTACTATTTCATTAATCATCATGCATATTTCCTAGATTCCATGTATTCACCTTATATTAGATATAAATTTTATAAACTGTGACTGGGTTGGAACTCACCAAGGAATGATGAGGCCTAGGATTATTGTTCAAGAATAATAATTCATTTGAGGACTTACAGTCTTCATTTACTCTGTAAATGATCAGCTGCTATTAATATCCACTGACTGTGGCTTATTAAGTGGTTAGAAGGAACTAAATTTAGAGGGTTTATAGAAGATATTAACATGTGGACAAGGGCTATATCTTTATAAAATTTGTGTCAGGATTGAGATGTTGCATAATTTACTGGTACATGGATACCAGATGGAGCCATGTCTTTACCTTGGCCTAGTACCCTAGCAGCACAATTTCAAAGGCACATGGTCCTCCTAGATGACCAAACTACAAGGCCACGTGATTACTTAAGCACAGATCTATCAGGAGTTCAAAGTGCAGAAAGTGGGGATTATAAAAGATGACTTCTGAGCTCTTTTCTGGGTTTCCTAGGTGGCTCAGTGGTAAAGAATTTGTCTGCATTGCAAGAGGATGCAGGAGATGCTGAGAGTTCGATCCCTGGGTGAGGAAGATCCCCTGGAGGAGGGCCTGGCAACCTACTCCAGTATTCTTGCATTGGTGAATCCCATGAACAGGGGAGCCTGGATCCCTGTCTATGGGATTCGCCAAGGCAAGAATACTGGAGTAGGTAGACCCCCAATGTAGGCAGGGGTCTCCCAATCGAAGGCAGATTCTTTACCATCTGAGCCACCTGGGGAGCCATTGTGAACACCTGAATGAGAAGTAGTATTGCTGAATGATTAGGAACTCTGACTTTGAAGAGAGATGGGTCTGATGTCATTTTCCACTTTAAACAACTTAAAAACAATATCATCAGGGACAAGATATTTGATCTGTCTGAAATACCATAAAACATAAATAACTATAGTCCCACAAATCCTGCCTTGAGTTAAAACACTTAGCAGAATGATGCTGTAGTTGGCATTCAAGAAAAGTAGTAATACTTCTTCTTCTTATTATTATTATTTTTTACTTCCAAGAAAGAAGTGAGAATTATTTATGGTGCTAAGCATTTTCCAGGTATGTCACTGAACCCTAAATTTGATCTTTATGTTTCATATAAATGCATTTGACTACTTTTACCTAGTGACCACATGTCAGCTGACAATTTCGATTAAGGAATTTTCAATTTGAGCTTTACTTAATCTTTAGTTCAAGTGGGAAATCTGGTAGTAAGGCTTTCTCTCCTTTTGAGGTTCTGTTAAACACTGTGGTCCATGGAGACTGAATGGTAAATTAAACCAAGGAAACACACCAAAGAAAAATTCTGTGGAACTGAACCCAGAAGCAATCAACGGCTGCAGGAAAATAACTAATCAATACTGCAAAGGTAAATGCCTCCTGCATCCTGTACTGGCAAAATCTGAGAGCAAAATAAGTTCCACAAATTAAAACCCTTTCAGAATAATAAGTTACAGATAACACACCCATCAATCTTGATTTTTGAATGATACTCTAGAACAACTTGAGTTCTGGCACATTCAGAACAATTGTCAAAGTTCACCACTAGAGACTGTGTTAAAAAGTAATCGACAATAAGTTTTATAGGTTTTATGTGTTGCATTAGTCTTATCAACTACTAGGCGTAAGGGCTAGAATTAGAGTTGAAAGTAGAAATGATCAATTCTTCCATTTCTTCGAAGAAAACATACATATTTATAAAGCGATTTTTTCTTTTACAAAGAAGGATCCAGGGTCCAGAATCTAATAGGATAAGGTAGACTCATTGATTGATCTTTTAGTATCTGGAACAGTCCAAGAAGAAGGCACAAAATGGAACAGAAATACTTCAGCAGAGAATTGATGCTCCAGTTCATTCTCTGTAGAATTATAAATGTCTGGGTTTTCCATTGTGATACATTTCCTCCTATGAATCTGCAAAGAATTGTGCAATGTGTTTAGGAAAATCTTGTGATTTTACTTTCAAGGTCTAGGAGATTTCAGGTTTCTTAACTCCTTATTATCCTGGAATAATCAAGACTAAGCTGATTTCCTGAAGAAATTTCTTTCATTTTTTTTTATAAATTATTTTCTTAACATAAAGGTATCACTAATGGAGAACACACGTAAAACTTTAAACTTCTGCAAAGCAACACAACTTCCCATGCATGCAGCAAAGATCGACTGCCATCAGACTCTTTAATTTTTTGGACCAGCTTAAAAATAGAGTACACTCATTTTGCACCACTACAACATGGTCATTTTTACTAGAGTAAGTATTGGATTCATTAGCCTAACACCCTCAAGGCAAAATTCTAATGACCCCTGGATCATAACGAGATGGACGGCACAGGAGAGCCATTTAACTTGATTCCTAACATAAAGTTATTTATGAAAAAAGATACAACTGAATTGTTTTTTGCACAAATGCTATAAAATATTTTTATTAAAATAAAAACAGTGATAGGAAAAACAGAAAAGGAAAGAAAATATCCAAAAGAAGCCAAACGTATTTAACAGAGATGAAGTCCATTCTATTTCCCTGGAGTGCAAATGTGTGGTTTAACATATGAGAAGGATATTTCACTTGGTGTATGTTACCCATCACAGAGGCACCAGCAGGAGCAGCTACAGAAAATGGTCCATTAGTTTTGCCATAATAAACTTTTTTTTCACTGGTACACTCCTGGGATTCTTTGACATTACTTCAGTGTAGTTATTGGTGGAAGACCTTAATAATTGGAATTCTCACAATTTGAAATTAACGTTTTCCATGTCAGTCTGCTGCTGCTGCTAAGTCACTTCAGTCACGTCCGACTCTGTGTGACCCCATAGATGGCAGCCCACCAGGGTCCTCTGTCCCTGGTATTCTCCAGCAAAGAATACTGGAGTGGTTGCCATTTCCTTCTCCAACGCATGCATGCATGCTAAGTCTCTTCAGTCGTGTCCAATGCTGCACAACCCTATGGACAGCAGCAGAAGACAAGGCTCCTCTGTCCATGGGATTCTCTAGGCAAGAATACTGGAGTGGATTGCCATTTCCTTCTCCTCCATGTCACTCTGCTGTTGCTGCTGCTGCTGCTAAGTTGCTTCAGTCGTGTCCGACTCTGTGCGACCCCATAGATGGCAGCCCACCAGGCTCCCCTGTCCCTGGGATTCTCCAGGCAAGAACACTGGAGTGGGTTGCCATTTCCTTCTCCAATGCATGAAAGTGAAAAGTGAAAGTGAAAGTGAAGTCGTGTCCAACTCTTAGTGACCCCATGGACTGCAGCCTACCAGGCTCCTCTGTCCATGGGATTTTCCAGGCAAGAGTTCTGGAGTGGGTTGCCATTGCCTTCTCCACAATATCACTCTGGTATATGTTAAATATTGCAAAACTTGATTTTATGGGCATCCTCTCCAATATGTATGATTCCAAAAGGCAAAATTGTAAATGCAAAATGCTCTTTGTGTCTTTGCATTTTAGATTTGCACTTGTTTCTCAAATTAGCATGTCAAGACACCTATTCAGCCAATATGACTTTATCATGCTCAAGGAAGGACTAGTGAATGAGAGCTAACCGCTCCCAGTTGGAGTCTCCAGTGTGTCTAACTTATAAGGCAATAGCCTCCACACAAGGGAGTTCTCAGAAAATATGTGCCCTAAAATGTACAAGCACACGTGAGAATTGGATGGAAGTCTTCACTGAGGCAAAAAAAAAAGTCAGCACCTACTTGTGCCAAGTGGCAGGAAGAAGATATGGTGTTTATGCTAAAAGGAAATCACAATCTAATACAGAAGCTAGAATTTTGGCAACATAATGAAGTAAGTTCAGTCAGAGAAATGTACAGCATTTAAGAAGGAACACAGAAGAAATGTGATTTGTGTGTGCCAAAACACTCTTTGGAAATTTTTCTTACAGCTGCAAAGGATATTAGACGTCATCTCCTTTATGTCCACTCTAAATGCTATGTTGTGCTGTGTTTTAGTCTGTCAGTCATGTCCAACTCTTTGTAACTCCATGGACTGTATTCTGCCAAGCTTCTCTGTGCATGGAATTCTCCAGGTGATAATACTGGAGTCGTAGTCATTTCCTTCTCCAGGGGATCTTCCTGACCCAGAGATCGAACTTCAGTCTCATGCATTGCATGCAGATTCTTTACCCTCTAAGCCACCAGGGTACCCCCTCTAGATGTTATGGATAAGACTGAAACTTAAAAAAGGAACATGATTCATGCAAGGACCCACAGCTCATTTATTTCATAGCTCCAAATTCCAAATCTAACGTTTTATTGACTACAGCAGGCACTCTTAGGGAAATATATGGCAATGTATCCCTAATTCACAATGCTAATTTGCACATTATTCCTCTCTTCTCAAAGACTGTAATAAATTAGGGAGGGTGTGGCCTGAGGGATAACAATTAATCTCTTACTTACTTTTCCCTTCAGTTGTGCTATTTAATAAAGGAATCATCACTGAGAGACCAAGGACTTGGAAACAAAGTTGAGCTAAAGGTATGAGAGAATAGTCAAAAAAGAAAAATAGTCCTTGGACTCAGGCCATGGAATAAGAGATGAGAATTTCAGCATTAATAAAAAGCATCTTAATAACTCTTACAAAATGGGTAGGATTTCTTGAGGCAAAGAAAAGAAATAATAATCACAAAAATTCAATCTGCTTAAATAATGTCAATCAAGAAATATTTACTGAACGTGTATTATGTCTCATCAACAATATTGGGCTTTGTTGGTGGCTCAGATGGTAAAGTGTCTGCCTGCAGTCCTGGAGACCAAGGTTTGATCCCTGGGTTAGGAAGATCACCTGGAGAAGGAAACGGCAACCCACTCCGGTATTCTTGCCTGAAAAATTCCACAGATAGAGGGGCCTGGTGGGCTACACAGTCCATGAGGATGCAAAAATTCAGACACGACTGAGCAACTTCACTCACTATGAACAATATTGGATACTAGATGTTGTACAGGAGAGGTCAAAGATTCTGTTTTTAAAAACAGAATTGAACAATCACATGAATAATTCAACACAAGTCAAGTGCTCTGTGACAGGAGTGTGGTTCCATGGGGGATTATGGCAAAGAATTCTGACATAGTCTGGGAGGTCAAAGAAGTTCTCCTGTACAAATTGATACTTAAGTAAGATAAAGGATAAATGAAAATTAACTATTAATAGGTTAAATGTAGGAGGGAAAGGAAGTAATATTTAGACAGGTAAGGGGAGAGAACTGTGAGGCTAGTCTGTGGTCCAGGGACCGTATTAGCACATATGAAAGACTGAGGTCTTTGTAGTAGATTGATTACATAAACAGCCCCAATCTATCACACCTTCCTGAATTCATGCTCTTCTGCTTCCTTCCTATAACAACTCCACGCTTGTCCTGTGGCTTGCTTTGGCCAATAGAACAATAGCACACTGTACGCAAGCAGAATTTTGAAAAAGCACTTGCCCATTGTGACTTCCTGTCGCTCCACCATGAAAACATGCTTGGGCGAGCTTGCTGAATAAGGAAATGTGGAGCAGAGCCCTGTTGCCCAGTTGTCTCTGCTGAGGGCTACCCAGACCATCCAACCACCAGCCAAATACTTGGAGGAGCCCAGCAAAGATAAGTAAAGCAACGGGTTGATCTCTAACTAGTGGATGAATCCTGCTAAGCCCTGCTTATATCAATAGTGCTCCTCGGGTAAACCCAAAAGAATAGCCCAATCAATCCACAGGTTTGTGAGCTAAATATATATTTAATGTCTTAAGCCACTAGTATTTGTGATTGTTAGGTGGCATAAACATAGCTATAGATAACTGATATGGTGGCAAATGTGAAAAATGGATAATCAGTGGTATATAGTGTGCATGAATGGAATGATTTTAGTGGAATGATTTTCAGGCTGTTGCAATAAGAGATAATGGCAGCTTGGACTAATTGATAGTGAGGATGTAGACAAGGCTATAGAATCAGGGCAACTGGGATTTAATTCTCTAGAAAATGGTGAACTACTAAAGGCTTTTATGCAGACGGATAGTGACATGAACAGAGCTCTACTAATTTAGGGAAATTAAATTAACTGTGTTTTCATGAACAGATTACACTAGAAGGAGAGTCGAAGCACAGAATAAAAGAACAAAATATTGACCCCCCACCCAGAAAAAAGTTAAATGCCAAGAGAGTATATTTTCACAACATGATATTTAATGAAGAGCTTCAGACAATGAAACCACTCTGAGGCCCATTATCAAGAATAGATTCTCACTCTTAATCTTTTTAGATGTTAATAGTTTAATTAGAGGCCCTTTGACAGCTCAAATTCAATTAGTTGGTAGCTTGAAAGTGAAATGGAATCTATGGATTTAAAACATGATAAATTAGTTCCAAGACCACTTTGCATTAAGTGGTCTAGTGGATGAGAAATTAATATAAAGATATAAACAGTTTAAAGAGCATGGGCTCCATTTTAATATTCACTTCCACATTATTGGCAAAGGCTATCTATAGATTAAGACCCTAATATAGACACTTCCCTTGTAGCTCAGTCAGTAAAGAATCTGCCAGCAGTGCAGGAGACCCGGGTTCAATCCCTGGGTTGGGAAGATCCCCTGGAGAAGGAAATGGCAACCCACTCCAGTATCCTTGCCTGGAAAATCTCATGGACAGAGGAGCCTGGTGGGCTGCAGTTGATGGGGTCACAAAGAGTCGGGCATGACTGAGCAACTAACACTTATTACTTATAGACAACAGGCTACTCTTTTCTGACTTTTCAAAATTTTCTCAACTTCATCCTCATGGTCATAATAGTTACCTTATTCCGTAATCCATAGAGACACATTATAGTCTCTCAGTGAGTGTGTAGTCATTCCATAATATTTATGGTGTAATATGGAATAGAAATGCTTAGGAAAATGAGCAATGGATTTTAGTCATATCTCTATTTGAAGTCAATCCCTTCTCTTCTGTGTAATTCCCATATCCTCATGCTGGTTTAAGGACATAATTCCAGGAATTCTTTGAACATCATCACTCCAGCAATTTTTTTCTTTTCCTCCTACTTAGATATTTATCTCTCTTTCTCCTGTATAGCTGAAATCAGTGTACACATACCATTATAGAAATTCTCTTGTTTCATCTTCCATCACTTATCTATCTATTGCTTGATTGTATTTATTGAAAAACTCCAAGAGAGTTATCTATTCTCATAATTTCTCATTATCTCCACCCATATTCCTTCAAACCCACATAAGTTGGGTCTTTACCTCCATCACTCTATCAAAATATTTCACCATGTGTACCATTGATGTCCATACTGGTAAATCCAGAGGCTACTGTCAGCAGCGTACTCACCACTTTGACCCATTTTTCTCACTTGCATTTCATACCACCCATTCATTCCCTTGTTTATCCTTCTTCTTAATGAATTTTTTTTTTCAAACTTGGTTATTGGATTTTTTTCTATTCCCTGATCTCTTACATTTGGAGCACACAACAGCCTTGTCCATGAACTTCCTTTCATTCTCCCTTCACACTTTTGATTATCTCATCCAATCAAATGGATTTAAGTATAATTCATATGGAAACTGCTCACAAATTTATATCTCTAGTCTGGACATCTACTCCAAATACCACACATATCTCTGCCTAGTTAACCATTTGAAAATCTTGAATGGGCATTTCAAACTGAGACTCTGCCCTAAAATAAACACATGACTATATCATCTGCAATCAGTTGATGGAAATTTAATCCATTAATTGCTCAGAAAAAAATACATACATATATAAAGATATATTTATCAGAAAAATACATACATTTATTTATTTATTTATCCTTGAGTCTTCTATTTTTTAACACTTTACATTCATCATATCAGTCAATTCTAATATATTTCCAGAATCTTATCATTTCTTTTCATCCCTACTGATACCACTCTGGTGTGTGCTACTATGACTACTTGAATTACTGTGATGCCTCCTTATTGGTTTCTACCTTTTTCTCCTGACAGCCTGTTCTTAACAGAGCAATCAGAGTAATACCTTTAATATTAAGACAAATCATACCATTCCTGTATTAAAAACTGTGCAATATCATCCCCATACTCATGCAGGCTAGGAGCCAAAAATTTAAAATAGTAAATGACCCCTACCTCTGTACCTGAGTGCAATTATTCCAATAAATGTATCTCCTAAGATTCTACACCCCACCCCCCAAACCACTATGTCTCTTTACTTTTTCTTAAACATGATGAACATACTTTCACCTTAAGGGATTTGATCTCATTATCTGCTTAGAATACTCTTCCTCCAGGTGTGTGCATCTCTCTCAACCTTTCTTTGAATTTCTGTTCAAATGTCATCTGCTCAGTGATGCTACCCTGACCTTAGTATTTAATATGACAGTCTAACTCCCTTCCCCAAGCTCTGGGACTATTGATTCCCTTTGCCTTATTCTATTTTCCCCCATAACACATATTTAATATGAATACAGTAAATAATTTACTTATTTATTATATTTATTGTTTATTTTCTCTCTCTCCTCTTAAACATGTGAGGTCAGAAATCCTTAGTTCCATTGAATAAAATATTTCCAAGAATAAATAGTGGTTAACACACACACTAAATAATTATGTATTGATTGAATGAGTGAACAAAATGATATTCTGATTTATTTGAAATGACATACCCCACTCCACAACTAAACCCTAAAACTGTATGTATTATGAATTGTTTCTGTGTCTGCAATGACTCCTTTTCTGTTGGCTTATACTTCAGAATGAGTTTTTAATCTGAATTAAGGCATCCTCATCTCACTATTGTCCTATGTATGACTTAATCATCTACCATTACTGCTACTTTTCATGTAATGTGGAAGCCCTGGCCTCACTGAAGACAAAACATAGGAACAGTTGACAGTATTGAATGACTTGTTGGATGTAGGGAGTGTAAAATGACAAGTAGGAGTCAACACTCTATGAGACAGAAAGGGCAGAAATTTAGTTGAGTGATTTACTCAGAATTACAGAATAAATTAGGGACAACAATGGAATAATGTAGGATTTCTACTTTCTGGTGAAGTTTATAGCCACTAGAATTTACGCTTCAGAGTCTAGTTCTAGTTCTACACTATGGTTGCTTCCATCAGAATGAAAAATCTCATGCTAAGTCCTAGATGATATGTTCTTCTCATCCGAGATACATGCCGGATAGTCCTCACCATTGCTTTTGTTCTTGCTCATTATATTAAAGTTGAGAGCCCATAGTGTTTTAGGCCCTGTATTTCCTGGCACAGCATTATGGCAATTAGTTTGGTATTTGAGTGTGTGCGTGTATATGTATATGTAATGGGGAAAACTTTTTAAAAAACAGAGATGGTGAGAGATTGTTTATGGCAAAAAAAAAAAATATGAACAATTTCATGTTGATATTAGCAAAAAGCATACTTTAACTCTGCTGTTCTACTTTTCTTCTTATATCTATCACATATTAGTGCAAATCGTTATATGTTATTTATATCCTGCCTGCATTTTGCTAGAGTTGTTCTATGCTTAGATAGTGAATCCTCACAGAGCCTAATCAGCTAGTTCACAGAATATTTCATCATTCTATGCTCTGGTTCTAGTTTCATACCTAGACATAATATTGATTGTTGATGCAAAATTAAGGACAGAAAGAGAAATTTAGAATAAAGGCAAATGAATGAAAAAAAACAAGTATGATTAATTACTGGGCAATCCTCTTAATTAAACAATAACATGAACTGTGAACTTCCAGATGTTTAAGCTGGTTTTAGAAAAGGCAGAGGAACCAGAGATCAAATTGCCAACATCCCCTGGATCATTAAAAAAGTAAAAGAGTTGCAGAAAAGCATCTATTTCTGCTTTATTGCCTATGCCAAAGCCTTTGACTGTGTGGATCACCACAAACAGTGGAGAATTCTGGAAAAGATGGGAATACAAGACCACCTGACCTGCCTCTTGAGAAATTTGTATGCAGGTCAGGAAGCAACAGTTAGAACTGGACTTGGAACAACAGACTGGTTCCAGATAGAAAAGGAGTATATCAAGGCTGTATATTGTCAGCCTGCTTATTTAACTTATACACAGAGTACATGATGAGAAACGCTGGGCTGGAAGAAGCACAAGCTGGAATCAAGGTTGCTGGGAGAAATATCAATAACCTCAGATACGCAGATGACACCACCCTTATGGCAGAAAGTGAAAAGGAACTAAAGAGTCTCTTGATGAAAGTGAAAGAGGAGAGTGAAAAAGTTGGCTTAAAGCTCAACATTTAGAAAACTAAGATCATGGCATCTGGTCCCATCACTTCATGGGAAATTGATGGGGAAACAGTGGAAACAGTGTCAGACTTTATTTTTTTGGGCTCCAAAATCACTGCAGATGATGATTGCAGCCATGAAATTAAAAGAAGCTTACTCCTTGGAAGGAAAGTTATGACCAATCTAAAAGGAGATCCAACCAGTCCATTCTGAAGGAGATCAACCCTGGGATTTCTTTGGAAGGAATGATGCTAAAGCTGAAACTCCAGTACTTTGGCCACCTCATGTGAAGAGTTGACTCATTGGAAAAGACCCTGATGCTGGGAGGGATTGGGGGCAGGAGGAGAAGGGGACAACAGAGGATGAGATGGCTGGATGACATCACCGACTCAATGCACATGAGTTTGTGTGAACTCCGGGAGTTGGTGATGGACAGGGAGGCCTGGCGTGCTGTGATTCATGGGGTCACAAAGATTCGGACACGACTGAGTTACTGAACTGAACTGAACAGAAACAATAACAAAATAAATGGCAGCTAATGCAATAAATTCAAATAGTGAAAAGAAGTTGATTTTTCCTATAGCATTTTCTTTTCCATATTTTAGTACCAGTTTCCCCCACTATCCAAAAGTAAAGCATGCAAAAGTAAATCTTTTGTAAGCCAAAATGACCACAAAGCAAAGAAACAATCACCTTTTATTTTCCATTAAAGTAAAAAATTATCTTAGAATTTCTTTCTTTTCGTGAAAATAGGTAGGTATTTTGTAAAATTGAAGTGCTATAAAGCAAAATTTTGAAAAGCAGGGGATGACTATATTAAACCATTTGAAGACTTTTATTATTTTAATTAATTATTATTTTTGGCTGTGCTTGGTCTTCATTGCTGCAAGGGATTTTCTCCAGTTGTGGTAAGTGGGGGCTTCTCGTTGTGGTATTAATAGCTTTTCTTGTTGCAGAGCTCAGACTCTCTAGCCTGGGCTCAGTAGTTTTGGTACATGAATTTAATACGTGGGATCTTCCTGGACCAGGGATCAAACTCATGACTCTTGAATTGGAAGTAAATTCTTTTCCAGAGCTACCAGAGAAGCCTAATTTGATGACTTTTAAGCTGTGATCTGTTCTCATGTTCAATGACATTTACTGCTCAGGGATACTTATTTTATGTAGAATACTGGATTCTGTTAAGGTTTAGCTAACTATTAACTTCACAGGATGAATTTGTACGAATGGTATTTGAAACTTCATCACTGCAATGATTCTAAATTTTCCACCATATAACCAAAGGATGTGGTTCCTTATGTTCACAACTTCTTAAGGACCACATTATTTCTTTCCCGAATCCATTTTCCAGTAAATTATCTTGTGTAAAAAAGGTGTTTTACCTCGTCTCAGTTTCTCTCAATGAGTCTATCTTCTGATCCAGAATCTTTCTGCATCACCCATAATAAAAAATAATGAAATAAATAGCCTTTTACTTACTCCAAATTTTAACTAATTTATTTAAATTATGTATTTTTAAAGCACATCTTAAAAGTCCATCCATGCCATTATTGTTATAAAGACCTTAAATCCCTATAAGTGAAAGAAAGAGTACATTTGAATGATTCCAGATAGTATTATGCAAATAAATACAAAACATTCAGATAGTGATAATAGTCATTATATTAGATTTTAAAATTCAGTTTGATAACATTGTCTTAACCAGTCACATATTAGCTATGATGAGTTCTATAGAACAGGGATATTGAAAAGAGGATTGAAAATGATATTTTTTTATGAAGTCTGCACCAAGAAGTTAATAAAAGGCTACCCCTCTCCTCCTCAAATGTGTTTTGAGGCTAGAAAATCTGAGTGGGTAGGCTTGAGTAAACTTAAACAGAAAGTGTGTTTACTCCTCACTTTTTCATTGGCTAAGTCTGCGGCTGAAATGGAATCCTAGTGCCAGTTGTCTTTCCTTCCATTTATCTATCTTTGAAGCAGTCTTAGTGGTATTTTTCAATAACTATTTGTGGTCAGAGACCAAGTAAATAAATAATTATATTTTAAAACTATAATGCGATAAAAGTAGAGTACTTAAAAGTCATTTTTATTCCCAGACTAGTTTATTTAACTAATGTCCTACAGGGAAAAAAATCCTGCAAAAGGCAATCCATTTGCCTGAATTCTCTCTCCAACATTAACACAGTTTGAGGTGAAGTTCTGTTTACTCCTTTTGGTCTAGCAAGCAAAAGAGGTGTTTTTAATTTTCTAAAGTGTTGGTTTCTAGGCACAGATAACAACTATCTGGTGTTTGAAGAATTGTTTAGTCAGATCTAAAATGCATGCTTTTAAGCCAAGGAAAAAATTCAGTTAAGTAGAAACCAAGATAAAAAGCATGGATATCTGATGACAGGTTCCATGAGTGGTTTAGGAAATGCTTTTGTAGGCACTGTGGAGGCACCCCACTCCAGTACTCTTTCCTGGAAAATCCCATGGATGGAGAAGCCTGGTAGGCTGCCGTCCATGGGGTTGCTAAGAGTCAGACACGACTGAGCAACTTCACTTTCACTTTCATGCATTGGAGAAAGAAATGGCAACCCACTTTAGTGTTCTTGCCTGAAGAATCCCAGGGACGGGAGAGCCTGATGGGCTGCCATCTATGGGATCACACAGAGTTGGACACAACTGAAGTGACTTAGCACCAGCAGCAGCAGTGGAGGATGTCAATCAGTGAAAAGGGCAAAATTGAGAAAGTAAGAGTGATTTTGGAACAAAATTTACTCTAGAATCTACAGGCAGAATCTAGATGAACTTTCAGGTGGAGGAGAGAACTTGAAGACACCCCAACTCCAACTCAAAAACATTTCTGTGGATTGAAGGAAAAATGAGGGGTTTTCATTAAATACATTTTCTATGAAAGAGAAGTGAAATAGTCTGCTGTGAGGGAAAAAAATGAAGATTCTGGGAAGAATGCTATTTGGAGGTTATTACAGAAGAAGAAAACAATCAATTGGCAAATATAAAGCAGAATAACCTACCTCTGTAATAGGATCAGGGCCTTCCCAAGTGGAACAATGATAAAGAATCTGCCTGCCATTGCAGTAGACACAGGAGACATGGATGTGATCCCTGGGTTGGGAAGATTCCCTGGCGTAGGAAGTGGCAACCCACCATTTTCCAAATATGTCTAAAATACATTGTTTTTTAGACTTTGTATTCCCTATTATCAATATGTAGATATTTAATTAATATTTAGCTGTGAAAAAGTGAAAGTGTTAGTCACTCAGTTGTGTCCCACTCTTTGTGACCCATATTCCATAACCTGCTGGCCTCCTCTGTCCATGGGATTCTCCAAGCAAAGATACTAGAGTGGGTGGCCATTCCCTTCTCTAGGAAATCATTTTTCCCTTAGTGTTTAGAAATTTGGGGGGAATCTCACACACAAAATAACTAGGACTATTTGGATTTCAGAGCCCTCCACCCAAATAGGCCATGTCAGGAGTACAGTGTCCAGTTTCAGATGTCTCACCATCGACAAAGCATCCGCAGAGAATTAGCAGGATGTTGAGGGCACTGGCCAGGCCATCTGAGAAATACTTTAGGAACATAAGGCTCTTCTTCTAGAAAATCAAAGAAATGGAAGGATTCCTAAAGGTCATCTTTTCCAAGTGCTTGATGTGAGAGCTTTCAGATACCCCAGCAGACGTTACAAAGAAGCTTTGGCTGTCCTTACTGAGACTCACTCTTCCAGCGAGATTCTTTTCCTTTGCTCTCCAGGAAAAAAAGCTCTATAGTTGAGACAGCTAGATAGAGAAATATAATTCCCGCTTTATTTCTCTAAAGCCATGATTTTGAAACTGAGCTATAGACAAGTATCTTTCTGTTCTTCAGAACAGAAAGAGTCTGTTGCTGAGTTTTCCAGACCCTAAAGTTTTGCCGCACAGTGTATATACTAATTTTACTTCTCTCCATTGTGCAGACAGGCTAATCTGACTCCATTCTACACAACAGAGTGTTCTCGTTCTGTTCTAGTGGCTATTTTGGGTTTCTATTGCTATGTAGCAAACCCCTGCAAAACCAGGTGGCTTTAAAACAGCACTTTTCGTTTTTATTACAAGATTCTACGGATCAGGAATTCAGGAAGGATTCAGATGGAAGTGTTTGGCTTTACCTGATTTCATTAGCAGTCATTCATTTAACAGTCATACTTAAATATTAGAACATAAAGAATACAATCTTTACAGTAACTTCATTGCAGTATTTTTATAAAGGTATAAATTTATTTAGTCCTCTATTGATGGGTATTTAGATTGTTTCTAAGTTTTTTCACCATTGCCAACATTACTATACTTAATGCTCTTTGAGAACTTATTTGGATGGGTCTCTGTATAGGAGAAGGCAATGGCAACCCACTCCAGTGTTCTCGCCTGGAGAATCCCAGGGACGGCGGAGCCTGGTGGGCTGCCGTCTATGGGGTCGCACAGAGTCGGACATGACTGAAGTGACTTGGCAGCAGCAGTAGCAGCTGTTGTATAAAGTTCTACAGTAATTTCTGAATAAAATATAAATTCATATAAATTTTAGTACAAATGGATAAACCAACAAATAAAGGTAGTCCAGTCTGGACCAGCTTAGGAGAATGATCACTTTTCCATCTTTTCTCTGTTTCCATCCTGCAGTCTGATAGTGAATTGTATCACTGTTATTTTCATTTGCATTTCTCTGAGTATTAGTGAGGTTGAGCACTTTTTTATGTTTAATGATTATTTGTATTTTTTCTGAATTTTCTTTTCATATCATTTTCCCATTTTCATAGGGATATTTTATTTTTTATTGTATTGGTAAGTAATAGGTATAACAAATATATTGTTTTTGACAACTACAGTAATTTTCCTCAAAGAAATTCTCTTTTAACTTTATTTGTAATGAATATGTCCCATAAAGAAAATGTTTCAAATAAAATTTGTGTTTTCCTTTTGGTACTTCTAGTTTTGTTTTCATGTTCCTCAATATTATCAAAATATTTACTTATATTTTGTTTCAGTGTTTTATTGCTTCATGTTTTACATAAATATTTCATCTATCTGGATATGTGTGTGTGTGTGTGTGTGTATACTGTAATAGAGATTTTTTTTTTCTCAAATGGATAGCTGGCTAATCCACTGTTATTTATTTAATAATGCATTCCTCCTCAACTAATCTGTAAAATCAAGTTATTATAGCTAGACTTTATTCTGTACTTCAATTTCTTTCTCTCTTCTTCCACAAGTATAAACTAAATAGATAAATATAAACTGCTTTAACTTCTGTAGTTATATATACATGTTCCTTTTTTGATTTCATATCTGTGACATAAGTTTTTATATTATTGTCAAATTTTCTGGGTATTCTTGCAAATGCATTCTTCTAAATGAAAAAAAAATATTTACAGTTGTGTCATACAGTAGAATATAAATTTTTATTGAGTTAAAATTATAAATTAAGTGGGAAAAAGTAAAAAAATATATAATATTGAATTTACTCACCAAGAAACATATTATGATTGTTTTTACATTTATATAAATACTCCTTTATAGTCTTAAGCTTTATGGAGTTATTTTATGTAGTTATTTTCTTTTTATGCTGTAATAAAATTTTTCCTATTATGTTTTCCTATTATTTTCTCTTTCTTGCTTGCTATTAGTAGAATAAAAGAAAGCTATCACTTTTTTAATGCAATACCAAAAACATTTTCACAATATCAGATTTTTATATTAACCAAGTATTGTATCATTTAAATGACTTAACTAATTATTTCTTTCAGCTGGTCATTTGCTTAACAAGGTTTCTAGGTAGGTATTTGTAATATGTTCAAATAACAATCTTTTAGAATCTGCCTTTAAATTAAGGATACTGTTTATTTATTATTGCATCAGTGTTTTATTATATTGGTTAATTTCTCTTAAATAATGTTAAGTAACTTTTGAGTAATTTGAAACTCACAAAGATATATTTCTTAAAAAGTAGTTAAATTTCCTTGATGTCACTGAGTTTATGAAATGGTACTAGGCACTATAATAACTACTATTACATGGAATAAAAATTAACACTAGCTGGTCACTTTCTATGTAAAGCTTTTACTTCCAATGTGTAATGTACCTGACAGCATTTCAGGACATTTTAAGACTGAGAAAAAGGTCACTGATTTATTTGGAAAAATAGATGGTTCAGTTTGAGATTGGGGGGTTACAATTTCTTCTGTTTGGATTTTAATTAATATGTGTTTGTCTTTCTTGGATGAAAAGAAAAATGGAGGAAAGTTAGAATAGTAGGCAGAGCAAAGGCAGAGATTGATGAAGAAGCCATAGGCAAAACTTGAATGGATGTGTGATGATCAAGTAATGAGCAGAGGAAAAACATGTGTAACTTGAAGGAATGGGCCTTGTGTCTCTTAGTTTACTATATAATTTTAGAAGCTGGTAGTATGATAAGCATAGAGAAGTGCTTAATAAATTTGCTGAATGAATAGATGAAAAATCAGTGTCAATCTATGAACTAGGTGCCCATCTTTAATCCAAATGGCAGGTTGTCCACCTCCAGATAATTCCCACATTAGGTGGGATGCATGAACATACATCCTTAAACATCTTCATTGAGTCTGCTGACTCACAAAGAGTCAGACATGACTGAGCAACTTTCACTTCACTGGGGGGAGGAGAGAGATCTTAGACAAGACAAGAAAAATAATTATTCAATTACCTTAAATAAGTTCTTGGTGTTCCAGGCTGTCCTTCTTCTATTGAGTCTTTTCAAAGAAAATGGAAAAGTAAAGAAGTATGCTATTTGATGATGAGGGAAATTTCAAACTATCTACTTCTGTTTCAATGCTGTTTGTGATCCAAAATAATATTATACTTTATTTTTTTTTCTAATTTTATTTTATTTTTAAACTTTACATAATTGTATTAGTTTTGCCAAATATCAAAATGAATCCGCCACAGGTATACATGTGTTCCCCATCCTGAACCCTCCTCCCTCCTCCCTCCCCATACCATCCCTTTGGGTCGTCCCAGTGCACTAGCCCCAAGCATCCAGTATCGTGCATCGAACCTGGACTGGCAACTCGTTTCTTACATGATATTTTACATGTTTCAATGCCATTCTCCCAAATCTTCCCACCCTCTCCCTCTCCCACAGAGTCCATAAGACTGTTCTATACATCAGTGTCTTATTATACTTTAAAAAAATGTGAACAAAAATGAATTCAACATCCAATATCTTTTCTCTGAAGCAAGACTAGAGAGCTACTCACATAAGAAATCTGAATAAAGTCACTATTTATATGACAACACAGAAGAGTATTTAGTTAAGACCTAAAGAAATTAGATCTAAGCTCTGCACATTTCTAAGCCTCAGTAACTTAGTAATGTCTAAATACAGTCTTTTTGACCAAGAAGGTTTCGAGTCAAAAGTGCCCTGATGATTCAACCAAGCTTTAGGGTACTTGTTTCAAATATCACAGTATTATACATCCACATAAGCAGAAATGCAACGCCATAAAATATTAATTACTACAAAAAGTTCTGAAAACTAAAACAAAATCCTGTGGCAACAAAAACAGTGCAAGGAGACTTCATATGCTCTGATTTATTCATAGCTGTGGGCTTCCTTAGTGCTCTTCATATGGTGCATTAGTTCAAACATTCCAGATTACTGAAATGCGTATTACTAATTTAAGTACATTTCTGTGTAAAGTTTTTATAGGAGGCTAATTTTGTGCTGAATTTTGTCATATATTGGAAAAAGTGTGGAGATAGGAAAACTAGGTTCTAACTGGGCTCTGATTAGCTCAATGTCTGTTGAACATGTTATTCACAGAGCCTAATTTCTCTAGGACCTAAATATAAAATGAACCATTTTATTGCTAAAGTTGATCCTTTCTCAGCTACGTAAGGCCAAGTGGGAGTGGACATGTGGTTGGATTTTGAAAATTGAACTTAGCAGAAGGTAATTGAACTCATAGGTGATAAATGCAATAAATTTAAGCAATTTAACCAGAAAATTTAAATTAAAGGGAAGAATAGAGCCTGGCATAGACTGAGATAGAAATGTGGTTAGGAAAAAAGATAAGATGTTCTATTTGGGACAGGAAAGCTTGTGGTTTAATGTCATTCTACTTATATACTTCAATTCTGGACACTCTGAGTGACTTCTTTTGAGTGTGCTAGAAGCTTGAGTGGGAGAGAATTGCAGATAAAAATACTATATCAAACCTAAAAAAATTGATATCACCCTCTACCAGAACTATCATGCCTGGATGTCAAATCCATAATTCTCAGCAACATCTGGAAAGATTTTATATCACAGGTTGTATTAGCTGGTTTCACTGGGCCAAATATGCTTACCACCTGTTCCATGGTGTGCCATATGTAGTGAAGTAATTGCAATAGGCTAGGAAGAGACATTGTGTAAGGATACCCACTGGGTCTATCTGTATGACCAAGTGACAAAACAGACCTAAAATGGACTCTGCCCAGCTGATTCTGTTTCCTTGGCCATATCAATTGCCATATCGTATCCATTGTCTGTCTGAATGGTGGGTGCAATCTGTTTGAAACTGTGCTGCAGAGTAATTGCTGGGAAGTTCTGAATCAGCTACACTAGGGTGATCTGTCAACACCAGGGTTTGTGTTCCGTCAATGTGGTCCCCATCCTCACTTCAGATTCAGTGGCAAAACTGTTGAATGTGGAAAACTCAAGTACAGGGGAAAGAATTATTAGCATGTTATCTAGACTGGGCTATTTTTAATTCCTGGAGGTTTCTGGGAGACTAGAAGATTAATAGGAAATGCTCACCTAGAATCTCCATGAAAGAATTCCCAATCACCCTGGGCAAAGGTCTGTGCTTGCTTCACTGTCACACTTACACACTTGGGATATAGGAAAGTGGAGGTGAAAGAAACAAAGCCAGAAATAAAAGGGCAAGGGTTCAATATATGTAAATGTTTCTATAGAAGTTGATAAAAAACACATGACTCTGAATGACTTCCAAAATATTGAATCCTATAAGACACTCAAAAAAAAAAAAAAAAAATGAATGATCTGAACACCATCTGTTTGTCCTTTTGGTACATGTGGTAATGGTCACTTATCTGACTACCTGTGGATATGGAAATGCATTTGAAATAATGAAGGACCCTCTGCTCTATTATAATGACAACTACCAGTGACACCTATAACCTTAGCAGCAGGTTAGAAACTATTTATGTCCACTCCCATTAAGAATTTTACCTTTTTTGACACATCCATTTGGTTCTGTTTGAAAGAAAAAATCATTAGTCTGACCTAAAACCACAAATGAAGACCAACTTCTCTCAAGTAATTTGCATATGCTTAACTATTCATGAGTTCCCTGCTGAGCATCAGAGGTGGTTATCAATCTACCTACACCCCAAACTTCTATAGAATTCTCAGTTTCTGTTAAAGCATGCTCAATTCCTTGTGAAATAAAACTTGAGATGAGAAGCATACTAGGCAGTGCTTACTTTTTCTTGGGAAGCATTGTGTTTCACATTTTCTGCAATGAATACAGTTTATCTGTTCATTGAACAGATATTTATTATGTAGCTACAATCTGCTGAGTACCTAGTCCAATTGTGGAATGTGTTGTGTATTAAAATCAATCTTATTTTAATAAGAATAGTGTATTAAAATTGATCTTATTTACCATCATCTATTCTTTCAGCAGCATTCACAATCACGCCCTCCTCTTACCATAATTCAATTTGTCATTTGTTGATAGATGGGCTAGAAGACAAAATTTGGCAAAATACAAAACATGGAATATCTCCTATTTTTGAAGCATGTGTACTAGTAGAATTTTGGGTCTATAACCTACACTAACAGCACTTGAATATGCACTTATCTTTTAATTTTTATATTTATGTTTTCATGCTTTTGAGTTTTCATCTGATTAAAACAAAATATTAATACTGCTATATTTAATATTTCAGTGCCTATACTGGTGAGGCAGAGATCTCAAGGAAATTACTGCTGTTGAATGTAAATAAGTTATTTATTGTTTTGTTGAAGGAGTTACACTTCCAATGTGCAGTGCATTATGCTTTGTTTATTTTACATTTTTGATGCAAATGACTTGCCATCTTAATCTCAGAGTACATCAGAAACGGAGTGATAGAAACTTTGTCAAAACTACCAATGCTCCGCCTTTTTTTTTTGAAATTACACGGGTCGAATAGCAAGAAGATTATTTAGGAAGTACAAAATAGCATCAGAGGGCTTTTGGAAAAGATCATTTTATATACGTCTGACCACTAACGACTTCTGAAGTCTTTAGCTCACAGCAAGAAAACTATACTAGAAACAAAACAAAAATATGTTCACTAATGCCTCTCTCAATTAGTCTTTGTTTTTAGTATAAAATATAGAGTGTATTTGGTTTTTATTTCAAAAATGCATAGAATCTATTGAATTCCAGCTGATACTGCTCTAGGCAAATTTTTAAGATTTTCCATTGTATGATGAAAATCTTATTTACATTACTTTGCATCATATTTCTGTGTTGTATAGTTATCAAATAAACTATTTAGGAGTTATATGGGGGAAGAGTAGGGGGAAAAACCCTCAACCATCTTCCTGGGGTTTTGTTTGTTTTCTTTCTCTCTTTTTTCATAAAGTGTTTATAAAATGGGCAAGTCTAGGGAAACTTTCTAATTTGTGGATGGTGGTTCCAAGCTGTGCCTATACAGTTTAATGACTGCTTAGTTCCAAAATATATAAACATATTACCCTTCTACATAGCAAAATGCCCAGGAGAAGGCAATGTAGAAGAAATGAAGCAGAAGAAAATATATTGCACCATTTTCTTTTTTTCCATTTAATTTAAAATTGATATAAAGTGTTTTCAGCTTTGAGGAGCTAGTGAATGCTTTCCACTTGCTGCTTCCTCATTTTATCTTAGATGCCGCTGGCCAATATACCAACCCTACACAGCTTCTGGGAAAGTCTTCTCAAGCAGATTTTGAAGGAAGATACAGCCTTTGTTCTGAGAGTCAGCAGCCAAAGTTTTTATTATTTATTTTGAAGATAAATGATTTTTTTATTTTAAGAGTGTGTACGCGGGCATGTGTGTGTGTATGTGTGTGTGTAATTCTTCATAGTCTTATCTTTGTTACGCAAAACAACTTTTCAGCAGGACCTGCAAAGTTTAGCCATCTACCAACAAAATATTTGGTACATCAGTTTCAGAACAAAATGTCTGGGTGTCAAGTTGCCTCACTGTATCCTATATTTTAGTATGCTGTATGCATAAGCAGTTGGTATGCAACTGAAAGAAAATTCTGTATTTGAGAATGGAGGGGGGCTGAAAAGCATAATTAGAGTGAAATTCTCCATTATTCTGTGATGATTAATGTAAAATACATGAGGAAAAGCTCAGCAATGTTTTTGAAACATTAGTTTCAAATTAGTAGGATTTAACTAAGTTGAATTTGTAGGATTCAACTAAGTTGTATTTGAATCCGAATGTTATGAAGTCAATGTATTCCATGTTTTGGAGAAAAATAGCAAAGTATATTCCTGCTTATGTAGAAGAAAAGAGTGTACAACTTGTCCAGACCAGAGCGGGTAATCTATCAAAAATTTTACTCTGGTACCAGCTCTACTGGGAATGTGGCCACAAGAATAGCAAACAATCCAGACTCTGTTCATGAATATGAGAGGGACTCAGAGACATGTGGCAATTGCCATTCTTCCTTTTGCACAGCACACAATCCTAGAGAGGGTAATTGGCTGTCACTGTTTCTACCATTTACTCCTCAAGTCATTAAACAGTCTGCTCACAGAGTGGCTTTTGCCTTCACTCCCCATGCAAACTGTTCATTCCAAAATCCACCACATGGTCAGTAGCCAGTGAAAAGATCTGCTTTCATGACTCATTTTTTGAGACACATTTGATACATCATCTCTCTAAAACAGACCTTAACCTCTGCAGCCAATTTAGTTCCTTTCTCCTTTGTGTTCTCACAACAAAATTTTTATAATTATGTTATTATAATAACTTTGCATATCTGTGTACAAAGTGGCTGCTCTAACTAGACATTAAACTCCTTAAAAACAAATGTTATTAATTCATTTTTTGTAACACTAACATGCAAAAGATATTCTGACCATAATGTAAGGGCACAATAAATACTGAA
Organism: Bison bison bison; assembly: GCF_000754665.1. Taxonomy (NCBI): domain Eukaryota; kingdom Metazoa; phylum Chordata; class Mammalia; order Artiodactyla; family Bovidae; genus Bison; species Bison bison. Next base: position 427,423 of record NW_011495027.1, on the reverse strand, counting down.
TGAGTGAATATTGGAGATACCCAACCAGTTTTAGAACAGCCTTGTTGTATTCTATGATATAAAAAGCCCTATCACTTATATCAGGAAAATGAGTCAAAAGACCACAATGATTTTTAGGCATGGCTTTCTCATACTAGCATATACAGCCTTCCTGGAATACAATTTTTTTGTTGTTTTAAATCTCTGCTCCATCACTCATGTAACTAACATTGCTGCTGCTGCTGCTAAGTCACGTCAGTCGTGTCCGACTCTGTGCGACCCCATAGATGGCAGCCCACCAGGCTCCCCTGACCCTGATATTCTCCAAGCAAGAACACTAAGTGGGTTGCCATTTCCTTCTCCAATGCATGAAAGTGAAAAGTGAAAGTGAAGTCCCTCAGTAGTGTCCGACTCTTAGCGATCCCATGGACTGCAGCCTACCAGGCTCCTCTGTCCATGGGATTTTCCAGGCAAGAGGACTGGAGTGGGGTGCCATCGTGTTCTCCGTAACTAACATTAAGCATCTACAAACAGAAGTCTTTAATGACTCCTTTCAGTCTGTACAATTTAGTCAAAACTTGGGATTTTCCAGCATTTTTAACATGCTATATTTTTCCAATATGTTCAACTAAAACTCATATGATATAGAAGTTACTTGTCTCTGACATCTTTAAAGTATCATCACTTTACTGAATGATCCAAAGGTGGTAGAAGGAAAGAAGAGAGAGATGAAGGGATGAAAAATTTCCAAATGTATTTCTATTTCTTTATCAGAATAGGGGAAGTATTTCAAAATATAAATTCAGATTAATTTGATATTTGATGGCATTTATGTTTCAAATGTTTGATTTTCCAAAAAGACAAAATGTAAAATAAAAGCAGAATGTCAAACTGGAAAATAGTAATTCAGGTAGAAGATTATTTCTTTATGGGGAAAAAAAAAACAAAAAAACCCCTAAAATGTACAAAACCACACACACACACACACACACACACACACACAGAAATTTGAATGGCCAGAAACAAGTTTAATTGATAACAGGATATTGCTTTATCTAGAATATGATGCTATTTTTCACTGGTGAAAATGTGAATGTGAATTTTCAGAATGTGAAAAGCATGTGCAGGAGGAGGAAACAAGGAACAGGTCAGAGAGAACTTCCATCAAGAGTGTGAAGAGCTCCTCAGACATTTCCTGCTCATTAGTTCAGTTCAGTTGCTCAGTCGTGTCCGACTGTTTGTGACCCCATGAATCGCAGCACGCCAGGCCTCCCTGTTCATCACAACTCCCGGAGTTCACCCAAACTCATGTTCATTGAGTCGGTGGGCCATCCAGTCATCTCATCCTTTGTCGTCCCCTTCTCCTCCTGCCCTCAATCCCTCCCAGCATCAGGGTCTTTTCCAATGAGTCAATGCTTCACATGAGGTAGCCAAAGTATTGGAGCTTCAGCCTCAGCATCAGTCCTTTCCAATGAACACCCAGGACTGATATCCTTTAGAATGGACTGCTTGGATGTCCTTGCAGTCCGAGGGACTCTCAAGAGTCTTCTCCAACACCACAGTTCAAAAGCATCAATTCTTCGGCACTCAGCTTTCTTCACAATCCAACTCTTACATCCATACATGACCACTGGAAAAACCAGAGCCTTGACTAGACGAACCTTTGTTGGCAAAGCAATGTCTCTGCTTTTGAATATGCTTTCTAGCTTGGTCATAACTTTACTTCCAAGGAGTAAACATCTTTTAAATTCATGGCTGCAGTCACCATCTGTAGTGATTTTGGAGCCCCCCCTAAAAAAGTCTGACACTGTTTCCACTGTTTCCCCATCTATTTCCCATGAAGTGATGGGACCAGATGCCATGATCCTCATTTTCTGAATGTTGAGTTTTGAGCCAACTTTTTTACTCTCCTCTTTCACTTTCATCAAGAGGCTTTTTAGTTCCTCTTCACTTTCAACCATAAGGGTGGTGTCATCTGCATATCTGAGGTCATTGATATTTCTCCCGGCAATCTTGATTACAGCTTGTGCTTCTTCCAGCCCAGCTTTTCTCACGATGTACTCTGCATATAAGTTGAATAAGCATGGTGATGATATTCAGCCTTGATGTACTCCTTTACCTATTTGGAACCAGTCTGTTCCATGTCCAGTTCTAACTCTTGCTTCCAGACCTGCATATAGGTTTCTCAAGAGGCAGATCAGGTGGTGTGGTATCCCCGTCTCTTTCAGAATTTTCCACAGTTTATTGTGATCCACACAGTCAAAGGTTTTGTCATAGTCAATAAAGCAGAAATAGATGTTTTTCTGGAACTCTCTTGCTTTTTTGATAATCCAGCAGATGTTGGCAATTTGATCTCTGGTTTCTGCCTTTCTAAAACCAACTTGAACATCTGGAAGTTCACAGTTCACGTATTGCTGAAGCCTGGCTTGGAGAATTTTGAGCATTACTTTACTAGCGTGTGAGATTAGTGCAATTTTGCAGTAGTTTGAG
>NW_011495027.1:406142-424854 GCF_000754665.1 Bison bison bison | reverse complement strand
TAGTTTGAGGATTCTTTGGCATTGCCTTTCTTTGAGATTGGAATGAAAACTGACCTTTTCCAGTCCTGTGGCCACTGCTGAGTTTTCCAAATTTTCTGGCATATTGAGTGCAGCACTTTCACAGCATCATCTTTTAGGACTTGAAATAGCTCAACTGGAATTCTATCACCTCCACTAGCTTTGTTCATAGTGATGCTTTCTAAGGCCCACTTGACTTCACATTCCAGAATGTCTGGCTCTAAGTGAGTGATCACACCATCATGATTATCTGGGTCATGAAAATCATTTTTGTACAGTTCTGTGTATTCTTGCCACCTTTTCTTATTATCTTCTGCTTCTGTTAGGTCCATACGATTTCTGTCCTTTATCGAGCCCATCTGTGCATGAAATGTTCCCTTGGTATCTCTAATTTTCTTGAAGAGATCTCTAGTCTTTCCCATTCTGTTGTTTTCCTCTATTTCTTTGCATTGACTCAGATGGCCATTATATCTACTACTGTGGGCAGGAATCCCTTAGAAAAAATGGAGTAGCCATCATGGGCAACAAAAGAGTCTGAAATCCAGTACTTGGATGCAATCTCATAAAAGACAGAATGATCTCTGTTTGTTTCCAAGGCAAACCATTCAATATTACAGTAATCCAAGCCTATGCCCCAACCAGTAACACTGAAGAAGCTGAAGTTGAATGGTTCTATGAAGATCTACAAGACGTTTTACAAGTAACACCCCAAAAAAGATGTCCTTTTCATTATAGGGGACTGGAATCCAAAAGTAAGAAGTCAAGAAACACCTGGAGTAACAGGCAAATGTGGCCTTGGAATACGGAATGAAGCAGGGCAAAGGCTAATAGAGTTTTGCCAAGAGAATGCACTGGTCATAGCAAACACCCTCTTCCAACAACACAAGAGAAGACTCTACACATGGACATCACCAGATGGTCAACACCGAAATCAGATTGATTGTATTCTTTGCAGCCAAAGATGGAGAAGCTCTATAAAGTCCTCAAAAACAAGACTTGGAGCTGACTGTGGCTCAGATCATGAACTCCTTATTGCCAAATTCAGACTTAAATTGAAGAAAGTAGGGAAAACCACTAGACCATTCAGGTATGACCTAAATCAAATCCCTTATGATTATACAGTGGAAGTGAGAAATGTTTTAAGGGACTAGATCTGATACACAGAGTGCCTGATGAAATATGGACAGAGGTTCATGACATTGTACAGGAGACAGGGATCAAGACCATCCCCATGGAAAAGAAATGCAAAAAAAAAAAAAAGGCTGTCTGAGGAGGCCTTACAAATAGCTGTGAAAAGAAGAGAAACAAAAAGCAAAGGAGAAAATGAAAGATATAATCATCTGAATGCAGAGTTCCAAAGAATGGCAAGGAGAGTTAAGAAAGCCTTCCTCAGTGATCAATTTCTGCTCATAACCAGGGATATTCTTAGAAATTGGAATAACAGATAGAAAGGAAGGTGAAGAAGAGCCATGGGATTCCATCGAACTCCAAGTTATGGCTGCTGCCAGGACACTCTGGGCGTATTTGTATCCAAGGACCTGCAACTAAGAAAAAGAGTCTCTACCTAGATGGGGTTGGGGGGCGGGGAGCTTCCCAAATGGTGGTAGTGGTAAAAAATCCTCCTGCTAATGCAAGAGATGCAGGTTTGATCCATTTCTGGATTGGGAAGATTACCTGGAGGAGGAAAATGGCAATACACTCCAGTATTCTTGCTTGAAAAATCCATGAAGAAGTAGAGCCTGGTAGGCTACAGTCCATGGAATCTCAAAGAGTCAGACATGACTAAGCAACTGAGCACTGAGATAGGAATAACTAACTCTGAGCAGCAGGTTACAGCAGGACTCCATTAACAGAGTGGGTGCAAGAAGGATGTTTCCTTGCAGCACTCATTGTAAGGGTGCAAGGCATGCACAGTCCCACTCCAGCCTAAAGGGTATAATTGTCAAATGCCATGGACTGAATACTTTAATTACCCTAAAATTCATGTGAGGTCAGTCCTTGGGGGAAAATAATTACATCCCTCATGAATGAAATCAGTGCCCTTGTAAGAAAAGACCAGAGAACAAGCTTTCTTTCCATGTGAAGATACAAACAGAAGTCAACTCTGCAATGGAAGAGGGCTCTCATAAGACCCTGACCATGCTAAAACCCTGAACTCTGATTTCCAACCTCTACAACTGTGAGAAACAAGCACAGTAAGTCCTTTACATATGAACCTATAAGTTGTGAATTTTGAAAGATGCAAATATATGTTCACTTGTCCAAGCATGTAAGTTAGTTCACATGTCTGGCATACATTGTCATAGCGGGCATCATCTTCAAGTGATTGTGCTTTTGTGTACTTATGTACAGTATGTATAGAACACAGTAGCACAGCATCTTTATTTCCAGTGTTTGTTTTTTATGTGTTATTTATGAGAAAAGTATTATAAACATACTAAAGTACAGTACTATATAGCCAATTTTATTAGTTGGGTACCTAGGCTAACTTTGTTATTCATGTTAGTTGCTCAGTCGTGTCTGATGCTTTGCAACCCCGTGGACTGTAGCTCACTAGGCTCCTCTGTCCATGGAATTCTCCAGGCAATAATATTGGAGTGGGTAGCTCTTCCCTTCTCTGGGAGATCTTCCTGACCTAGGAATCAAATCCAGGTCTCCTGCATTGCACACTGATATTTATCATTAGGGAAACCCAACATTGTTGGATTACAAATCAACTGGACTTACAGACACACTCTTAGAATGGAACTCATTCATATGGGGAGGAGTTACTGTATTGTTGTCTAAGTCCCACAGTTAATGGCAGCTTGTAATAGTGGAAAGCTAAAACAGCGGACTTCCCTGGTGGCTGAGACGGTAAAGCGTCTGTCTACCATGTGGGAGACCCGGGTTCAAGCCCTGGGTTGGGAAGATACCCTGGAGAAAGAGATGGCAATCCACTCCAGTACTATTGCCTGGAAAATCCCATGGACAGAGGAGCCTGGTAGGCTATAGTCTATGGGGTCGCAAAGAGTCAGACACGACTGAGCGACTTCACTTTCAAGCTTTCTTTCAAAACAGCAGTCTATAGCTCATACTCCACAGGATTGGAGATTTGGATTACACCATAAGGTAAATTTCCATGTCCTTCTGAGATGATAGATGAGAGTGAGAATTCCACAATTTGGGATGGATAGTGGAAGAGGAAGAGGATGATTGTCAGTGGTAGTCTTGAGACTACTACACAATGAGTCCAAGTTCATCTCACAAGTTCAGTTTTGTTTTGTTTTGTTTTGTTTTGTTTTTTCTCCTGAGGAATAAAGGCCTACAGATCTATGGACGACCTGCTCTCCATCCTGTGGATCTGTGAGACACATAGGAAGGACCATGATGACAATGACAAGTCAGATTTCCTGCTACAAGAAGTTTAATTGATTCATTGCCTTAGCTGCTGCCCTTAGGGATCCACCATTAATGCAATCCATAGCCTGCTTCCACATACTGAGTGAGTGAGTACAGCAGGAGTTTCAATAAAAACCCAACCTGTGAGATGTGAAACTTCCTTAAGTTGTATCTTTTGCTCAAGAACATTCAGTGGCATTGTCAAAGCTTTCTCAAAATAATTTAAAATTCAGAGTCCAAAACCACAATTATTTTTGCACCAATTAGTAATAGCAATAGTATCACTATTAAATTGATAATAAATTAATAGTATCAAATTAGTATCTCTCAAATACTATTTGTTGTTCAGTCACTCAGTCATGTCCAACTCCTTGCAACCCCATGGAGAGCAGCACACCAGGCTTCCCTGTCCTTCACTATCTCCCAGAGTTTGCTCAAATTCACGTCCATTGAGTCGATGATGCCATCCAGCCATCTCATCCTCTGTCATCCCCTTCTCCTCCTGCCTTTAATCTTTCTAACCATCAGGGTCTTTTCCAATGAGTCAACTCTCATCATCAGGTGGCAACCATTGTCCTTTCAGTGAATATTCAGGGTTGATTTCCTTTAGGATGGACTGGTTGGATCTCCTTGCAGTCCAAGGGACTCTCAAGAGTCTTCTCCAACACCACAGTTCAAAAGCATCAATTCCTCGGCACTCAGCTGTCTTCACAGTCCACCTCTCACATCCATACATGACTACTGGAAAAACCATAGCCTTGACTAGATGGACCTTTGTTGATAAAGTAATGTCTCTGCTTTTTAATATGCTGTCTGGATTGGTCATAACTTTCCTTCCAAGGAGTATGCGTCTTTTAATTTCATGGCTGCAATCACCATCTGCAGTGATTTTGGAGCCCCCAAAAAATAAAGTCAGCCACTGTTTCCCCATATATTTGCCATGAAGTGATGGGACTAGATGCCATGATCTTAGTTTTTTTTTTTTTTTAAATGTTGAGTTTTAAGCCAGCTTTTCCACTCTCTTCTTTCACCTTTATCAAGAGGTTCTGTAGTTCCTCTTTGCTTTCTGCCATTAGAGTGGTATCATCTGTATGTCTGAGATTATTGATATTTCTCCAAGCAATCTTGATCCCAGCTTGTGAGTCATCCAGCCCAGCATTTCACATGATGTACTCTGTTTATAAGTTAAATAAGCAGGGTGACAATATACAGACTTGACATACTCCTTTCCCAATTTGGAACTAGTCCACTGTTCCATGTCCAATTATAATGTTGCTTCTTGACCCGCATACAATTTTCTCAGGAGGCAGGTAAGGTGGTATGGTATTCCAGTCTTTAGAAGAATTTTCCACAGTTTGTTATGATCCACACAGTCAAAGACTTTAGCATAGTCAATGAAGCAGATGTAGATGTTTTTCTGGAATTCTTTTGGTTTTTTCTATGATCCAACAGATGTTGTCAATTTCATCTCTGTTTCTTCTTCCTTTTCTAAATGCATCTTGTACATCTGGAAGTTCTCAGTTCACATACTGTTTAAGCCTAGCTTGAAGGATTTTGAGCATAATATTGTTAGCATGTGAAATGAGCACAGTTGTGAAGTAGTTTGAACATTCTTTGGCATTGACTTTCTTTGGGATTGGAATGAAAACTGATCTTTTCCAGTCCTGTGGCCACTGATGAGTTTTCCAAATTTGCTGGCATATTGAGTGCAACACTTTAACAGCATCATCTTTTAGGGTTTTAAATAGTTCAGCTGGCATTTCATCACCTCCACTAGCTTTGTTTGTAGTAACGCTTCCTAGGATCACTTGACTTAACACTCCAGGATGTCTGGCTCTAGGTGAGTGACCACACCATTTTGGCTATCTGGGTCACTAAAACCTTTTTTTTGTATATTTCTTCTGTATATTTTTGCTACCACTTCTTAATATCTTATGTTTCTGTTAGGTCCATACTGTTTTGGTCCTTCATTGTGTCTATCTTTGCATGTAATGTTTACTTGGTATCTCTAATTTTCTTGCAGAGATCCCTGGTCTTTCCTATTATATTGTTTTCCTCTATTTCTTTGCACTGTTCACTTAAGAAGCCTTTCTTATCTCTCCTTGCTATTCTTTGGAACTCTACATTTAGTTGAGTATATCTTTCCCTTTCTCCCTTGCCTTTCACTGCTCTTCTTTTCTCAGTTATTTGTAAGGCCTTCTCAGACAACCATTTTGCCTTGTTGCATTTCTTTCTGGGGGGATGGTGGGGATAGTTTTGGTCATCACTTCCTGTACAATGTTACAAACATCTGTCCATAGTTCTTCAGGCATTCTGTCTATCAGATCTAATCCCTTGAATCTATTTGTCACTTTCTCTTTATAATCATGAGAGATTTGATTTAGGTCATACCTGAATAGCCTAGTCGTTTTCCCTAATTTCTTCAAATTAAGCCTGAATTTTGCATAAGGGGCTCCTTATTTGAGCCACAGTCGGATCCCTGTATTGTTTGTGCTGACTCTATAGAGCTTCTCCATTTGCGGGGGGTGGGGGGTGCAAATAATATATTCAATCTGATTTCTGTATTGACCATATGGTGATGTCCAATTGTCTTTTGTGTTGTAGGAAAAGGATGTTTGCTATGACAGCACTGTTCTCTTGGCAAAAGTCTATTAGCCTTTGCCCTGCTTCTTTTGTACTCCAAGGCCAAACTTGACTGTTACTCCAGGTATTTCTTGACTTCCTACCTTTGCATTCCAGTCCCCTATGATGAAAGGGACATCTTTTTTTTGGTGTTAGTTCTAGAAGGTTTTGTAGGTCTATCATTGACCCATTCAATTTTAGCATTGGTGGGGCATAGACTTGGATTACTGTGATGCTGAATGATTTGCCTTGGAAATGAACCAAGATCACTCTGCCATTTTTGAGATACCCAAGTACCCAAGTACTGCATTTTGGAGAATGACTATGAGGGCTACTCCATTTCTTCTAAGGTATTCTTGCCCACAGTATTAGATGTAATGGTCATCTGAATCAAATTCACCCATTCTGGTCCATTTCAGTTCACTGATTCCTAAAATGTCAATGTTCATTCTTGCCATCTCTTGTTTGGCTACATCCAGTTTACCTTGTGAAGAAGGAATGGCAAGCTACTGCAGTATTCTTGCCTGGAAAATTCCATAGACAGAGGAGCCTGGTTGCCTATAGTCCATGGGTTGCAAAGAGTCAAACACAACTTATCAACTGAACAACAACAATTTACGATTCATGGACTTAACGTTCCAGGTTCCTATGCAATACTATTCTTTGCGGCATCAGACTTTACTTTTAGCATCAGACACAGCCACAGCTGGCATCATTTCTACTTTGATTCACCTCTTCATTCTTTCTAGAGCTATTTCTCCACTCTTTCCCAGTAGCAGATTGGACACCTATCCACCTGGGAGGTCTCAGCTTTCAATGCCATATCTTATTGTCTTTTCAAAGATCAATAAACATAAAAATAGGTTTAATGTCTATAATCACATATATGTATATTACAGCAAAAAGTAGGTTCTTTTTTCACTTGTAAAAATTAAAATGATAAAATTGATTGAGAGTAGGAGAACTCTTATGAATGACATGAGAAGAATTAAAAGAGTTTTTCTGAAATCAATTTAGCAATATATATACAGTCTTGAAAGTGTTCTACCCTTTGAACTAGTAATTCCACTTCTAGAAATCTGTTTTGAGAGAATAATAAGCAGTGGAGTCAGAGATTTATGTACTTGAACACAGTTGTGTTTGTAATGATGAAAATTTTAAATAATCTAAGTGTTCAACATTAGGAGACTATTTTAAGAAATTATGGGACACATTATACAGCTACTAAATTTTTTGTTTATAAGGATTATTTGACATGAAAAATTACAAGATATACTTTTCAGTTAAAAATCTTGAATAAAGAGATATACAAGCTATTATAAATACCAGATGTTTTCATATACATAAAAAGAATAAAAATATTCTAGCTATTACATTCTGTTGTGTATGATATATTTTAAATTTTATCTGCATTATTTTTCTCATTTTTCTACAATTGACTTTTATATTTATGTGTATATAAATATATATACATATATTCATTAATTAATGGAAAATCAGGAAGTGAACAGAAGTACAATATAAAAATTATTTGTTTTATTTCCTGGGGCTCATGATTTTTGTGTTAAAATTCTTAGGAGATAGTAATTTCTCTACCAAAGTAACTGATGGTCTAAAGAAAAGAAATGGCCTCTAAGTCAAGCACAAACTTCAGAAGTGTATACTTCAATACTTCATTTTTCTTTCCTATGATCCCATTATATACCAGGCTCTGCTTTCACTTATTTCCCTATCTAAACTGGTCCCTATGATTGCCAAGTTCAAATTTCTTACTAACATCTTCAATTTACTTTCCATCTTTCTACCATAACCATCAAGGCACTCTCCAAACATTAGTATATAAAACTATTTCATCTACCTCTTTCTTTTTCTTGGGACACTAAAAATATCCCAAAAAATGTATAAAAAATGGCTAAGTACTTTTCAAATTTCCATTTAACCCATCTTCTCAAGTGAAAGGAGATCCCTCTTTCTTTCCTGGACATTCTCTCTTTTTCTCTCCTATAGCCGAGTCTGTCTTGTCTCAAATTTTCTCTCCTTCCTTTCCAGCTACAAGGAGCTGGATCACAGATCACATCTGATGAGGTCTCAGCCATGAAGCCTATAGAACCAACGTGACAGGCAAGGGTTCAGGGATGGTAAGGCTGAGCATATGACTTGCTAATGGGGCTACAAATTGCTCCTCCTCAAGGAGAAAACTGGAAGTTGCATTACCAGAGTACAAACAGATGCGGGAGGCTAATATTCCATCAAAAGGTAGTATACCAACACAAACTAACTCAGGAAGAAGATGATTGAGGTTTAAATCAAGGCTCTGCCACTTGATAGCCCTGTGACTTTGTCACAATTTCCTTCTCCAGGGGATCTTCCCGACCCAGGGATCAAACCCGGGTCTCCTGCATTCCAGGCAGACGCTTTAACCTCTGAGCCACCAGGGAAGCCCTACTTAATCCTAGGGCCTCAGTTTTCTCCTGTGTAAAATGGGGCTCATGTGATTTACATCAGTATTAGCACAGGAAGTCTGTGTGCAGATCAAAAGTATAATCAAATAATTCTAACAAGTAATTTGTTAGAATGCCTCATACAGTAAATAAGCAATAAAATTAGTAGCTATCATTGATTCTGGTGATTTGGTGGTTTGGTGATCCGGTGGTTTCTATAACCAGATTTGTACGGTCAGACACAAAGTAATTATGTAGTCCTGTGCTTTCCCTCTGATGTGAAGCCAGAATTCAATGAAACAGCCAGAGTACTTCATAGGTAAATACAGCTCCAGGAGTCTTAATAAACCACTAGCTTGACTGAAATAACTCTGGGTGAGCCTGCCAGTTTGGGAGAGCTTGTGAGAGTTCATAATGAGGCAACTAGCACGGAGTGGACAATCTTAGAAAGCTTCCCTGAAGAAGAAACTTTTAAGGTTTGAATGGAAGCAGGTAGATGAAAATGGAGAATGGAAGAGAAAAGGGTAGTTGCAAAGACACTGTGTGGAAAGGAGTCTATCACAGAGAAATCAAATCCAGTGGGGTCAGTGTATGGTGAGCATGGGAATAAGTGGCTCAGGATGAGACTGAAGTGAATGATGAAAACCAAATCATTCAGACCCAATAAGTCATGCTGAGGGAGTCAAGGCAAAATCTGAGGAGTAATGAAAGGAAGGGGAAACATGTGTCTTCTGAGATGACTTCTGCATTCCCTTTTACTTCAAATTCCTGTTGATTCTTACAGATAATCATTCCCTGGGGCCAAGTCAACACTGATCAGTATTGAAAAATGAAAGTCACACACACACACACACACACATGCCACATATAGAAAAAAAAAAAATACAGATCCCCAGAGGAAATTTAAAACAGGCAAGTTAGAGATGAATGACTTCCTTGTCACCCTTTGTTGACAGGTATCCCCCTATATTCCTCAGTGGCACAGATGTGAAGACATAGAAGTTCTTGATTATAATATCTGGACAGCTGAGGAATGTGACTGAGGCTCAGAGGAGGTGCCAGTTTAATAGCATGTAAAGATGTAAGAAAGGCTTCCTCAGTGGCTCAGCGGTAAAGAATCCACCTACAAGCAGGAGCCACAGGAGACGAGGGTTTGATCCCTGGGTTGGGAAGATCCCCTGGAGGAGGGCATAGCAACCCGCTCCAGCATTCTTGTCTGGAGAATCCTATAGACACAGGAGAATGGTGGGCTACAGTCCAGGGGGTCGTAAAGAGTCAGACACGACTGAAGTGACTGAGCAAGCACGCATGCAGGCAAAGACGTAAGAGGTCAGGACATGTGGATTTGCAGACATGCATATTACAGTAGTTGTGTTAGTTGCTCAGTCCTGTCTGACTCTTTGTGACCCCATGGACTGTAGCCTACCAGGCTCCTCTGTCCATGGATTCTCCAGGCAAGAATACTGGAGTGAGTAGCCATTTCCTTTCCCAGGGAATTTTCCTGACCCAGGGTTCAAAGCCAGGTCTCCAGCATTGTGGCTCTAGAAATCTACATGAGAGAATTAAGTAAATTTACTTCTCCAGTTTCTTAACCAGACAAAACAAGATAAAACCCAGCCACAGTTACCATATGACATTTTCACAGGAATCATGCACACCTTGAGAGACCTGAGAAATGGCCTATTGATTAAGAGTCTTCCCTGTTGGATTGGAGACCTATGAGAAGACTCAGTAGAATCTGAAATGTTTAGGCACACCTCACACATCAAACCCTTGGAACCACTTCCTATCAAACTATACCCCATACTTAGCTTGATAATCAAGATTAAGCTGAAGTTACATATGTAGTAGGATATTAATCTGATTTAGGTTTAAGATTGTGACAAAAGCAAAGTGACTAACAGGGGTGGTACTAAAAGGAACAAGGATAACTCAAAAAAATGCTGTTGCATGAGTCACAGTAATTTATTTAATAAATATTTATTGAGTACTATCTATGGGTCAGACTCTATTCTAAAGCATTGGGTAAAAGAGCAGTGAAGAAAACAAAAATCTTTATTAACATATATTCTAGTTAGAAATGGTAATGCTGCTTCGTGGTGAGGCTTTGGTGTTTGACTAAAGCTGTTACATAAGCAGCCCAATAAGCTTCTGTTTAATAATCTGTGTGGTCAGAGGAACCTGAAGGCCTTAGTTTCAGTCTATGTGGTTTGCATGCCATCACAGACATACAGTGAGATGAACTGTGCTCTAATAAATACATTAGACTGGCCTGATCAATCAACAGACAATTTAGTCTACTTTGTTAATCTCCCTCTCTAGAATAAACCTCACAGTGCGACTATATTTGTGGAAAGTTCTCCATATTTCTAGAGCTTATCATACATGTGTTATGCTTAGTCGCTCAGCTGTGTCTGACTCTCTGGAACCCAGGTACTGTAGCCCGACAGGCTCCCCTGTCAGTGGGGATTCTCCAGGCAAGAATGCTGGAGTGGGTTGCCATGCCTTCCTCCAGGGGATCTTCCCAACCCAAGGATCGAACCCAGGTATCTCACACTGCAGGGCTGTCTGATCCACCAGGGTTCTTATTGAAAATAGCAAGCTGTGAGAATAAAACAATAACTGAGTTTTGGTTTACATTTGCTTTAAAATAAGTATAATGAAGCCTCCAAATTTCTCTAATTATTTTTCTAACTATTGAATCTATAATTGGTGTAGATAAGCTTGGTGGAGACTCAAAGAATTACCATATATCCTAGAGATTATTTCTTATTCTATTTAGACAAAGCAAGTGAATATTATTGGAGCTTTCTTGCCTACTAATATTTTTTAAACACAAGGATTATTGTATATATCTTGGAGTGAGTTTCTGTGTTCATTAAGGGTTTGTTAGAGATCAGAGTGTTTTTGGTAAATTACACAGTTTGACAAGTTGAAAAGATAGATGAGACATAGATAATGACTATTAATTAATGAGTCACTAATAAATCATGAAATAGCTCCCTATATACACTACTTTTTCAACAAACTTTCATTGACAGCTGACAGTGTTTCAGGCTCTTGCCCTCATAAAATGTATAACCTAGACAAGCATTAAAAAATAAGTATATATTTCTACTTATATATTTATAAATATATAAATAAAACTATATTTACAAATTATATTGAATATTGTGAATAAAAGTTTAGGGTACATTTTATATATATATATATATATATGATAAGAAGTGCCATTAATTGGGATGTTGGAGAGGGAAATGGCAACCCACTCCAGTGTTCTTGCCTGGAGAATCCCAGGGACGGGGGAGCCTGGTGGGCTGCCGTCTATGGGGTCGCACAGAGTCAGACAGGACTGAAGTGACTTAGCAGAAGTCTAGAAACTTGGCAGATTTGGGAGGGTCATGAATTCAGTTTTAGATGTATTAAGAAGATGCCTGTGAGACTTTCGGCAACAGAGATGTTACACTGAAATTCACAGATATAATTTTCGAGCTATATTTTTTTCACAAAAAGAAGACTTCTATATCACCGTAACTACTGCTGCTGCTGCTGCTGTTTAGCCACTAAATTGTGTTCTACTCTGTGACCTGTAGCCTGCCAGGCTCCTCTGTCCATGGGATTCTCCAGGCAAGAATACTGGAGTGGGTCACCGTTTCCTTCTCCAGGGGATCTTCCTGACCTAGGAATCAAACCTGCGTCTCCTGCTTGAGTGATAGGTTCTTTACCACTGTGCCGCCTGGGAAGCCTCATAATCCTAACTAGAAAGCAATTAATCTAATAAAGGTATCCTTAAAATAATGGGAAAGCAATGTTGAATATGTGTTAATTTGGCCTGGAAGTAGTGGAATAAAAACAACGGAAGTCATGACTCTGCTCCATACATTCCAATTTGGCAAAGGTTCTACAGATTAACAAATTGTGTTTGGCAAACAAAATACACTTACTCTTTTTCCAGGGGAAAAAAACACGAAGATAAATATCAAAGGACTTTTTTTTTTTAATTGACACTGCTTGATCACCACCACTCTGCTATCCTGCAAAATATTACCCCCAAGACCGTAGATGTCTGTGAAAAATTACCTACGTGACACAGAAAGATCAACTTTTCAAAGTGGAGATGGAAGAGGGGGGACAACTAGCACAGTAGTCCTGGGGAAATCAACAGCAAGCACTGTGATCTGAGTCAAAGTTAAGTAGCCCAGACTAAAAGTAGCTGCTGAGACATGAAAAGCAGAGCATATTGGCAAAAAAAAAAAAAGAAAGAAATCAGAGTGTTTTCTGAACTTCCACCAATTTGGTTGAAAGTCAACTTCTAAAATAGGAGCTCTTCGATAAACAGGTTTTATACCAGCTCTATAATGGGAAGCTTAAAAGATCATTTACTAATTTGAATTTCTATGAGGAATAGGGCAAGTGCTTCCTAGACCATGAAAGAGTATGAGTTAACTGCTCACACTTGCAACTGTGATGAGGTGATGAATGCTGATGTCAAAACCTCAGCCCCAAGGTCCTGGAAGATGTTTGACAGCCATAGAGTTCAAAAACTGATGTGCTTTCTTCCACTGGCTATACACATGGAAACTAAGTAAAAATCTTGAAAGTGAAATACCCTGAGAATAGAATCATTCAACATATAAACTTGTTTTGACTTCTTGAGAAAAACAAGGGGGAGAATGAAAAAGGAAAGAAACAGAGATTCAACCATTACATTTTTCTGCTGATCCTGAAGGCATGTGTGTTTTTTGATATGATTTAATTACAAACAATTTGATTCATTTAAAAAAATAAGGAAAGAAGGGAGGGACAGGAGGAAGGGTAAGACAGAAGGAAAAAGAAAAATCTTAAAATGAAATCATTAAAATCTGGAAACTGTAAGGAGCCTGAGAAGTGTTCTAAACCAGATCACATTTTGGTAATCTCTTCTTTCCCTCGGACTACTGTTCACCCACCTTCTTCTTGATCAATCACACTGAAAGGAAACCTGGCCCATTCTCGTGTTAGATGCATCTAATGTATTCTTCAGTTTTTCCTTATGTTGAATTTTAATCTGCATTCCAATAACTTATACTTACGGGTTCTTATTTTCTCCTCTAAGTTTACCAAATTATGTCCACTCCCTTTTTCTCACAAGCCCTTCAGTACCTGAAGACCTATAGTTTCAGCCACCTCAGACCCCCAGATCTATGAGAAACCCAGTCTAAGCAGAAGCACAGCAAGCAGAAGCAGACCATCCCTCAAAGGAAATGCGGCTTCGGGAGCCGGCTATGACATCATTGTGATTAGAGAAGATGTTGTAGCTGGACCCCTGGGTTGTCGAGCATTTGTTAAACATTAAGCAGTGAAGCCCATCTCCACAGGGAAACTAGAAACAACTGTAAATGGGGTCAGACTTGCCCAAGGGAGCCTGAGGCAGAAGTATTCTGACACAAACAGAAAGGATTGATGTCTCTGATGTAGTTAGTAAGGCAGTTCTTACATTGCAGTTTGGTTCAGTAACATGGGAATTATTTGATTCTACTGAAGCTAAAGCAGAAAGCCTGTTCATAAAGGCATTGTTTTGTCCCATGCGGGAGACCACGGGGAACTAAAGAATCTATGAAGGAGGATAGAAGATGGCAAACACAGTGGAGCATCCAGCTCCAGGAAGACTAACAGGAAGTTCCACAGCAGCTCAAACACAGGGCCCTCGAGATGATAGATGAGCCCTGTGTAGGGAGAGTGATTGCAATAAACTGTGTGAACTCAAAACTCAGTCAGGAAGGAAAGCAAGACTGAAGAGAGCCTGCTCTTTATAGAAAAGGGATATATTTTCTTCAAAATTTCAATTGCAAAAAAAAAAAAAAATTTCAATTGCAGATTTTCTGCAGATACACTTGAAGTTGTGACCCAAGAACTGGTACACAGAGAGTAATGTTTAAAATGCGGTAGCTAACAAATTTAGAATAAAGTTTCTTTGTTCTTGTAGAAAAATTCTTCACATTCAAACCCACTGCATAAAAGAGAGAGGACTAAATATCCGAGAAATAAATCTTAGATAAGAAAGCAACACAACATAAGAGCCAGTCAAGTAGGACTAAACATGCTGAGGTCAAGAGGCAAGTTACATTAGTGGAAATAAATCAGTGGATTATAGGCCCTCTGACCATCAAGACAATCCTTATCCATGATCCTAATGAAAGGAATGGACAGGAATTGTTTGGACCCACCTATCAGATCTTGATTGGACAAAAAAATCAATAGCTTCACTAGCATCTTGATAGCACTAATAGGAAAAGTCATATTTCCTATAACTGAATGACTATAAGTAAAATGTTAGAATTAAAGAAATTTGCAAGTGATTCCAAACAAAACAAAACAAAACAAAATTTGCATTCGTGTTTCTTTATGTTATTAAATTAGGCAACATTATTCTTAGAAATTACACCTTTTGGGTGGTTTCTCAACTCACAATGAACTTTCTTTTTGACCCATTTACCTTCTGAAACAAGCCCTTGATGACTTTATTTATATTGATTTGTTCCCAAGTTAGAGCAATTGTATTTTCCATAGAAATTATGCAGAAGGAATTCTAGCTCAGTTTGGTCCTGTGTTTTTAACAGGGTGTTATAGACTTAGTGTCCGCCATGTGGTCTGAAAAGCAGAAGAAAAGCCTACAGAGGAAGAATTCTGCAATGAAAATGCAAACAGGCAAATACGAGGTATACAGTCTTTTCTAATTTATGATTCTAACTTTACTTCCTAATTCCAATTTTCTTCTGGACTGAGGGCCAATATACACTTTCCAATATTTTTCAAGAGGTACCTGTATATATGTCTCTCTTTTGCGTTAACTGGTTTAATTATTTTTATTTGTTTTTACTGACGCGCAGAGTGCTATATACTATAGAACAGGCCTGTGTGTCCGTTTTGAGCAAGATTTTCCACAGACCTAAGTTCAGGCGTAAAATTATGTTTTTTACCAATGCTTTCCTGAGTCAATCTGAACAGCCTAGCATAAGCCCGGGAACTGCAAGCCTCTCAGAGAAGGCCTCTGGCAGAACTGAACTCACCTAAGCAATCATATCCATACCCGAGGCACCTGTCACGTGTCTGTACACTGATCTTGGTGCAAGAGTTTCCCTAGTGGACAAGATGCAGTCCTAACTTACAAGAAGACTGTCAAGTCTATGGAGGAGTCTACAAAGGAAATTTCAGTGCAAAATAGTAAGTCCTAAAATAGGAGTAAACCTGGATGATATGAGAACAGATATAAGAACAGATATTTCATTTTATAGAGACCCAGAAAAGATGTCCAAGGGAAATGAGGCAAAAGGCAATATCCAAAAGATAAGTAAAAATTAAGCCAGACTAAACAGTTAGGATAAAGAGAGCAGACTCCTATGTCAAAAGTCAAGCATGTCCCAAGCCTTATAGGCAAGAGTTAGCGTAAGCAACTCTTCACTGTATCTGGCACCTAAAATTCAGAATAGGAATAAAGTGAAAAAGAGCAAAGTCCAGATCCAAAGTGAGGAACTTGGATTTGATGCTAAAGGAAATGGAAAATATTTAATGGATTCCAAACAGGGGAGTTCCAAGACCAAAAATGTGTTTTAGGAAGATCATACTCTCCTAAACAGTCTGGAGGATGGTAAGCCTGCCTTCAAAGAGACCTGGAGAAGTAAATCGGTTCAGTGATCCATGCCAAACATAATGCCTAAGATTAACAGAGTAAGTGTAGGGATTGAGAAAATGAGAAAATATAGTGAGCTAATGACCAAAGTGTTCTGCCGGGGAAATTGTATCTAAAAAATATGAGCTAAAGGATCATGTCACTTCTTACCATGATCCAAAAACAAAAGGCCCTGATGATAAATATAATCACATCAGAATATTTCAAAAATAGCTTTTTGTTCCAGAAGAAAACTTTAAGTCTTAGTAATTCATAGTTATCTTAGCCTCAAAGGGCTCCAAGACTGGATTGAAAACTTTACTTAACCACTTTACTGCCACATAAGTTACAAAGTCTGGGGCCGGCCATAAAGATGTTAATTTAATGAATATTCATAATCAATAAATATTCATTAAACAACATTTCCGTTACAGGCATGCTGTTGCTTCTGGCAGGTCCCGCCTGCATGGCAGAGTGCACTTGTTAAATGAGTGTTGCTCATCGCAGAAACACCTTATGGGATTTCATGAAAGAAGCTGCGTTCATCTACAATACATACAGATATGTAGAGACAAGTTTGAACAAATTCTGTACAAAAGAAAAAAAAAGCTTTTCGTCTTTGGTAAAATGCTTGTGTTTCACACGTCAAATGTGTGGCCAAATATGTGAAATTCTATGGGGGAAACCAAGTAGAATTCAAAGAGTTTTATTTCTATCTCTATATGTGATGTAAGTGCAAAGGCAGTGGTCTCTAACAAGCTTGATGGCTGTCTGATGGAAGTTTTTAAATGCAAATGGAGAGTTGTGAGCATAAATGCTCAAAAAATTTTTTTCATTGGATGATGACTTCTGAGAAAACAATCTATTTAATATTAGATGAAATTGCTTTGATGCTGTATACATTTCAATTGGAGGATGTGTGTTCTGTTAAGATAAATTCTTTTTCTGAAAAATTTCACAAGCATTTTCATTAAAAACCCAGAAGAATTCTGTGTGACCACCACCCAAAGAATCTTCACATGTTCTTACACACTGATAATAATTTACAAAACTTACTGGATAGTGACAGTAAACAGACAAATAGAACTACACAGTGTTATCTGGTTCAAAATTTTCTGCTTAAAAATGCTGCAAAAAGAATGAAATATTCAACAGTTTTCTACATACACAAGATCCTTTAGGACCCTTGTTTTCTGTTGATTCCATAGATTTCCTCAGGGAAGCAATTCTACTTTGTTGTGTTCTAAAAGTATGATGAGCTTCTAGTTGGCATATAGTAAAATTACTCTTCTTTCAGATACCTCACAGTTTTACAAGCCTGGATATGCACAGGCTTTACCCTAATTGGTGGGCAGTTAAGATAAGAAAAAAGTCCAGTTGTTCTCACACCAGGCAACTAATTCAGTGAAAAAGAAGATTCACTTGGCAAAAAGCATCTTAAGTACATGGCTTTAGTCTCTCTGAAAGAGCAAGGCAAATTAAGAAGCTATGGAAGACTCAGCAGCTTTGTGGGAAACTCGGTGAGTTTTGTTATTGCTGTTCTCAATTTTGTTGTTCATGTTGATTTTCATCATCGTGTAGTTTCTTCCATTGCACTTCCCTTCACATATTCTCAAACAACCTTCATTCCAAGAAAAATTAGTATACATGTAAAGGTAAGTTTGTCTCTCACAATTTGATCTTTATTTTTTCTTCACATCTTGGAACTTTGACTAATACTTGCATACTTTGGATAAAGTACTAAGTTTCATGCTTCTATAACGATGACATTTACTGCTATCTGCCTTGACAGTCTTTGAATAGAAAATACAAGAGGAGAAAGGTTGGTGGAAAGGGCTTATTGCCTCAAGCATACAGATGGAATAAGATGCCTCAGCATGGACATCCCCTCAAAGGAAAAATGATACTCTTAAATTTTTCCAACTTTGCTTTCTGAGTGAACCTTCTCTTAGTAGGCCTTATATCACATAGTTTTCCTTTTAAAAAGGATGGTATAGAAACCACAGGACTCTCAAAGCCAAAGTAACTGCCTGCCTGTCAAATCCAAGTCATTAAGTAGCCAAATTAAATTTTTCATTTACTCAACAACTCTCACTATTGTTGTTTAATTGCTGTCATATCCAATTCTTGTAACCCCATGGATTATAGCCCACCATGGTCCTCTGTCCACAGGATTTCCCAGGCAAGAATACTGTAGTGGTTTTTCACTTCCTTCTCCACATTTTCCTGACCCAGGAATCAAACCTGCTTATCCTGCTTTGCAGTCAGATTCTTTACCACTCAACCACCTGGGAAGCCCACTCTCATTATTGCTACTGCTGCTGCTGCTGCTAAGTCACTTCAGTCTATTATTTCTCCAAAAGAGGCTCTAAAAATGGTTATCCTATCACCTAAACAATTGTAATTGCATTTGTGGTTTTTTATTAGTGAGTTGCTTAAGCTTGCTCATGAATAATAACTGCAAAATATAATAAATTTTTTAATACAAATTATAAGAAAAGTGAAGTCAAATACTTTTCTAGGACACCAATTTTAACTCAAGTTGAGCTTTGTCTATTGAAGAAGGGATTCATAGGGCCTGGACTCCATCTTAGGCCTGTTC
>NW_011495027.1:394944-406042 GCF_000754665.1 Bison bison bison | reverse complement strand
TGAACTCTGTGTTTAGTGCCTATGAAAACAACAACAGAAGGATAAGACCCCCTCCAGACAGGGGAACCTGTCTGTAGAGCGTATCTAGGTTACTCATCACCTAAGAGAAAACATATACTAATCACTCCTTCCTCCAGACAGACCATACATTTTTCTGTATCTATCAGAGTGTAACCTCCAGCTTATTCATTATTTGCTAATTGTTTGACTGTTTGAGCATATGAGCACACAGAACGTGAATGATGGGTTTATTGGGATTGTATTTTCCTTGGTTTTTGTAAGTCTCAAGGAATTTGGGATGGTGGGTTCAGACACTTACACATGGGGTATGAAAGATTTTCATAAATGCTGGTCAGGGTCCTTGGCTAAGAGGAGACTCTGCCTTGGGCCCACCGGTGTAATAAACTGCACTCCACTATCTGCATTGTCCTGAGTGAGTTTGTTTCCCGGAACGTGTGGCTACAACACTATAAATTTAATTTTCTTTAGTGAGACTGGAACACTACAATGGAAAAGTTTCATCTTAATTGACTCCATGTGACACTATATCTTACCTAATCATAGTTTCAGTTCAGTTCAGTTCAGTCGTTCAGTCGTGTCTGACTCTTTGCGACCCCATGAATTGCAGCATGCCAGGCCTCCCTGTCCATCACCAACTCCCGGAGTTCACTCAGACTCACGACCATCAAGTCAGTGATGCCATCCAGCCATCTCATCCTCTGTTGTCCTCTTCTCCTGCCACCAATCCCTCCCAATCACAGTTTAGGGAAGTGTAGCAAAATTATTTGAAAACTCTATATTGCTAATAATACCTTTGTTACTATGATGACTTTAATTACAAAGGTCCTTTTATCCTAGATCTCGATGATTTAGCAAATACAGATTATTTCTTTTACCTCATTTGCACAAAGATAACATTTTCAAGGGCACTTCAAGAAAAAAAAAAAAATGAGTTAAACTATCCACCCTGTCTTTAAATAGAACTTTTTAACTGCCATTAATACTGCATTCCATGTAACCAGGCCATTTTTTTTGAAACACTACATGAATATTATCTTCTGGAGCAATGCAAAGGGTGGAAAAGATGAAGGTGCTGTGTTCTCATATTCAAATCCTATGTTACTTCAGATTTTACCCAATTTGAAATGTTAGTATGGAATTAAATATGATAGTATTTTTATCAAAGTAGATGTTCTTTCAGTTGATTAAACATCCTAAGAAACTCTTTTGCAAATATGCTTTCTAACAAAAATCTCTCCACCACTGATGCTCTTCTCCAGTCTTTTTTCTCAAATAAAACAGACATTCTTGCCACCTTGACTTTGCTCCAGATGTGCCTCTTCCCACAGTTTGTTCTCCAGTTATTGAAGCCAGGAGTTGCAAACCCAAAAGTGTGAAATGGCAGCTTGCAATCCCCTAAGGTGTCAATAAGGCTGGGGAAAGAGAATCATAGTTTTTGAGCATTTGGGCTCACAACTCAGAACAAAACCAAGCAAAACAACAGCAGCAAACCTTACCAACAGCATGTCTTTTAGCTTATTTTATCTCATGAGGAGCCAGCCAGTCACCCTGGTTTAAATCCTACTGTTCAAAGCTTGTTAACTCTTGAGGTGCTGCAGTACATGGAGACAAAGAGCTGAAACAAGACTCAAAAACAAAAAAGATGTATTCAACTCTCTTGATTTTAATATATGTGACTTGGAGAACGAAGGACATGGAATGGAGTGATGTCAGAGTTTGTATCCTGAGGGACATTGTTTTTTATTCTCTTAACATCTTCAACAGATCATATCTTGTAGTCTCAGGATCTGTGCTAGTCTTGTTTGGAAACATCACCTTCAAAACCAAATAACTTTTAATTGCTATCATTACCAGGTTACTGATATAACATATGACAGCTATAATCCAATCATGTCTATCATATATTTAACGGGAAGGCTTATCAGCTGCAGAGGAAACTTAATTAATTAGGTATTCTCCATTGTAAAGTAATACACAAACATTCAGATCACACTTACATGAGATAAGCAGCATGAGTCATGGTACAATAATACACTGGTTATGTGACAGGAGAAACTGAGACTAAGCCGTTAAAAATGACTCATTCAAGGACACAGAAATCATCAAGAACAGAACTCAGAAGGGAGCTTACATTTCCTGCCTCTTATGCTAGTTCTCAGAAAACCATTCTATTACCATGAGAGGCAACTGTAGCAACCGGAGTGTTTTGCATACAGATTTAAATTCACAGAAATGGAATTTAAAAGCAGCTGCAGAACATAGTAGAGAGAGCTGACTTTGCTAACTGTAAACTGATAATCTAGTTGGTTTTCTAATGTCCTTTCTCTATGTTCCTCTAACTAAAGGAAAGGGACACCCACAAGTACCTTCAAGCCTAGCAATTTGCTTTTTTAGCTAGATACACTTTGGAAAGATGAAATGTGTATGCCACTTTGCAAAACAGCATGACTCTGGTAGCCTTTGCTTGCTTTATCCTGAGCCAAAAAAAAAAACACGTAGATCTGATAGCATCTGTTTCCACTACCCATGTTAGCCCAGTCATCAGAAAAGCATAAGGGTTGGGAAGGAAGTTCTGTAAGCTTTCAACGTGCTTGTTCCTTACCAGGAAAGTCACTTTTTTCCATGCATTCATTCTGCTTGTCTTCCTTATGTTTGACTCACATGTTCAGCTGGGAGGTAACTTAGGAGGAAATCAAGGGGAAAAGATCAAGGGTTAAGCGTTGTATTAAGTTTCATGATTATGGAAAAAAAAAAAAAAAAGATGTCAAGTGTTTTCAAATGGAAGCTAAACAGAATGATCTTTAAAAGTTAAGAGGGTGGGAGTTCCCCAGTGACCTAGTGGTTAGGATTTCGGGATTTCACTGTTGTGGCCAGGTTTCAGTCCCTGATCAGGGACTGAGATCCTGCAAGCCACACGACATGACCAAAAAAAAGTTTTTTGTTTTTTTTTTTAATAAAAATAAAAACATCTTAAAAAAAGAGAAAGAGAAACAATCATCCCCGGATCCTCTGAAAATTGTGTCAGCACATATTAGACTAGGCAAAAGAAATTTAACGTTACTGGAAACTTTCAGGAGACAGATCAAAATGTCTTAAAATACAGAATAATAGGAAAAACCCCACATTTATTACATCAATTTCCTTTTTGAAAAAGGAAACGGAAAACAGGATTTCTAAAAGCAAACACATACAATGGCATTCTCTTCCTTGCTCTTACTTTTTACTTTATTTTTCTTCATATAAATCAAGACTAATTCACCAATAAAGACTGTGAAAATATAAATTAATTTAGAAAAAGGAAAAAATTTGTGTAACAGTTAAACCAATGTGTTGAACTTTATACTATAAATAACTCAATATTGTGGCAAGAAGATGGACAGGAGATCAAAGAGGGATATTTAGAGGAGAAAAATTCTCTTTTTTTTTGTTGTACATGACCTTGAGGGATCGCTTGACATTCGTAAGCCATTAACAACATTGAAGGATATAAAGAAATACTTTGAGCATTGGTTATCATAGACAGTACTTTGCAAAGCTTATTAATAGGAAAACAGTCACAGTGATATGAAGATTTTTGTGGATATTTTATTTACATTTCAGAAACATATGTACAGAAATGCATACACATTCATATAAGTTCAACTGCTTATTATTCTATTTTAAATATTAATAAATTCATATAAAGTAAACCCCCATTTACAGCTCAAACTTTATTTAGATCTCTATGAATGCTTTCCTATTAATAAGCTTTCCATAATAATTCAATGCTCAAAATTTTCTATATCACTCACCATGGGCAATAGGTTAAGGTCAATGGATTTCTCAAGGTTATATATAAGGACTTGTGTCTCAATCTCTTTATAAACTAGGATTAGAATTATTCATACATATTCATATCTGATTCCCAAAACTTACAAATCTTTCACTTAAAAGGTTCATGCCACATTTTTAATATTGGAGAGTAGGCTGATCTGATATACATGATTTTTCTTCATATTTATTATTCACAACCCTTTCTCTTTTCATCTGAAACTTAGTACAGCTGTGAAGAGAAGCAAAAAGCAAAGGAGAAAAGGAAAGATATACCCATTTGAATGCAGAGTTCCAAAGAATAGCAAGGAGAGATAAGAAAGCCTTCCTCAGCGATCAGTGCAAAGAAATAGAGGAAAACAATAGAATGGGAAAGACTAGAGATCTCTTCAAGAAACTAAGAGATGCCAAGGGAACATTTCATGCAAAGATGGGCTCAATAAATGACAGAAATGGGATGGATCTAACAGAAGCAGAAGATATTAAAAACAGGCGGCAAGAACACACAGAAGAACGGTACAAAAAAGATCTTCATGATTCAGATAATCACAATGGTGTGATCACTCACCTAGAGCCAGACATCCTGGAATGTGAAGTCAAGTGGGCCTTAGAAAGCATCACCAGGAACAAAGCTAGTGGAGGTGATGGAATTCCAGTTGAGCTATTTCAAATCCTAAAAGATGATGCTGTGAAAGTGCTGCACACAATATGCCAGCAAATTTGGAAAACTCAGCAGTGGCCATAGGACTGGAAAAGGTCAGTTTTCATTCTAATCCCAAAGAAAGGCAATGCCAAAGAAAGCTCAAACTACTGCACAATTGCACTCATCTCACACGCTAGAGTAAAGTAATGCTCAAAATTCTCCAAGCCAGGCTTCAGCAGTATGTGAACTATGAGGTTCCAGATGTTCAAGCTGCTTTTAGAAAAGGCAGAGAAATCAGAGATCAAATTGCCAACATCCATTGGATTATGGAAAAAGCAAGAGAGTTCCAGAAAAACATCTATTTCTGCTTTATTGACTATGCCAAAGCCTTTGACTGTGTGGATCACCACAAACTGGAAAATTCTTAAAGAGATGGGAATACCAGACCTCCTGACCTGCCTTTTGAGAAATCCGTATGCAGGTCAGGAAGCAACAGTTAGAACTGGGCACAGAACAACAGACTAGTTCCAAATAGGAAAAGGAGTACGCCAAGGCTGTATATTGTCACTATGCTTATTTAACATATTTGCAGAGTACAACCTGAGAAATGCTGGGCTGGATGAAACACAAACTGGAATCAAGATTGCTGAGAGAAATATTAATCACCTCAGATATGCAGATGACATCACCCTTACGGCAGAAAGTGAAGAACTAGAGCCTCTTGATGAAAGTGAAAGAGGAGAGTGAAAAGTTGGCTTCAAGCTCAACATTCAGAAAACTAAGATCATGGCATCTGGTCCCATCACTTCATGGAAATAGATGGGGAAATAGTGGAAACAGTGTCAGAGTTTATTTTGGGGGGCTCCAAAATCACTGCAGATGGTGATTGCAGCCATGAAATTAAAAGACACTTACTCCTTGAAGGAAAGTTATGACCAACATAGACAGCATATTAAAAAGCAGAGACATTACTTTGCCAACAAAGGTATATCTAGTCAAAGATATGGTTTTTCCAGTAGTCATGTATGGATGTGAGAGTTGGACTATAAAGAAATCTGGGCACTGAAGAATTGATGGTATTGAACCGTGGGGTTGGAGAAGACTCTTGAGAGTCCCTTGGACTGCAAGGAGATCCAAGCAGTCCATCCTAAAGGAAATCAGTCCTGAATGTTCATTGGAAGGACTGATAGTGAAGCTGAAACTCCAATACTTTGGCCACCTGGTGCGAAGCACTGACTCATTTGAAAAGACCTTGATGCTGGGAAAGATTGAAGACGGGAGGAGAAGGGGACAACAGAGCATGAGGTGGTTGGATGGTATCATGGACTCGATGGACATGAGTTTGAGTAAACTCTGGGAGTTGGTGATGGACAGAGAGGCCTTGCGTGCTGCAGTTCATGGGGTCGCAAAGAGTCAGACACAACTGTGAGACTGAACTGAACTGAACTGAGAAATCTAGTATATGAGCCAAGAACTTTGTGGCATTAAGCCATTTATCTAGCTTTATATGTTTTGACTCATAATGGGAAATCAATGACTTCCCAGAAAATTAATAGAGGCTTTCACAAGTTTCTATTAATGGATGGTAACTTTGCTATTGTAGTCTTCGCAGAAGTTAACATTACATTAACCTCCCAAATAATACACATTTCTATTATTAAGCTCTTACAAAATATACAAACTTCTTTCCCTATCTTCTGTTTTTGCTGTAATTGTTGTTTAGTCATTAAGTTGTGACTGACTCTTTGCAACCCCATGGATTCTAGCCCACCAGATTCCTCTGTCCATGGGATTTCCCAAGCAAGAATACTGGAGTGAGTTACCATTTCTTTTTCCAGGGGTTTTCCAGACCCAAGGATTGAACCTGCCTCTCCTACTTTGGCAGGAGAATTCCTTACCACTGAGCTACCAGGGAAACCCAAAGAAATGATATAAGTGCACAAATAATTTTTTCACGTTACTTAAATGTGTTTAAGGAAGAAAGTGCTCCTTATGGACCATGGCTTTTGCTCATCCCTTTAATCTTGATTCTGATAAGTAGTGTAATATCCTGGTGATTAATAAACACATAATAAACTAAGGATTTCTTTTTTGGCTAAAATCTAAACTTGAGAATGAACATTATTTATTTCCTGTTCTTACCCTTTAACTATTAAGGTAATTGCATTTTTGCACCATTAGAGGCTTACTCTCATCTCTGCATCTTTCCTGGCATATTTATGCTATTCCTTTTGCCTGAATCCCTTCTGCCAACTACTATTCCTATCTTCTGTTTACATGGCCATAAACCCTAAGTATTTACTCAAAGATTTTAAGTGCATTCTTTATCAAACTAAAGAGTAACTATGTAGAAAGTTAAAACGGGGAACCTGTCTAAAGTATACATGCACGTGTGGCAGTAAGCGTACTGCAGTGCGATATTTAGAATATTTTCTAAAATTGAATACAATAAATATTTCATAAATGTGCCAATTTACCAAGTCATTATTTACTTAATTGCTTACTCAGATAAAAATAAGTTAAATCATAGAATAGCCTTCACATAAATGGAACACTGTATTTAGATATATGTATCCCTATGTGTCAGCTCATAAGAGCACCTTCCAAAGATAGACTAATGCATTTGGAAGAAAAAGAGTCTGGTTGTACTATCTTGCCCAGGTGCTCAAAGAAAGCAGACTGGTTTTAACTATGCATTTTCACTTACCCATTGGAAGCATAGTCACTTAAATGCATTGTAGTATAAATATGCAAGTTAAACCACTCTTCATTAAGAAGTTTCAAAGCTATTTTTTAAGTGGGATTTTAGTTGTCTATACTAGCAAAGTAATGTATAAGTAACCGCTTAAATAATTCATACCAAGTGAACATATCATTTTGTAACAGATGGCTGCTTAAAAGTAAATCTATTTCAATTTTTACTTAAATTATTAGAATAATTATTTCAGTTCATTTGATAAGTATAAAAGAGATGGAAAAGTTGATTCAGGATGTGACCCAAAGAAAATATCTGTGAGTCACTTTATGTTTCCTGAAAGATTAACATTTTTGTTAATTAATTAGTTTTGGAAATAAGTACATTTAGTTAGAATTATTTAACTGATTTAAGTGTTTGTTAGTTGCTTAGATATTTATAAAGTACATTGTTATTGTTTTTTAGAAAGCATGAATTTTTAAAAAGAAACAAAGACGCAAACTTGGGGCAAAATTATATACTTTTAAAAAGTGGCTCAAAAGAGAAAACACATTGAGATTTCTTGTACTTGATTCTGATTCCAACTAGGTATCTTACTTAGCTGTATGATTGTAAGCAAATCTGTTAACCTCTTCAGACTTGTTTTAGTGAGCAAGATTATTATGAAAAGCAAGAAGAATTTTGTGATAGGTATAATACAATATCTTTCTTGTAGAATAAACCCAGAAAGAAATAATTTTTTAAAAACATTTTATTGCTATTTATTTAATTTATATAATTTTTACCTGAAGTTGGACTACCACTTGACTAAAGTTTTTAGTATAAAAATCAAAATAATTAGTGGTTTGTTAGAGTCACACATGGACATGAACAAAAAAATAAATAAATACATGGGATGCTATCTTTGTGCTTCATGTTATTTCTACCTTCAGAGTTTTAATTGTCTACTTGTAGCTGAAGGGAGCTCACATCCTATGGGTGTGACCTAGAGAATCTCAACTTTCTCATTTCCTGGCTTCCCTATGTCTGCATTTGTAATCAAGTGACGTTAATAGAGTTTACAATTACAATTTATAGAAGATAACTTATGCAAGCTGATGTTCCACTGTTAGAAATTATGAGTTCCAGTTTTAGTGTATGTTCCCATGAAAGTGTCATCTCAAACTCGGTGTCCCTTGAGTCCTGGTGAAGCAATTAAGGGGGACTTTGGATCCTATTATGTTGACTTGGTTGAGCTCTCATCTACCTCATGTCAGAAATTTTACTGTTTGAGGGATGGCAGCAAAATTTTGAAAAAATGCAAGACCACCTAAAGATTATACTAAGGTTTTTCATGAACCATTATCATGATCACTGCAGTTTTTAAGTTAAAAATGTAGAGAATCAAAGAAAACAGTATTAGAATGAAAAAGGAGTAGGTGAAATAGAATCAGGGATGTTCTAATTGGAGTACAGTTTTTAAGTACTTAATTTTGCTACTTCACTTTTGTGATTTTACAGGATTTTTCTCCTAAAAATATCAGAACTTCGGAAAGAAATTAAGAAATTGCTGTTAAAGGTTAAACAAATAAATATTTCATTTATTATTTTCAAAAAAATTTACCAGTTGTTCTATCAAAGAATTCCTCATGCCAGAAGTAAAGAGCTTGTCCTTTGGGGCCACAATAACATGAGTAGGATACCCAGATAGAAAGTAGGATACCCATTTGCTAGGGTTCAGATCTTACGGAAATCATTTAACCTTGTGTATCTTAATTTCACCGAGAACATAGCATAATAATAGTGCCAGCTTCATTAAATCAGTTGAAGATTAAATTAGCTAATGAATAAAGTACTAGCAGAGTGCTGGCATATAGAAAATACTCAATAAATATTAATTATAATTATTAATATATTTTCCACTACTAGCTATAAATATGCTTCATTTGACCAAGATAAATTTTATAGAGAACACACTGTACTATACTTTTTTAGGTAAAGATATATCTTATCAGTGGGACTTGGTAACAATTGTTGCAAAATGAGGATTAAATAGAAGATATGATGTGCGTGTCTAAATACTCTATTGAAGAATGAAAACACATATGTTCAACAGCACATTATGGCTCAGGGAGATGTCATTGCCATGAGAGGAAATGAACTTTTCAATATAAAAAAAATAGATGTGATACAGCCAAAACTGCCAGATCATAATTCCTTTTCTATTAAACTGCTTAGTTGTCTGTTTCTTCTTCTAACACAACAGTGAAATATACATTGCCAACGTTCCCTTTATCACTTGAAAATTAAGGAATACAGTAAGGTCCATGCAAAATCAAGTCGTTCTAAAGCAAAATAATAAAGGGGAGCTAACTAACATATACTCATTATTTTTCTTTAAACTTTAGTAAAATGACAGACTTTGAAATGACTTAAGGATGTGAGTGTCTTTCTGTGTCTAGTACAGTGATGTAGTAGTCTCAAAGACAGCATGCAATGTGGCAGTTGCTATGGTAACAAGATGTTTTTCATTGAAGAGCATAAAAAACTTGTGGCATATAAATAACATATGTACAGTATATTGTCTTTGAGTGAATGGCCTTTGCTCTTGGACCATAAAAACATGCTTTTTTCTTTTCTGAAATTCTTTTCTATTTTTTGATGTGCATATGTATCCAATAGACTGGTGATCAAACTTCCCTCTTTGAAGCTACACAGGGTACAGATCTGTGGTGAAGAAAGAAAAGGTGGCTCAATATTGTATATATGGTTAAAAGGAGTTGATGGGTTGGAAATTAAAACACTTGAATTAGGTGCTATTTTGAAAGCATTCACAATTTCCAAGCCCACTTTGCAATTAAAACTTGTGGTAGAGTAATATTTTCTTATAATTTATAGGAGAACTACTATAAAGCAATTAATTGTTTATACCCAAAAAAAAGTATAGCAGTGGGCAGAGTTAGAAATCTGTATGTTCAGAGAGTGGGTGGTGGTGGTGGTTGTTTAGTCACTAAGTTATGTCTGACTTTTGCAACTCCATGGACTGTAGCGCACCAGGCTCCTCTGTCCATGGAATTCTCCAGACAAGTATACTGGAGTGGGTTGCTGTTTCCTTCTCCAGGGGATCTTTCTGACCCAGGAATCAAATCCATGTCCCCTATACTGCTGGCTAACTTTTTACTGCTGATACACCAGGGAATCCCAGAGAGTAAGTACTATAAAACAGAGAAGGGCACTGAATTTTAAGTGTCAATATGGATGGTCTAGGTTTATCCCTGTCCTGCTCCTTGGGCAAGTCATTTAGTGATTGTCTTAGTCATAAATTGGAGATAGGGCTAATCTAATAGTCACAAAGAATTGGCATGTGTATTAAAGCAGCAAATGCAGATGAGACTGCTATGCAAATGTGAATCACTGTTTTTATCAAGGATTTTGAAAAAAAAAAAAAACTTGGTAATCTAAAATTTTGGAAATACTTTGTCTTGCTTGGCTTTAAAATGATAGACGAGTGCTAAAGGGAATTCATATATTTTATTTCATGGTCAAATAGTCAATGTTAGTTGGCTAATAACTACTGACCTTTCAGATTATATGAATGTGCTCATTTTATAAATGTGAGTTGATTTATATATTCAATAGTGTGGCAGATATGAATATATTTTAATATAGTCATAATAGAAGATTAAAATTCATTCTTTTACAAGTGGTTGACCAGTTTTCCCAGCACCACTTGTTAAAGAGATTGTCTTTAATCCATTGTATATTCTTGCCTCCTTTGTCAAAGATAAGGTGTCCATAGGTGCGTGGATTTATCTCTGGGCTTTCTATTTTGTTCCATTGATCAATATTTCTGTCTTTGTGCCAGTACCATACTGTCTTGATAACTGTGGCTTTGTAATAGAGCCTGAAGTCAGGTAGGTTGATTCCTCCAGTTCCTTCTTCTTTCTCAA
>NW_011495027.1:373024-394844 GCF_000754665.1 Bison bison bison | reverse complement strand
TTTAGTTTCTTTAGGTAGATATATTCCTAAGTATTTTATTCTTTCTGTTGCAATGGTGAATGGAATTGTTTCCTTAATTTCTCTTTCAGTTTTCTCATTATTAGTGTATAGGAATGCAAGGGATTTTTGTGTGTTGATTTTATATCCTGCAACTTTACTATAATCATCGATTAGTTCTAGTAATTTTCTGGTGGAGTCTTTAGGGTTTTCTATGTAAAGGATCATGTCATCTGCAAACAGTGAAACTAGAACACTTTCTAACACCATACACAAAAATAAACTCAAAATGGATTAAAGATCTAAACGTAAGACCAGAAACTATAAAACTCCTAGAGGAGAACATAGGCAAAACACTCTCTGACATACATCACAGCAGGATCCTCTATGACCCACCTCCCAGAATATTGGAAATAAAAGCAAAAATAAACAAATGGGACCTAATTAAACTTAAAAGCTTCTGCACATCAAAGGAAACTATTAGCAAGGTGAAAAGGCAGCCTTCAGAATGGGAGAAAATAATAGCAAATGAAGCAACGGACAAACAACTAATCTCAAAAATATACAAGCAACTCCTACAGCTCAACTCCAGAAAAATAAATGACCCAATCAAAAAATGGGCCAAAGAACTAAATAGACATTTCTCCAAAGAAGACATACAGATGGCTAACAAACACATGGAAAGATGCTCAACATCACTCATTATCAGAGAAATGCAAATCAAAACCACTATGAGGTACCATTTCACGCCAGTCAGAATGGCTGCGATCCAAAAGTCTACAAGCAATAAATGCTGGAGAGGGTGTGGAGAAAAGGGAACTCTCTTACACTGTTGGTGGGAATGCAAACTAGTACAGCCACTATGGAGAACAGTGTGGAGATTCCTTAAAAAACTGGAAATAGAACTGCCTTATGATCCAGCAATCCCACTGCTGGGCATACACACTGAGGAAACCTGAAGGGAAAGAGACATGTGTACCCCAATGTTCATTGCAGCACTGTTTATAATAGCCAGGACATGGAAGCAACCTAGATGCCCATCAGCAGATGAATGGATAAGAAAGCTGTGGTACATATACACAATGGAGTATTACTCAGCCATTAAAAAGAATACATTTGAATCAGTTCTAATGAGATGGATGAAACTGGAACCTATTATACAGAGTGAAGTAAGCCAGAAAGAAAAACACCAATACAGTATACTAACGCATATATATGGAATTTAGAAAGATGGTAACAATAACCCTGTGTACGAGACTTCAGAAGAGACACCGATGTATAGATCAGTCTTATGGACTCTGTGGGAGAGGGAGAGGGTGGGGAGATTTGGGAGAATAGCATTGAAACATGTATATTATCATGCATGAAACGAGTCGCCAGTCCAGGTTCGATACACGGTACTGGATGCTTGGGCCTGGTACACTGGGAGGACCCAGAGGGAGGGTAGGGGAGGAAGGAGGGAGGAGGGTTCAGGATGGGGAACGCGGGTATACCTGTGGCGGATTCATTTCGATATTTGGCAAAACTAATACAATATTGTAAAGTTTAAAAATAAAATAAAATTAAAAAAAAAAAAGAAAAAAAAAGAAGATTAAAATTATGTGTTTATGTACATATATGTATACATGTAAGAATACATATAAATAGATGATACATATATTATACATCTAGCTATTTCACATGAAAATACAGGGATATAGTGTGTACAGATATAAGCTGCCCAGGTGGTGCTAATGGTAAAGAACTTGCTGCAGTACAGGAGAAACAGGTTCAATCTCTGAGTTGAGAATATCCTCTGGAGGAGGGTATGGCAACCCACTCCAATATTCTTGCCTGGAGAATTCCATGGATAAAGAAGCCTGATGGACCACTGTCCATAGAGTTGCAAATAGTTGAACACAAATGAAGCAAGGTAGCATGTATGCATATAGATAAATAGACATAGATATGCACATTCATACATACATGTGCATATTTATTTGGCTACTGATCTGAACACAAAGAAAGATTTAAAGAAGCCAAGAACAGTATAAAACCAGAACATTTGGAAGGGAACTCATTTGGCCCTTAAGTTTCTACTAAACTCTAGAAAAATTGTGATTCTGTATTGATGTTTGCATGGAGAACAGGAAAGAAGAGGAAATATGTTAGGAGCGGAAAGTCTAATATGAATTCCCATCATAAAAGTGTTCAGGGGATCTTTCCAACCCAAGGATTGAACCCATGCCTCCTGCATTGCAGGCAGATTATTTACAATCTGAGCTACCAGGGAAGACTTAGGTGTATCAAGTCATTCAATTCAGTCGCTCAGTTGTGTCCAGCTCTTTGTGACCCCATGAACTGCAGCATGCTAGGCCTCCCTGTCCATCACCAACTGCCGGAATCTACCCAAACCTATGTCTGTTGAGTCAGTGAAGCCATCCAACCATCTCATCCTTTGTCATCCCCTTCTGCTCCTGCCTCAATCTTTCCCAGCATCAGGGTCTTTTCAGATGAGTCAGCTCTTCACATCAGGTGGCCAAAGTACTGGAGTTTCAGCTTCAACATCAGTACTTCCAATGAATACCCAGGAAAAATCTTTAGGATGGACTGGTTGGATCTCCTTGCAGTCCAAGGGACTCTCAAGAGTCTTCTCCAACACCACAGTTCAAAAGCATCAATTCTTTGGCACTCGCTTTCTTTATAGTCCAACTCTCACATCCATACATGACCACTGGAAAAACCACAGCCTTGACTAGACAGACCTTTGCTGACAAAGTAATGTCTCTGCTTTTTAATATGCTGTCTATGTTGGTCATAACTTTCCTTCAAGGAGTAAGTGTCTTTTAATTTCAAGGCTGCAGTCACCATCCGCAGTTATTTTGGAGCACCAAAAAATAAAGTCAGCCACTGTTTCCACTTTTTCTCCATCTATTTGCCATGAAGTTATGGGACCAATGCCATGATCTTAATTTTCTGAATGTTGAGCTTTAAGCCAACTTTTTCACTCCTCTTTCACTTTCACCAAGAGGCTTTTTATTTCTTCACTTTCTGCCATATAGGTGGTGTCGTCTGCATATCTGAGGTTATTGATATTTCTCCCGGCAATCTTGATTCCAGCTTGTGCTTCCTCCAGCCCAGCATTTCTCATGATGTACTCTGCATATAAGTTAAGTAAGCCTGGTGACAATATACAGCCTTGACATACACCTTTTCCTATTTGGAGCCAGTCTGTTGTTCCATGCCCAGTTTTAACTGTTGCTTCCTGACCTGCATACAGGTTTCTCAAAAGGGAGGTCAGGTGGTCTGGTATTCTTATCTCCTTCAGAAATTTCCACAGTTTATTGTGATCCACACAGTCAAAGGCTTTGGCATAGGCAATAAAGCAGAAATAGATGTTTTTCTGGAACTCTCTTGCTTTTTCAATGATCCAGTGGATGTTAGCAATTTGATCTCTGGTTCCTTTGCCTTTTCTAAAACCAGCTTGAACATCTGGAGGTTCACGTTTCACATATTGTTGAAGCCTGGCTTGGAGAATTTTAAGCATTACTTTACCAGTGTGTGAGATGAGTGCAATTGTGCAGTAGTTTGAGCATTCTTTGGCATTGCCTTTCTTTGGGATTGGAATGAAAACTGACCTTTTCCAGTCCTGTGGCCACTGCTGAGTTTTCCAAATTTGCTGAATATTGAGTGCAGCACTTTCAGAGCATCATCTTTTAAGTTTTGAAATAGCTCTACTGGAATTCCATCACCTCCACTAGCTTTGTTCGTGTGATGCTTCCTAAGGTCCACTTGACTTCACATTCCAGGATGTCTGGCTCTAGGTGAGTGTGTGATCACACCATCATGATTATCTTGGTCGTGGAGATTTTTTTGTACTGTTCTTCTGTGTATACTTGCTACCTCTTCTTAATATCTTCTGCTTCTGTTAGGTTCATACCATTTCTGTCCTTTATCGAGCCCATCTTTGCATGAAATGTTCGCTTGGTATCTCTAATTCTTGAAGAGATCTCTAGTCTTTCCCATTCTGTTGTTTTCCTGGATTTCTTTGCACTGATCACTGAGGAAGGCTTTCTTATCTCTCCTTGCTATTCTTCGGCACTCTGCATTCAAATGGATGTGTCCTTCCTTTTCTCCTTTGCTTTTCGCTTCTCTTCTTTTCACAGCTATTTGTAAGGCCTCCTCAGATAGCCATTTTGCTTTTTTGCATTTCTTTTTCTTGGGGATGGTCTTGATCCCTGTCTCCTGTACAGTGTCAGGAACCTCTGTTCATAGTTCATCAGGCACTCTGTCTATCAGATCTAGTCCCTTAAATCTACTTCTCACTTCCACTGTATAGTCATAAGGGATTTGATTTAGCTCATACCTGAATAGTCTATTGGTTTCCCCAACTTTCTTCAATTTAAGTCTGAATTTGGCAATAAGGAGTTCATGATCTGAGCCACAGTCAGCTCCCGGTCTTGTTTTTGCTGACTGTATAGTCCTTCTCCATTTGGCTGCAAAGAGGATAATCAACCTGATTTTGGTGTTGACCATCTGGTGATGTCCATGTGTAGAGTCTTCTCTTGTGTTGTTGGAAGAGGGTGTTTGCTATAACCAGTCCGTTCTCTTGGCAAAACTCTATTAGCCTTTGCCCTGCTTCATTCTGTAGTCCAAGCCAAATTTGCCTGTTACTCCTGGTGTTTCTTGACTTCCTACTTTTGCCTTCCAGTCCCCTATAATGAAAAGGACATCTTTTCCAGTGTTAGTTTTAGAAGGTCTTGTAGGTCTTCATCAAACCATTCGACTTCAGTTTCTTCAGTGTTACTGGTCGGGTAAGTGAACAAAAAATAAAATAAAACTTTAAAGTTTGAGTAAGCAGGAAGAGACTATAAATAATGACAAAATAGATTTGAAAATGAGCCAAAAACATTCAAAAATTAAAATCAATAATGATGCTCTGAATTTTATTCATCTCTTAATAGAAGTCTTAGAAAGAATAACAAGATATTAAGAAAAAGATCAAATATACATACTATAAAGGAAAAGCAAAACATTCACAGGTCACATTAAGTACATTTCTATGATAGTTAACCTAAGAATTCTAGAAGAATCTATTGATGCATATCAATTGTAAAATTAACATTTAGATGGCTGCTCAATACAAAATCAATACCTAAACATATTAAATTGTATTAAACAATGAAAATATATTAGGCAATATGTTTTCAATATAAAAAACTTCATTTAAATAGCATCATATTGTTGTTTAGAAATACCTTCAACAAAAAAGTGCAATCTTTTGATATAAATATGTGTATGTTACTAACATACATGTTTGAAATCTAATTTACTTAAATTATTTCCAGTGTTTATGATGAGAAGATCCAATACCATAAAAATATAAGCTTTCCATAAGTACCAAAGCAATTTCAGCCAAAATATCAAAACAATTTTTTACTGAATTTAATGAGCTGAATCTAAAATTTGCAAAGCAGACTAAATTACCAAGATTAGATACTTTCAAGAAATAAAAACAAGATAGATAAAATGACGATAGGAAGACAAAATATAGATATTAATATTTATTGTAAAGTTAAGATATGAAGACGGTGTAGTGACAAAGTGCTAAACAAATACATAGGACAGACTGAAGAATTCAGAACAGACCTCTGCATGTATGGAAACTAGATTTATGACAAGGTAGACATTATAGATGATGGTAGAAAAAAATGGCTTTTAGATTTACTTTTAATAAATTATCTTGAAATAACTGGTTACCCATAAAAAACTAAATTGGAACCATAACTCATATATGCACAAAAATCAATTCTAGGTAGATTTGAGACTTAAATGTGAATAGCAAATCATAAAAATGTTAAGATACAAGCCGAGAAAACATTTATTATGCATATAGTAAACAGAATTAATAGCTATGTTGTTAAGAAAAAGACAAATAACCCAGTAGAAAATTGGCCAAAAGAATGCACAGGCATTTCACACAAGGTGAAACACAACAGATTCTCAATCATACGAAAATACGTTGCACCTGGTTAGTGCTCAGGAAAACTGAAATGAAAATTATTCTGATATCTTTCCACATGTATGTTATTTGGAAAACAAATAAAAATTAGACAATGGTGATATTGGCTAGAGTGTGGGTTAACAGAAATTCATATGTATCTGTGGGATACATGTAATTATACAACCATTTGGAAACAATTTGGCAGCACCTATTCAAGCTGGAGATTTGCATGTTCTCTTCACCAGCATATTCTCTGTCATGTGACAAAGAGAAACACTTATGTCTCCAAATTTATGGGGATTTTCTCTAAGCTTAAAATTTTATTGCTTTACATAACAAAATTCTTATAATTAGTCAAAATGTCCTATAAGAATGTAATAGATATATACATTTAGAATAGTCATAAAATGGAATATTCTATACTAGTAAAACAATAGACTTCAACTATGTACATCAACATAGATTAAAGAAAAAATATGAACCAGACAAGTTGCAGAAAAATGCACACGATATAGTTCCATTTATATACATTCCAGTGCAGACAAAACTAAGCCCTATATTACTAATGTTCAATACATGTGTAATAAAAACAAAAGAAAAAAGAATATGATTAAGATCACATTCAGAAAATATAAACTTGCAGGGCAAAGGGGAATTATATTGAGGGATCCTAAATGACTACTTACATTCTGCTTCTTTTACTATACGGTGGCTAAATGAACATTTATTTTACTATTCTTTTAACTGTAATACACATAAGTGTTTATATGCTTACATATATATTTCATAATAAGAAATAGCAAGATGTCATTCATTAATTAGTTTATTTCTATATCATCATCTACTGCCTATAATCTGCTATCATACAGATATTAAATTGAACAAACAAGTTCTATCTCTTCAAAAAGAGTAATACCTAGTATGGCTTATAGATAAACACAGTAGAAATAACAATACAGTATTATCACATTGTTCCATGATAGATTCATGCACAGAAAAAAGACAGTTAAATTGATCTGGGGCTTGGGGCTTGGTGGATTCAGAGGAGACGTCTTATGGATGTGACACTTCAGCTGAGAGTTGAAGCATGCATAAGAAGGTGTTAGCCAAGAGAACAGTCCCAAAAATGCCTTCCGGGAAGAGCCAAAAGTATGTGAGGAGGCAGACATTCTAAAGAAACCAGGCTTTTTAAAGAACTGAATGAAGCTGATAATTTGCTGTCAATTGCTATCTGATTCCCTTAGGAAAAACTACTAGATTCTAGGGAGCAGGGGAGTTGGGATGTGAAAAAAAGAGACTAGAAAACTTTCAGAATCTAGTCCTCCTGAAGAATAATATATTCCTGTTGATCCAACACTTAAACAGAAAGCTACCAAAAGACTCAAAAGTTCTATAAATATTTTAGCTTGATGTTATACTTAGGGAGTGGTTCTGGTCACCAGAAAGTTGATTAGGCAGGAAACATTTTTTAAATTAAAACTGGTTAAATTCTTTCAAGAGAGGAAAGGACACAGAAATTCTCTTCTACTTCTGTCTTTTCAGAGAAGAGTTATCCAGTAAAAAAGGAAGTTCTATGATATAAAAACAGGAGTTTGAAGGTTCGGAGATGGCCAATAGGAACAAAAGTAGGTTCATAAGGAAGGCGAAATTAAGAATTGTACTGGTCTTTTAGGCATCATATTTTAAGAGAGATCAATAAACCTTAAAACCTCCAACTCAAAAGATGGTGATTAGAATATTGAACATCCTAAATTGAGAGAGGGAAGCCTACAAAAATTAAAGTGGTAGGGGTTCTGTTACTAAGTAGGATCTAGACAGCAATAGGCAAAAGTGACTTAATGGCGATGTCAGATCCAGTGAATATTACAATTTCTTTTAAGCCAGAGATTTTTTGCAAATAATTTTCTATGTTTCTTTTCATATTTTATGGTATCTATTCATAATAGAGTATATATATAATAGAGCATTTTATACAATTTAATTACTAAAATGAATATGTTGTTATTTATAGAATTTTAAAGAAACAGGTAGAAATGAAGCAAGTGAACACAAGTTATCTCTTATCTCACATGAAGTTTACAATTTGAATAGTAAAATATGATAAGACACCAAAGACCTTTTGAGGAATTCTAATAACAAGTTGTTTCAATAATAAATTGCTATAAAGTTCACAGAGTAATTTAAGTCCTTGCTACCAGAACTAGAAAGACAATCCAGTTCATTGTTTCCCTAGACCCAGCAGTAAGTTTTCCAAGTTGTAAGAATGTTGTATGAGGACAAGCAAACCCCATTGTTCATGATTCCCAGAAATTAGAGAAAAAAAAAAAAAAAACCATAAAATACAGTCTCCATGCAACTGATTTGTGATCATTACTGGAAGCACTATGTTCACACGCGTCAGTTGACAGGACCCTGTGAATGATAGTTATGATGTCAGGGCCTTAACAACAACAGATTGCATTAAAAAGACACAATTCCTCTGAGTCGCTAGAAGACTTCATATAGTTCAAAAAGTCAGTTCCTGAAATAGTGTGCAAATTTAGCACATCACAGTACAAAGATCATGACCTACAAACCCAGCTGCCCTGAAGCCAAATATGTTTTTGCTTTCCTTTACAGGAACCAAGAATCATTCAAGTTATTCATGTCTTGAATGATTCAAGCTATAAAATGAAACCTTATTAGTGATTTCCAAGCACAGATGGTGTTATTTCCTACTTCTTTATTTGTCTTCAAATTAAAGTGTTGATTTATGTTGTCTCTAAATTTTTATGTAAATTTGTTTGATTAAAGGGCCTTCTAAATTTTGTTTTTTGAAGGCCATTGGACAAGATGATCTTTATGATCCTATACAGCTCTAAATTCTGCAAGAGCATAAACCATGCCTGTCTTTTTCATCTCCTATTCCCAATTCTCAGCAGTGTCTAGCAGTGCTTAAGAAATATTGCTGTATGGGTGAATGAATAAATAAAAGGTAGATGAATACAATTCATAGTGTGATGGTTAAATCCAACAAGGGATATGAGGAGCACGACCAAGAAGCATCTTTTAAGTATTTTTTTTAACAAGCATTTGTTTATTCATTGACCAGATGAGTATTGAGCACCAATTATGTTCAGGTGTCAATTTACTGAGTTGAAAGTACATCAGTGAATAAAAAAGATGTGTGTATGCTCAGTTGTGTCAGATTCTTTGCAAACCCATGAAATGTAGCCCACCAGGCTCCTCTGTCCATGGAATTTTCCAGGCAAGAATACTGCAGTGGGTTGCTATTTCCTCCTCTGTGATAAAGGACATAAAAAAATACATAGCTTGATAGGTGATAACTGCTATAGGAATAAAAGGGTAACATGCGCAACTTTGTAAAAGGGTCCAGGAGGACCCAGGGTGCGGAGGTGGCAAGTTGTAATGATAAGTAAGGTGGTCTAGGATGACCTCCCTAAGAAAGTAACTTACAACCAAAGAACTGAAGATGGTCATCAAATTAATCATGCAGAACACTAGTGGAAATAAATTCTAGGAAGAAGAAATAACAAGCTCAAAGTTTCTAAAGGAGAAAAGCATACATCATGCTCAAGGAACAGGAAAGAAACCTGTTTCTAGATGGGAGTAAGCAAGTAGAGGATAGTATAAGATAAGATTGTCTTCGTCAGCTCAGTTCAGTCAATTCAGTTCAGTTGCTCAGTCATATCTGACTCTTTGGACCCCATGGACTGCAGCACGCTAGGCCTCCCTGTCCATCACCAACTCGTGGAGTTTACTCAAACTCATGCCCATTGAGTCTGTGATGCCATCCAACCATCTCATCCTCTGGTATCCCCTTCTCCTGTCTTCAATCTTTCCCAGCATCGGGGTCTTTTAAAATGAGTTGGTTCTTCGCATCAGGTGGCCAAAGTATTGGAGTTTCCGCTTCAATATCAGTCCTTCCAATGAATATTCAGGACTGATTTCATTTAGGACAGACTGGTTGGGTCTCCTTGCAGTCCAAGGGACTCTCAAGAGTCTTCTCCAACACCACAGTTCAAAAGCATCAATTCTTCAGTGCTCAGCTTTCTTTATATTCCAACTCTCACATCCATACG
The DNA here is from genome assembly GCF_000754665.1 of Bison bison bison. Lineage (NCBI taxonomy): Eukaryota > Metazoa > Chordata > Mammalia > Artiodactyla > Bovidae > Bison > Bison bison. Next base: position 384,782 of record NW_011495027.1, on the reverse strand, counting down.
TGACTACTGGAAAAACCATATCTTTGACCAAATGGACCTTTGTTGGCAATGTCTCTGCTTTTTAATATGCTGTCTAGGTTGGTCATAACTTTTCTTCCAAACAGCAAGTGTCTTAATTTCATGGCTGCAGTCACCATCTGCAGTGATTTTGGAGCTCCAAAACATAAAATCTCTCACTGTTTTCATTGTTTCCTCATCTATTTGCCATGATGCGATGGGCCAGATGCCATGATCTTAGTTTTCTGAATGTTGAGCTTTAAGCCACCTTTTTTCACTCTCTTCTTTCACTTTCATCAAGAAGATCTTTAGTTCTTCTTCACTTTCAGCCATAAGGGTGGTGTCATCTGTATATCTGAGGTTATTGATATTTCTTCCAGCAATCTTGATTCCAGCTTGTGCTTCATCCAGCCCAACATTTCTCATGCTGTACTCTGCATATAAGTTAAATAAGCAGGGTGACAATATACTGCCTTGATGTATTCCTTTCCCAATTTGGAACGATCAGCTCAGGTTGCTTAAATGTATTTTCTCACAGTCCGGAGGCTAGAATCTGGGAGAGGTGGTTTCCGGTGAAAGCTGTTTTCCTGGCTTATAAATGGTTGAGTTCTCACATGGCCTTTCCTCAATGTGAGTATGTTAAGAAAGAGAAAAAGAGATCTCTCTCTTCCTCTTCTTATAAGGCTACCAGTCCTAGGACCTTATCCTACTGATTACCTCCTAGACTCATATCCCTAAACACAGTCACACTGGGGATTAGCATTTCAGTATGTAAATTTAGTGGGGACATAATTCAGTCTGTAGTGGAGATCACAAGCAAAATTTGGGAGCAAATCATATAGGGTCCTGTAGACCATTGTAAAGACTTAAACTAATAATCTCTGAAATTCACTCTACAAGGGAGTTTTATAATTCTGTGTTCTATCAAGCTATAGAATTGATTTCTTCCCATTATTTTTGGATGTTTACTCAGGGCTGAATGGCGAGAAAAAGCTAAGAAGATACTCAACTCGAGTCTCAAATGTCTGTTTGAATATTGGTTTTGAATATAATTGAAATAATTTGCTTGAATTTATTAATTGAATTCTATATCACAAACCTTGAAATTAAAGTCTCTTTAATTTAACATGCAAATCTATGCAGAAACATGCAGAACAGGATTCATAAAGCAGCTGAAACATTTCTTTAGGCCTTACTATAGGGGTCAAACAATGGAAATGGGAGGCAGTGAACATGCATTGTTTAAAAAGAATTTATGTATGACCTAGTATGCCAAAATATAGTTGGGATAGGCACTGGTAAACCTACTATATAAACCAAAAGTGAGGTGAGACACTATTCAATGTAATTATAAACATTTCTACTGCATGCTTACAAAGTATACTAATGGTCTAATAGATCATGTTTAAAGATGTATAATTGACACCAAGAATCAACTATTCAGCACACATATGCAAGGAATTTTTGGCAGAGTAACCTTCCATTTAGCCAGAAATTAGCCTATCCAGTAAAATAATATAATTTAATCTTTGTTCCATATCATTAAGAAAAAAAGAACAAACATGCAGTTAGAGGAAGTAGTTATACACTAGAATTATCATTAAAGCTGAACTAATTGCAAAATTTTATAATCTTGCATTATTTTCAATCTTATAATAACAATAATAGTTATTGTCATCATTACCACTATTAACAGTGACTCACATTGTTTTATTCCAAAACCAGCTTTCTTTATGAGACAGAGTATAGAACATTCTACTCAATGAAAATCTATGATGAGAAAAGGAAGAAATTGCACTTGTTTGTATATCAGTCCAAATGAGACCTAAAAATATCAGCTGTCTGATCTTCTCATTTTACAGATAAGGAAAGAAACCAAGTGAGGTTAAATAGTGAAATGTGAAATTAAGAGATGATTTTCTTTCACACAGATTTAATGGCTTTATCTCTAGCTACTCATTCAGCTTTATATCTAGTCAAACAAATAAATGGGTAACAGTTTTTTAAAATGATTTCTGCATCACAAGACTGACTAAAATGTATTCTCTGCTATAAACTTTATCAATCAAGCATAGATTTCAATCCTAGATAAGAGGAATAAATTTTCTCAAGGTCAGACTACAAAATTTCTATCATTTTGTGTATTAGTTAAAACTGCCAGCTACTTTATTGGTGTGTATTTTTTTTAACTCACCCAGGAAAAGATGAGCAGCTTTCCGTCCTGTCAGAAATCACTTTTCCAGCCCTAAAGGGAGAAAGACATCCAAATGAAAAATTAGCATCTATGCATAGATTTCTCTAAATGAAGAACTTCACACAAGATAGATCTGTGTATTTTATTTACACTAGGCCGTATTACCTAAAGAAAAGCTCAAGAACAAAAATGAAGGGTAAAAAGGCCTTTGTTATGACCCCATGTACACAAGGGTCATTGCTCTATTGCGGTCAGTACTTGTGGTTACAGTCATAAGGTGGTAACTTCTACCACACTGTCATGAGTTATAAACCTGAAAGTAATATGAAGTGGAGAAACCAGCAAAGCTGACCCAACCAGGATGGATATAAAATTAGCAGTGGAGTAGAGAACTTTATGCCAGTTGCTAAGGGCAACATACAACTGATGGATAATGTAATAACACACATTAAGCCACACTTATACTAAATAAGTTCACAACATCATTAATATCCGTAGCAGCAGGGGCACCAAGCTGACTGAGGTAAGCAAAGGTGTTGATGACTATACGTTAGAGAAAGGCCTAACCACTTAATCACCTGATGGGATGCATAGCAGGAGAGGGAAAAGGACACTGCACTTCTTGCTTCATTTGTTCTTGCTTTTAACTTAAATCTCCCTGAACTCTGTTGTTTCTACTGCTGCCACATTTTGCACTTCCCTCTCATTGAAAGTGTGGATTATATCTCTATCTTAATAATCTTATGGACATGGACTCTCTTATCAGCAAGTACTCCTAATTTCTAGAGTGTCCTGAATGCTCTTCCCCATGTATGGAGTGCCACTTTGTCTTATCTATTCTTTTCATCTTTATTTCTTTTTCACTTCATTTCCTCATCACTTTATTTTCTTAGAAATATTGAAAATGAACTTCTATTAACCAAACTCCTGCCTGCCATTCCACTATAGAAGACAGGGAGGAGTGGGGAGAAGAAAAGAAGAATGGGCTGAGGGTATTGTGCATTGAAGGCTAACTCAAAAATCATAAAGGGAAAAATAGTCCGGCAACTCTCATTCCTTTAAAGTCATTGTTCCCAGGTAACCAGCATTGTATTTATCACAATGTGCCAAAACTGGACATTTCTTTGTCCCTCTTCCCCATGAAATTTTTGTTTTGGTTGCTAAGTTGTGCCCAACTCTTCTGTGACTCCATAAACTGTAGCCTACCAGGCTCTCTGTTCATGGGATTTCCCAGGCAAGAATACTGCAATAGGTTGCCATTTCCTTCTCCAGGGGATCTTACTGACCCAGAGATCGAACCTGGGTCTCCTGTTCAGAAGGCAGATTCTTTACCACTGCATCACAAGGGAAACCCTTCCCCTTGAATACTGTCACCATGATCCTTTTAGGAGTCAGTTGTCTTAATAATTTGATAACTGCTGCTAATTAATTTGAATCTTTCTCATGAAAAATGCATTGGCTAGAAGGAAGGTATGAAGCAGAGCAAATGTAAATCTCATGTCAAATCCTGGAATATGGAGCAGAAATATTTTGAACATGAGAAATTATAGCTTCCTTAAATAATACTCTCTAGCAGTCAGCATCTCTGTGTCCTGCAGAGCTGACTTTACCTACATGAAATCACAGATCCAAAGGTTAGAATTCTCAAGAACTTAGATTACTTAGTCAATCACTCTTGCTTTGCATTTGAGAATTTAGTTAACTTGTCCAAAGCGGCTAAAGTGATCATAACTCCAGTGATCCTGGGGTGTTCTCAATGAGTAATAACCTTTGAGACCTGTCCATGAAAAACATGGACTCTGGATTCAGGTTGTCTGAGTTTCAGTCCTGGTTCCAGAATTTATTAAAGTTCTCTGACTTTGGGCAAGTGATTTAACCTCCCTGTACCTCTCTCATCTGCAAAATTGGATTATAAAATTACCTACTTCATTGGGCCAATAGGATGGCTATGAGGATTTAATTAATTAACAAATGTAAGGTAATTATAATATCCTGGAACATCATAAGTGCTCAACCAATTTTATACCATTATTAAAGAAGTGGCAGAACAATTAACAGGAGTGGTCTAATATTTCCATAGTGCTATCTTCTTATCTCCTTTTATCTTTCCTCTAAAACTTCCCCACTCCCTCTTTTTCTCCAAATTTATTGCTCTCATTACAATCACACTTTATTAAAGCCAAGATACAGTTTTGTTTGCTGTAGCAAATGCAATTCCTAAAACAATACCAGACACATAGTAGATATCTGATAAATTTTTAGATAATTTAAATTCTTAGAGATTTTAAATTCTTAGAGAACAAATGTATAGTAGATATGAAACTTGGACTATCTCCAATAAGAGATGCTTCTGTGGATTTGAAATTTTTCAAAAAGGGCAATATGTGTATCTTTTTAAAAATTTTGTTTTAACATGTTTTTCCTAAGATATTTTTGAAATTCTGCCTTTCTTCCTATGATCCTCAATGGCTGTGGCTAAGTCAGCTTTATACTTCCCAAGAAACTGGTACCCGAACTTCTCTGTCGCTGTGGTATATAGAAAGGGATGGTAATGCTCCTTGATCATAGCACAAAGCGCTATGTTTTGTCATTTGCAGAAACTAATATTTTTGCTGAATTCAGTAAAAAATCATTGAAAGTTTAAAGAGCAGGGCTGGAATCTCAAGTTAACTATTAAATATCTGTGTTACCTTGAACTTTCATTGACTCTGTGACCCTCAATTTCTATCTCTATAAAAATGAAAAGATATATTTAGATGATTCATTTGTAAGGTCTCTTTCAGCTCTAAAGACCCTTGGCTCTGTAACCAGGAAATACTATTATTTAATGACTAATAAACTTGGCATACTGAAATCCCACCTTAACAGTATTTACTCTGAAATCTATAGGACTTCATGGTTCTTCCACTATAATTTTAGAGGGACCACATTGCTGTATCCTAACAGACCATAGCTTCCAATTCAGTTTCATCTTAATCTTCTAGTTAAACTAATTGGAAATCTTCAATATGCACCTCATATTAACAAGGCTTGAGAAGTGAAGAGAAACATTACAAAGAAGGTATTTCTGACATGATTTCATGTAGTTTTGTGATTTTGGTTCCGTTCAGTTCAGTCGCTCAGTCTTGTCCGACTCTTTGCAACCCCATGGACTGCAGAGCGCCAGGCCCCACTGTCCATCACCAACACCTGGAGTTTACTCAAACTCATGTTCATTGAGTCAGTGATGCCATCCAACCATCTCATCGTCTGGCATCTCCTTCTCCTCCTGCCTTCAATCTTTCCCAGCATCAGGGTCTTTTTCAAGGAATCAGTTCTTTGCATCATATGGCCAAAGTACTGGAGTTTCAGCTTCAGCATCAGGCCTTCCAATGAATATTCAGGACTGATTTCCTTTAGGATAGACTGGTTGGATCTCCTTGCAGTCCAAGGGACTCTCAAGAGTCTTCTCCAACACCACAGTTCAAAAGCATCAATTCTTTGGCGCTCAGCTTTCTTTATACTCCAACTCTCACATCCATACATGACTACTGGAAAAACCATGGCTTTGACTAGACAGACCTTTGTTGGCAAAGTAATGTCTCTGCTTTTTAATATTATATCTAGGTTGGTCATAACTTTTCTTCGAATGAGCCAGCATCTTTTATATCCATTTAAAGTGTCTTATTGAATATTAAGGATGAGAGTTTGTTGAGAATCTTATGATTGAATTAATGGCCTACTTAGTGAATTCCTCCATTCTTTTTTACTTCCCTGTTTTGCTCTGGCCCATTTAAATGCTCAGTGAGATTTAAAGGAAACTCACTGCATATTTTCTCTAGATCTCAGTTTCCTTATCTATAAATTATTAAACAACAGTAACAATAATGACATCTATTTTATTGATTTGTTGTCAAGAGAAAATAGAAAATTTACCATGTAAAAGCTAGTCTATAAAATTTTAAGCATATTATGAATTTTGAGTACTTCATTATTCTTTCAGTTTTTCTTTTGTGTTAATCATGCTTCTCTGACCAAAATCTAGAATTAAGAAAAAAAAGAGAGCCATGTTATTTAACACAGCAAACCAAGCACTGAAAGAAATGTCAGAAAAACTAGTATCAATCTGAACTGACCAGTACTTACTCAAACATGTAGCCTATAACCTTCAATAAGTCATTTAGATTTTCTGAGACTTTTATTTTTCTTTTTCAACCTGTAAATTGGAATATATCTTTGTCTAGTGTGATGGTCAAAAGTGATGACATAGGTAAAATATTTTTAGATGTGAATTTATTTTCGAACGAAGTATTATTCTGTAGACTTCACTGCTAAAAACTTGACAACATAGAAGGGGAAAGGACTCTGGAGATTGACAAATCTAATTTCCATATTCTTTCAGGTGAAGAGGCCTATTGATAGATCAATTTAAAGTTTCCAGAGTCAAACTAAAGCATAGATGTTAGTACATTGACTGATAGTGTACTTCGTTCTCCAGAAAACATCCAGGACTCTGGTTACACTCAAGATGATTATCCACGGGAGGGGGTGATTCACTTGTGTTCTCTAAGCCACAAGAAAAATCAAATAGTATTGCACTGACCCACAACCATTTCTGTATATAAAATAAGAAATCTTTATTTTAAAAAATGAAAGGCATAGTGGCAATAATACAACTCACGGGAGGAAAATAAATGACCACCAAGAAAAATTTGTCACATAATAGAAATCTCTATGATCTCCAGTAGATCATAATGAAGCTATCCATCAAGTCAGTTTGGCCTTTGATTCTCTGATCACTAATATAAGCTTCACTGAAAATTAATTAAATACTAATTTTATAAATTTCAGTCTTAGTACTGTTCAAAGCACTGAACCTGACTTTGCCTAAAAGAACTGCCTCTCCAGTACCAATAATGTCTCTAATCAATCTGTTAATGGAGGTTCCTCAGACTTTCAGCTTCAGCTAATTACTTACAGAGAAGTCGGCACACTGCCTTGCCTAAGCCAGCATAACAGGGCTTAGGCAAAGGCTGAGGTGGATATTTTAAATGTAAATCTTGTTAAGCCAGCTGTTTCATTAAGAGGTAAGCCAGTAACTGATATTTCTGATTTAACATTCTTTTCCAGAGTGTCCCCATCAACCAGGATATGTGCCAGAGTAATACTCTCATAAGGAAGAAGTAAAACAAGCTTGAAACAGTTTAGTGGGGGAAAAAGAAACTGATGTAGGGTTATTTTTCACAGTCTAAATGATTGACTTGGTAGTCACACAACACTAAACCTAAATTCACACGCTTTGACAGCAGAGGGATTAAGAGATTGTAAAAGGAGAAATATTCAAGTCAGAAGCCAAAAAGGATGAGGAATGGTAAAAACAGGGCACTTTCTAAAAGTTGGACAGATAATGAGACATCAGAAGACATTTCTGTATATGAGTTTATCCTATTTTTCAGATGACTCACATATTAAAAGTATATTGAGACTACATTATGCTATAAGTCGAGAATAGTCCTAGACTCCATAGCTAATCCAGATGGAGATGAAATCGAAGAAGAAACAGTTAGTATAAGATGTGATGCATTAATGTGCTCAGATACTCATAAGTAGAATATGTACAATCACAGTTCAGAGAGGAAAAAATAAAAACAAATAGTGTGGCTAAGACTTCAAAAATGTTTTGCTTACATATTGCCTAATAATTTTTCATCAAGTTTAATTGGCTGCATAGAATACAGATGTTGATATATTGTAAGAGTTAACATTTGTTAACTAAAATATATGTATCATTTTGTAAAAAGTACCTAAAAATCTAAATATCATAGCAATCTCATACCAAACAAATCCATTCTAAAATTTACATAAGCAAGATTTCCTCTAAATCAGAAATTTTATATTATTTTTTACCTCTTCAATTCATATTTCTCTCATATGAAAATTTCATAAAAAATCATGCCTTAATGCAACATATTGTATAGTTGCCCTTTCTGTCATAGAAATATAAATTGAAATTTATTTTATATTTTTAGTAACAGGAGACTTTATTCAAAAGGATTATTGCAGGGGAGACACTATTGCACTGGGAGTGGCAAGGAGATTGGGCACCTTGGAGAAAGCTCTGACTATAAATTCTGAAAGCATTTCAAAAATTAGACAAAATGCGATTTTTTTTTTTTTTTTTTAGAGCGGAGTAAATAAGGCTACAAGGATCAGGTGTGGAAAAGTGGGATGAAAGTGTGGATGATGGGAAGGAAGACCAGAGACTGTTCTACCCTGAGGCTGACCTATCCTAAGAAGGAGTGCGGCTGCCTGTTGGCTCCAGCTGAGTGTGGGGGCCACAGTTCAGAGGCCTGGACGAAGGAAAGAAGCTTAAGTTCGGTTAACAAGCATTTTGTTCTGCTTGATCAGTGGATACAACAATTCAACTCATCATTTATACAGCAAAGAATGGGAGTTTAGAGGTTGAGTCTGGCCTTGTCATGGAGAAACCAGGGTGTCTTCCATGAGTCTTAGCTAAGTCATATGAGGAATAGAAGGGCTTTCCATTTAGGGCTAGTGGTAAAGAACCCACTGGCCAATGCAGGTGACACAAGAGAAGCAAGTTCGATCCCTGGGTTGGGAAGATTCCTTGGAGGAGGGCAAGGCAACCCACTCCAGCACTCCTGCCTGCAGAATCCCATGGACAGAGGAGTCTGATAGGCCATAGTCCATAGGGTTGCAAAGAGTGGGCACGACTGAAGCCACCCAGCACAGCATACACACATATAGCAGAGAAGGGCTCTGCATGAAAAACCATTTTCTGAAACAAGAGGGTAGGGGATTTCTTTCTCTTTTTTGGTCATGGCTCGCAGCATGTATTTTTATGAAATTTCCTCTGACATAAAATTATGCAAGATCTTTGACTTGATAGTATATATCGATCTATTTTGATAACTATTTATTAAGTATAAAAAGTAACCCTATTACAAATGAGTTCTTAATAAAATGAGCATTGTTAATTAGTTCATGTGTTATAAAAAATACAACTTATTAGTAAAATGTTAATGGAATCATTAACATTTCTACTCCCATTTTTGTTTGGTGCTTTAAAAATGTATCTGGAGAGAGAGAGAGAGAGATGTGAATACAAGTTTTGTAGTGGTAACACTATACAATTCTTTGAACATTTTCTAAAGTACATATCAAAATTGACATTGTGGTCCATCATAATTTTTAATGATCTATCAGCTGACAACTCAGTTAGATCTTTCTTCCCTTTTGTTGAATGCCACAAATGATTCAATAAATGATTCAATAAATGCATCTTATCCAGTCATTAGAATCTTACACTTTCTCAGTTTCAGGAAAGGGTTTACTATTCCATATTCCTAGAATCATCTTTATTTGATGAAAAAGCAACTCTGAAAGACCACTTTTCAAGCTTTAGTTCCTGTCTAAGTCAGCTGGTTTTTTCAGAACAATCAGTTTTTCACTGGGAACAGATGACAGATTTTTTTTTTTTTTTCAGTTAAAGATGAAGAATTTTACATTCTTATTGTTCCATATTAAATAAATTTGAATTAAGACCTATAAACACATTCCAAAATATTCCAATTCTAATTCTACATATTTTCATTAATAAAATATATATATATGACAAAAACATGACATAATGTTCCATTTCTCTCTATATATAATTTGACAAGTATTTTCATAGCATAGATCATTGATATTCATGTTCACAAAAGGAGGTAATAATAGGAGAGTACCAAAATGGCAGATTAACTAAATATATCACCTTTGGAATATATGACTTAATTATTAAAATGACTTTAGTACTAATACTCTATATCTACACAATGTTCACAATCTTTAACGTGTTTCTCTATTAATATTAGACTAGATCAAGTCAGGTAAAAGAAACTACTCTTGATCTTTCACAGTAAGGGAATTTAATACAGTGGGTTGGATATATAACTGACAGGAGAACTGTGAAGCCATATAAGAGATGGTGAGGTAACTAAGAGATGGAAATTGCTACCCTACTGTCTAGAAGAACAACAGGAAAGGATGGTAATACCAGAACCCAGAAGAAGCACCATATAGCAAGAATGCAAACCCACTGGGAACTCTCCTGAAAGAGTTGGAACCATGGAGGAAATGGTTGACTGACACAGGTTGGAACTAAGGAGGAGCCCCAGCTAGACATGTTATCTAAAGAAGGAGGAATGGAGGAGCAATACACAGGGAAGCCTAAATAACTCACAGCATTGAATTTTTTAAAAACTGCTTCCCATTGGCTAAAACTATGCAGATGTCAGAAAGCAAGAGAACATAAAATTGGCCATTTCCTGCAATATGGAAAGCAGGTAAAGAGCAGAGACTGGATGGAAAGCAAACAGATAATTGGTGAGCATGCCCAGTATGCATCATTTGATTCTTAAAGACACTTTAGGAGACAGACAAAACATACATACTCTAAGAAATCTTTTTTTTCCTTTTCCTTCATTCCCCCTTTTTTTTTTTTAAGGTAAGAATAATGGTATTTAGAAAGTTCAAGCTACCAAGAAGAGTTGAATCTGATCTTCAAACCCAGGCCTTTTATTCTAAGAATCTTTCAGGACTTAATACACCATTTTAATCTTTTGGATCTAGGCTCATGTGGGAAAACACAACTTGTGAACATTTTGGTTTGAAGTAAGGAAAGATGACTGATCAAAATGAGCCTAGTGGTTGTCCGTTTACTGTAGGGAGATTATTTGTGCTGCTTACAAGTCAATAACCTAACTATAAAATTAAGTGCTACTTAATAAAGTAATTAAGTGTTAAAGAACCTCTGGCCAGACTGTTGTTTGTCTTCTGTTTAAAAAAAAAAAAAAAAATGAATACGAGACAAAAAGAAGCCTTTTAAGTACAGCCAGGAGGCCAGAGGGAGGAGCTCTCCTGAGACAACAGCAGAGCCTAATAGGAAGAAGAAAGACTACTCTTTTTTCCTGACAAGGACTCAGCCAATGAAAAGTAATAAAATCTTTGTTTGCCATAGCTTCCTCAACTTCCTTGACTTGCTATTGTCTACTATATAAAAAAACCCCATTTCTTCTGAAGAAAGGTATAGCAGTCTATTTGTTTTAGGTCAACATTTTGGTGATCCATACAAGAGCCAGAGAAGATTCTGCAAGGCTATAGGGCTGGTGAGCATACAGGTGCAGTACTCTCTGTAACTCACTGCTTTTCTTGCAGATCCCGGAGTTTGAAGGTATGCCTTTCCCCTAGATCTGAGCCCTCCTGGCCTCTGAAGCCCTCCAGGTTTAATTCAAGATCTATTTAAAGTTTTACTTTTCAGATTAAGGCTGTATCCTATATGCAAGTACTCATTTGTAACTAGGATCTGATTTTAAAATCAGATTATTTCAATTGAAGCTAGCTAGTCTTCTGCCAGTTTCATTAAGGGTGGGCTGCTTCAGTAAAACTGTGCCAGTTCAGGTGATGACTCATTCCTTTGTAGTAGAGGCTATCCTCTGGAAACTGGTGAAAAAGTCTTTGGTCTGGTTCCTCTAGAATCAAGGTATTTCCTTAGAATTGGTGGGTATTAGCTTATAAGCTGTTTGA
>NW_011495027.1:367236-372924 GCF_000754665.1 Bison bison bison | reverse complement strand
GAGCTGTTTGAGCTATATAGGCTGTTTGAGCTCTTTGAACATAGTCCTTTTACTCTAGATAAAAATCTCTCAGAAATGGGATTCCAGGTATCTAAATATTTTAAGGACTTGTCTCCTACAGAGACTTCAGCCAACTTTATGTTTAAAAACCAGTCTCTCCTCATGCACATTACTAAGTAAATCAATCTGACCAAAGGTAATTTAGAATATTAATGGCCAAATGAGAAAATTTTGAAATCCCCAAACTTAATTTTCTTAAAAACAAATTGGATTACAATAGTCCAAAAATTTCCAGAACTGAATGGTCTGCCTATTTTGATTGGTATTTTGAGACTTTTAAACATTATCTGTTGCCTGATACACCTCTGCAGAAAAGATTTTAAGGTTAACTGAAGCAAAAATGCAATTAAAGAAAGATAAAATAGCTTCCAAAGCTTCAGGGTCTTCTTCCTTGGCTTCTTTGTTTCAAGCTCTGCCTCTGACACCATCTTTCTTCTTCCCTTCTATGCTACCCGTGTCTCCTTTATAACCTCAATCCTCTCATACTAATTTTCTCTTGCCAAACTTTGCCTTTTCTCTATATTCTGCACAATCTTTGAACTTGTCAGAACCTGTACTTTTAAAATTAAGCCTTCTGTGAATCCAGAGGCTAAATCTCTGATTTCTAATATTCCCTAGATTAAACCTGAACTGCAAGCTATAGTCAAAGATTTTCCACGGATTTCCTGAGGAATTTAGTATTGCCATTCTAATTTATCCCCCTAGCTTTTCTGATTTATATTAGCTAGTTCACTTACTTGTCAGTGAAGGCCAGGCCTGGCATTGGATGCAAACCACTGACTGGGAAAATTCTGAAAGATTTCTAGAGTTATAATCAAGAGACAAGTTCGCTAACTTATATGAACAAGCTTGAATAATTGCATCTTCATTGAGCAATCCTTAGGGATTTTTCCAAAATATATTAACTGAAAGAAAATTCAGGCTGGCACAAAAAAAATGTGATGAACCTTGTACATGACTATCACAATTGACCTTAGATTTTTTTAAAGAAAATTCTGGTCGTCCTTCAAATATCATTGTACCCAGATGGCTTTCAAATCTATACTTATTAATGATCTAAACTGGAATATTTTCCTTCTATAAAAGGAACCTAGATGGAATGGGAAATTATGTCTACTTCAAATGTAATTAATTTGGCAAATGAGCTCTCTCACCATTAGATGAGTCACCTCAAAGGAAGACCAGAAAACTTTTAAATTTTCAACTGCAGCAAAGGAAGGCTCCTAAACAAAAATCAAACCTTCTAGTTTCTGATACTATTCCAAAGATTCAGGAAATTGTAAAAGAGATTTTTACAAATTGAAATGTTATTGGCACCTTCAATCCTCTAATCAGCCTTTCCATCACCCTCCCAATTCTCAATGATAGAGCTCTAAGAAGCTAGAGTTCTTCCCTATCTTCTCTCTTAATTGGCTTGGAGAAACATTTCCCCAGATTGGGAATGAATCTCTTCCAATCCAAACTGACACCAGAACCTCCACTACTATAAAATTGCCCCTGCCTCTGAATACTAAAACAGCTCAAATAGTGAGGATCTCTAATGAGCCTCAAGAGGTTACTGTCTCTGAACCTATTCCCTATTGTTTAGATACTTTTAGAGATACATACCCTTTCTCCTTAATTCCTCAGCTCATTACTCATGTAGTAGACCAAGACTTCTTAGAGAAGTGTCATGTCAGAATTTCTTTCTCTCAAAAGGATGAGTTATTCTAGGATTTGGCAGTAGTCATCAAAGTAACCAACCAGGTGAATTAAATGACCTTTTGCCATCTGTTATTTGTTCTTTCAGTACTAGAGCTGATTCTGGAAGCACTAATCATTTGTCCCTATAAAGCTACCACATTTCCTTGTGAGCAACATCTCCAATTGATACTGGTAAATTTCAGTGTACCTTTTATGAAGATTCAAATAGATCCCTCAAAATATCTTCCCAGAATTTGACAATCAGATCAGATTAGATCAGATCAGTGGCTCAGTCCTGTCTGACTCTTTGCGGCCCCATGAATCGCAGCATGCCAGGGCTCCCTGTCCATCACCAACTCTCGGAGTTCACTGAGACTCACGTCCATCGAGTCAATGATGCCATCCAGCCATCTCACCCTCTGTCATCCCCTTCTCCTCCTGCCCCCAATCCCTCCCAGCATCAGAGTCTTTTCCAATGAGTCAACTCTTCACATAAGGTGGCCATAGTACTGGAATTTCAGCTTTAGCATCATTCCTTCCAAAGAAATCCCAGGGCTGATCTCCTTCAGAATGGACTGGTTGGATCTCCTTGCAGTCCAAGGGACTCTCAAGAGTCTTCTCCAACACCACAGTTCAAAAGCATCAATTCTTCAGCGCTCAGCCTTCTTCACAGTCCAACTCTCACATCGGTACATGACCACAGGAAAAACCATAGCCTTGACTAGACGGACCTTTGTTGGCAAAGTAATGTCTCTGCTTTTGAATATGCTATCTAGGTTGGTCATAACTTTCCTTCCAAGGAGTAAGCGTCTTTTAATTTCATGGCTGCAGTCACCATCTGCAGTGATTTTGGAGCCCAGAAAAATAAAGTCTGACACTGTTTCCACTGTTTCCCCATCTATTTCCCATGAAGTGGTGGGACCGGATGCTATAATCTTCGTTTTCTGAATGTTGAGCTTTAAGCCAACTTTTTCACTCTCCACTATCACTTTCATCAAGAGGCTTTTGAGTTCCTCTTCACTTTCTGCCATAAGGGTGGTGTCATCTGCATATCTGAGGTTATTGATATTTCTCCCGGCAATCTTGATTCCAGTTTGTGTTTCCTCCAGTCCAGCATTTCTCATGATGTACTCTGCATATAAGTTAAATAAACAGGACAGCCTTGACGAACTCCTTTTCCTATTTGGAACCAGTCTGTTGTTCCATGTCCAGTTCTAACTGTTGCTTCCTGACCTGCATACAAATTTCTCAAGAGGCAGATCAGGTGGTCTGGTATCCCCATCTCTTTCAGAATTTTCCACAGTTTATTGTGATCCACACAGTCAAAGGCTTTGGCATAGTCAATAAAGCAGAAATAGATGTTTTTCTGGAACTCTCTTGCTTTTTCTATGATCCAGTGGATGTTGGCAATATACCCTATGAGTAAAGAAACCCTTCAAGGGGCATAAAGCTCATAATAGAAGATTATAAAGCTCAGGGCCTCTTTGCCCCTTGCATTAACCTGTGTAACATTCCAATTTTACCAGTGAGAAAACCTAATGCTGAAAGTGGAGGTTTGTCCAGGACCTCAGAGCAATAAACAATATTGTTATTCCTCAACATCCTATTGGTCCTAACACTGATACATTACTAACATCCATCCCCACTAGAAGCAAATTCTTTATCACAATTTATTTATGTGGTATATTTTTTAAAACATTTTAGTTGATGACAGTAGCCAGTGCCTTCACCTTCACTTGAAAGCAAAACTATTCACCTAGTCACTAATGCCTCAAAGTTTTACTAAGAGACTTTCCTATTACTTACAAACCCTAAAGGTTGGTTTGAATAACATAAAGTTTCCTAAAGTTTCACTTTGTTGCAGTATATGCATGATTTACTTCTTTTCCTACTCAAACCTCCTATAGGAAGATGGCTGGTGCTACTAAGTCACTTCAGTCATGTCCGACTCTGTGCAACCCCATAGACTGCAGCCCACCAGGTCCCCCCGTCCCTGGGATTCTCCAGGCAAGAACTGGAGTGGGTTGCCATTTCCTTCTCCAATGCATGAAAGTGAAAGTGAAGTCGCTCAGTCGTGTCCGACTCTTCTCGACCCCATGGACTGCAGCCTACCAGGCTCCTCCATCCATGGAATTTTCCAGGCAAGAGTACTGGAGTGGGGTGCCATTGCCTTCTCCTCATTAAAGCTTTTAGCCTTAGAAGGATATAAGGTCACCAAGGAAAAAAACTGCAATTTAACCAAATCTAGGTTTGTATGGCATCTGATGTCAGAACAAGGACTATACATGAGTCCAGGTAGACTCCTGTTGTTCTCAGTTTCCCCAAACACCAAACAAAGCACCAAGAGTTTTTCTCAGGCTAGTTTATTGCCAAACTTTGATTCCAAATTCCTCTCCTTTGGCCAAACAACTCCAGCACAATTTTATGAAAAGAACATAGCTTTCAGGGTATTAATAGAGAGTTTGATGAACCCACCTGCCCTATGCTATGCCAACTATCAGATCCATGTTTTATATATGAAAAGGAAATGTCCCTGGGATACTCACTCAAAAGCAACAAGAACCACGATCAACCTGATATAGACAGCAACTGGACACTGTAATATGGGAATGTCCCCCTTGCCTTAAAGCCATTATGGCCACTGTTCTTTTTGTTAAAATCACTAAGAAAATCATTGTCCTTTTGGTTAATACCACTAATAAAACTATTACTTAACCATTTTTGTATCTACTTGGGTAGAAGCTCTCTTGAATTATCACCTTCAATATTTCTCAATATTTCGCCTCACCTCTTATGAAGTCTTTTTGTTAAATACTCCTCACACAACTTTTTTCTGTAGTAATAATCTTAACTCTGCTACTCTTCTCTCCTTGATCACTGATGTAGTCCCTCACAACTGCTTAATGCTATGGACTACCTCCTGATTCTCTTGGTAATCTGCAGGAAATTCCTCTGAGTAATGCTGACAGCTGACTTCTCACAGTTCAATGATGGTTCTTATTTAAAAGTTAACATTGGCAACTATTGTGCCAGGCATTCTTTTGTAACTCCTTTTGATGCAATTGAAGAGTATCTTTGTCTGTGGCTACTTGAACCCAACATGCTGAATTAAACACTCTTATATGGGTTTATACTTTCAGTTCAGTTCAGTCACTCAGCCATGTCCAACTCTTTGCAACCACATGAATCCCAGCACGGCAGGCCTCTCTGTCCATCACCAACTCCCGGAGTTCACTCAAACTCATGTCCATCAAGTTGGTAATGCCATCCAGCCATCTCATCCTCTGTCGTCCCCTTCTCCTCCTGCACCCAATCCCTCCCAGCATTAGAGTCTTTTCCAATGAGTCAACTCTTCGCATGAGGTGGCCAAAGTACTGGAGTTTCAGCTTCAGCATCATTCCTTCCAAAAAACACCCAGGACTGATCTCCTTTAGGATGCACTGGTTTGATCTCCTCACAGTCCAAGGGACTCTCAAGAGTCTTCTCCAACACCACAGTTCAAAAGCATCAATTCTTCAGCTCTCAGCTTTCTTCACAGCCCAACTTTCACAGTCATATATGACCACTGGAAAAACCATAGCCTTGACTAGACGAACCTTTGTTGGCAAAGTAATGTCTCTGCTTTTGAATATGCTATCTAGGTTGGTCATAACTTTCCTTCCAAGGAGTAAACGTCTTTTAATTTCATGGCTGCAGTCACCATCTGCAGTGATTTTGCAGCCCCCCAAAATAAAGTCTGACACTATTTCCACCGTTTCCCCATCTATTTCCCATGATCTTTCTGAATGTTGAGCTTTAAGCCAACTTTTTCACTCTTCTCTTTCACTTTCATCAAGAGGCTTTTTAGTTCCTCTTCACTTACTGCCATAAGGGTGGTGTCATCTGCATATCTGAGGTTATTGATATTTCTCCCGGCAATCTTGATTCCAGCTTGTGCTTCTTCCA
>NW_011495027.1:362396-367136 GCF_000754665.1 Bison bison bison | reverse complement strand
TGTCCAGTTCTAACTGTTGCTTCCTGACCTGCATACAGGTTTCTCAAGAGGCAGGTCAGGTGGTCTGGTATTCCCATCTCTTTCAGAATTTTCCACAGTTTATTGTGATCCACACAGTCAAAGGCTTTGGCATAGTCAATAAAGGAGAAATAAATGTTTTTCTGGAACTCTCTTGCTTTTTCCATGATCCAAGGGATGTTGGCAATTTGATCTATGGTTCCTCTGCCTTTTCTAAAACCAGCTGGAACATCTGGAAGTTCACAGTTCACGTATTACTGAAGACTGGCTTGGAGAATTTTGAGCATTACTTTACTAGCATGTGAGATGAGTGCAATTGTGTGGTAGTTTGAGCATTCTTTGGCATTGCCTTTCTTAAGGATTGGAATGAAAACTGACCTTTTCCAGTCCTGTGGCCACTGCTGAGTTTTCCAAATTTGCTGGTGTATTGAGTGCAGCATTTTCACACCATCATCTTTCAGGATTTGAAATAGCTCAACTGGAATTCCATCACCTCTACTAGCTTTGTTCTTAGTCATGCTTTCTAAGGCCCACTTGACTTCACATTCCAGGATGTCTGGCTCTAGATGAGTGATCACACCATCATGATTATGTAGGTAGTAAAGATATTTTTTATACAGTTTTTCTGTGTATTCTTGCCACCTCTTCTTAATATCTTCTGCTTCTGTTGCTGCTAAGTCACTTCAGTCGTGTCCGACTCTGTGTGACCCAATAGATGGCAGCCCAGCAGGCTCTCCCGTCCCTGGGATTCTCCAGGCAAGAGTACTGGAGTGGGGTGCCATTGCCTTCTCCTGCTTCTGCTTCTGTTAGGTCCATACAATTTCTGTCCTTTATCGAGCCCATCTTTGCATGAAATGTTCCCTGGGCATCTCTAATTTTCTTGAAGAGATCTCTAGTCTTTCCAATTCTGTTGTTTTCCTCTGTTTCTTTGCATTGATCTCTGAGGAAGGCTTTCTTATCTCTTCTTGCTCTTCTTTGGAACTCTGCATTCAAATGATTATATCTTTCCTTTTTTCCTTTGCTTTTCACTTCTCTTCTTTTCACAGCTATTTGTAAGGCCTCCCCAGATAGCCATTTTGCTTTTTTGCATTTCTTTTCCAAGGGGATGATCCTGATCCCTGTCTCCTGTACCATGTCACGAACCTCTGTCCATAGTTCATCAGGCACTTATCTATCAGATCTGGTCCCTTAAATCTATTTCTCATTTCCACTGTATAATCATAAGGGATTTGATTTAGGTCATACCTGAATGGTCTAGTGGTTTTCCCTACTTTCTTCAATTTCAGTCTGAATTTGGCAATAAGGAGTTCATGATCTGAGCCACAGTCAGCTCCTGGTCTTGTTTTTGCTGACTGTATTGAGCTTCTCCATCTTTGGCCGCAAAGAATATAATCAATCTGATTTCAGTGTTGACCATCTGGTGATGTTCATGTGTAGAGTCTTCTCTTGTGTTGTTGGAAGAGGGTGTTTGCTATGACCAGTGCATTCTCTTGGCAAAACTCTGTTAGTCTTTGCCCTGCTTCATTCTGTATTCCAAGGCCAAATTTGCCTGTTACTCCAGGTGTTTCTTGACTTCCTATTTTTGCATTCCAGTCCTCTATAATGAAATGGGCATCTTTTTTGGGTGTTAGTTCTAAAAGGTCTTGTAGGTCTTCATAGAAACGTTCAACTTCAGTTTCTTCAGCGTTACTGGTTGGGGCATAGACTTGGATCACTGTGATAATGAATGATTTGCCTTGGAAATGAACAGAGATCATTCTGTCATTTTTGAGATTGCATCCAAGTACTGCATTTCAGACTCTTTTGTTGACCATGATGGCTACTCCATTTCTTCTAAGGGACTCCTGCCCACAGTAGTAGATATAATCATCATCCGAGTTAAATTCACCCATTCCAGTCCATATTAGTTCGCTGATTCCTAGAATGTCAACGTTCACTCTTGCCAGCTCCTGTTTGACCACTTCGAATTTGCCTTGATTCATGGGCCTAACATTCCAGGTTCCTATGCAATATTGCTCTTTACAACATCAGACCTTGCTTCTATCACCAGTCACATCCACAACTGGGTATTGTTTTTGCTTTGGCTCCATCCCTTCATTCTTTCTGGAGTTATTTTTCCACTGATCTCCAGTAACATATTGGGCACCTACCGACCTGGGGAGTTCGTCTTTCAGTATCCTATCATTTTGCCTTTCCATACAGTTCATGGGGTTCTCAAGGCAAGAATACTGAAGTGGTTTGCCATTCCCTTCTCCAGTGGACCACATTCTGTCAGACCTCTCCACCATGACCCGCCCGTTTTGGGTGGCCCCACACAGCATGGCTTAGTTTCATTGAGTTAGACAAGGCTGTGGTCTGTGTGATTATATTGACTAGTTTTCTGTGATTATGGTTTCAGTGTGTCTGCCCTCTGATGCCCTCTGTCAACACCTACCATCTTTCTTGGGTTTCTCTTACCTTGGACTTGGGGATATCTCTTCACGGCTGTTCCAGCAAAGCGCAGCCACTGCTCCTTACCTTGGACATGGGATATCTCCTCACCACCGCCCCTCCTGACCTTGAATGTGGAGTAGCTCCTCTAGGCCCTCCTGTGACTGTGCAGCCACCGCTCCTTGGACATGGGGTTGCTCCTCTCAGCCGCCATCCCTGACCTCGGGCATGGGGTAGCTCCTCCCTGCTGCTGTTTAGCCAATGACAGAACTGCCAATATTTCTATTGATAGTAGATGTTCTTTGGGGGTAGTTCATGACTTCTTGAGCAATTATTAAGATTCTGGAGCATTCTAATCTGACTCTGGAAGCTAAGAGAAATCACTGTGCTGATATTTCCACAATGAATGCTACCTTTAAAGGGACTAACAACAGCCAAACTTTTGTCATAATACAAAGGAATATTTTTGCAGAAGATTACTTTAAAAACTAGATAGAGAAGCACAAGAATTGGCCTCAGAATAGGAAAGACAAGATTGGAAATTCAATAATTTTTTATTAAAAAAAAAAAGAGAGAGAGAAAGCTTTGGTTTGGAACAAATAGCTACCCGGTTCTAATAAACACTAAAATCCCCACTCCTCACCACTGTGCACGCATTAAACCATTGGTCTACTGACAAAATGATAGCTTTCATGAGTCAGCATTGGTTGGGAAACATTAACAAGGCCACACACACACACACACAAAGCCTCCTTCACATGTCCAAAGTACAATCCAGGGAAGTGAAATAAAGTGAAATTTGCTCAGTTATGTCTGACTCCTTGTGACCCCATGGACTATACAGGATTCTCCAGGCCAGAATACTGGAGTAGGTAGCATTTCCCTTCTCTGGGGGATCTTCCCAATCCAGGAATTGAACTCAGGTCTCTTGCATTGCAGGCAGATTCTTTACCAGCTGAGCTACAAGGGAAGTCCACAATCCAGGGAAACCTGTTCTTATTGCTCCCAGACATTTTAAACTGTCTAATGGGCTATTCTGCTGCTGCTGCTAAGTCGCTTCAGTCGTGTCCGACTCTGTGCGACCCCATGGACGTCAGCCCACCAGGCTTCCCCATCCCTGGGAATCTCCAGGCAAGAACACTGGAGTGGGTTGCCATTTCCTTCTCCAATGCATGAAAGTGAAAAGTGAAAGTGAAGTCACTCAGTCATGTCCGACTCTAGCAACCCCATGGACTGCAGCCTACCAGGCTCCTCCGCCCATGGGATTTTCCAGGCAAAAGTACTGGAGTGGGGTGCCACTGGCTTCTCCAATGGGCTATTCTAGGTCTGGCAAATGGATTTCATACAACTTCCTCCCTCTAATAGATATAAATATGTTTTAGTCATGGTCTATATGTTTTCACACTGAACTGATGCCTTCTCTTCCAGACAGGCTACTGCCTCTTCTTTGCCTACAGTCCTTTTGGAAGTGATTATCTGAACTTGGAGAGCTCTCTCTAAACTTCAGAGTGATCATGCAACACATTTTACTGTCCAGGTACTTCAAGAAGTCCCTGCGGTGTGGTCTGCTTTTCAATACTTCCACTCCTTTACCATTCTCAATCTTCTGGCTTAAAAGAACACACTGATGCATTGTTAAGACTCAGTTGACAGAATTTGTAGAACCTCTCCAAACACCTGGTAAAGAATCCATCTCAATGCAGGAGACACCAGTTCAATTCCTGAGTTGGGAAGATCCACTGGAGAGGGGAACAGCTATCCACTAAAGTATTCTGACCTGGAGAGTTCCAGTCCATGAGATCTCAAAGAGCTGGACACAAGCGAGCCACTTTCACTTTCACTTTCCAAATCATAGCTAAAAGCATTGCTGTTTGTCATAAATTTCAGAACCACCTCTTCTGGAATTCATTAACTATTTATCTTTTCAGATAATCACAAGATGCCTAATGCACTTGGCTCCTGCTTCTTTTGACCTATGACAGATAAAAGAAGTGATACCTCAATATTACAACAACTAATCTCAAAAATATACAAGCAACTCCTACAGCTCAACTCCAGAAAAATAAATGACCCAATCAAAAAATGGGCCAAAGAACTAAATAGACATTTCTCCAAAGAAGACATACAGATGGCTAACAAACACATGAAAAGATGCTCAACATCACTCATTATCAGAGAAATGCAAATCAAAACCACTATGAGATACCATTTCACACCAGTCAGAATGGCTGCGATCCAAAAGTCTACAAATAATAAGTGCTGGAGAGGGTGTGGAGAAAAGGGAACCCTCTT
>NW_011495027.1:361816-362296 GCF_000754665.1 Bison bison bison | reverse complement strand
ACACGTGTACCCCAATGTTCATCGCAGCACTGTTTATAATAGCCAGGACATGGAAGCAACCTAGATGTCCATCAGCAGATGAATGGATAAGAAAGCTGTGGTACATATACACAATGGAGTATTACTCAGCCATTAAAAAGAATACATTTGAATCAGTTCTAATGAGGTGGATGAAACTGGAGCCTATTATACAGAGTGAAGTAAGCCAGAAGGAAAAACAGAAATACAGTATACTAACGCATATATATGGAATTTAGAAAGATGATAACAATAACCTGGTGTACGAGACAGCAAAAGAGACACTGATGTATAGAACAGTCTTATGGACTCTGTGGGAGAGGGAGAGGGTGGGAAGATTTGGGAGAGTGACATTGAAACATGTAGAATATCATGTAAGAAACGAGTTGCCAGTCCAGGTTCGATGCGCGATACTGGATGCTTGGGGCTGGTGCACTGGGACGACCCACAGGGATGGTGTGG
>NW_011495027.1:361350-361716 GCF_000754665.1 Bison bison bison | reverse complement strand
AACTTTTCTTGCAAGGAGCAAGGGTCTTTTAATTTCATGGCTGCAGTCACCATCTGCAGTGATTTTGGAGCCCCCCCAAAATAAAGTCTGCCACTATTTCCATTGTTTCTCCATCTATTTGCCATAAAGTGATGGGACCAGATGCCATGATCTTAGTTTTCTGAATGTTGAGCTTTAAGCCAACTTTTTCACTCTCCTCTTTCACTTTCATCAAGAGGCTGTTTAGTTCTTCACTTTCTGCCATAAGGGTGGTGTCATCTGCATATCTGAGGTTATTGATATTTCTCCCAGCAATCTTGATTGCACCTTGTGCTTCATCCAGTCCAGCATTTCTCATGATGTACTCTGCATATAAGTTAAATAAGC
>NW_011495027.1:345612-361250 GCF_000754665.1 Bison bison bison | reverse complement strand
CTCTGTGGGAGAGGGAGAGGGTGGGAAGATTTGGGAGAGTGACATTGAAACATGTAGAATATCATGTAAGAAACGAGTTGCCAGTCCAGGTTCGATGCGCGATACTGGATGCTTGGGGCTGGTGCACTGGGACGACCCACAGGGATGGTGTGGGGAGGGAGGAGGGAGGAGGGTTCAGGATGGGGAACACATGTATGCCTGTGGCAGATTCATCTTGATATTTGGCAAAACTAATACAATTATGTAAAGTTTAAAAATTAAAAAAAAAAAAAACTTAATTGCTTCTATTATAAAATACCATGTTTTGGTAAAGCACTATTTTCACAATGTACTCTCAGATAGGGTGACTTTAAGCATCACACCTTGCAACATGGAAATATCATCAGTTGGAAAAGACATCTTGAGAAGCACTCTATTCAACCTTTCTGGAGAGGCCACTATCAGGCTCCACTAATCAAACTTTGTGTTACAAAGCTCCAATAAATACACTCTTGGATAAATGTGAAACACTTAAGAAATGATTGGACCCTGAATGGCTGTGCACATTATCGGTGATTTGAAAGCAAAGATTTCCAAAAACTGAAGCAGATGACATCTGATGGGAAAGCTTTCCCAAGGTATTCAAACCAGGTCTATTAGAAATTTGTCACCAAACCTTTGATGATGGCATAACACTTCAGATAATCTCCATTGATGTTAAGAACATACGGACTTTGAATAAAATGTGTCTAAGAATGTTTCTTCTTACTCCTCCTTGTTACTTGAGTATGACTTCAATGGATTTCCAATCTGTGCACACTTTTTCTGATATGAGACACTACATCCAATAAAAGTCCTTCCTTACTCTGAAGAACAAAAAGACACTGGAAAGAGAAAATCTGACTTCTGATCTGTGATGGTTTTAGAGAAAATCTTTATCAAAATGGGGAAATGTAAAAGAATTAAAGAATAAAATCTTCAGTTAAAAATAGTCAGGAGATGAGAAAGGGGATCTCTCATGCCCTGTGATGATAACCAGAATCAGAACCCCCAAAGAAGAAAGACTTTCTTCTTTCCTGGCAAGGACTCAGCCAACTGAAGCCTTGGACTCTGTTTACCATAGTCCTCTCAACTTCCTTTTTTCCACCACAAAAATACTCTTCTTCCCTTGCCCTCAAGGGACTTTCATGTGGCTTGGCTTGAATTGCAATTCTCTGATGATCCCAAATAGACTCATCTTTACTGGAGAAATACCTACAAGTCCTTTTTTTTTTTTTTTTTAGATCAAGACTTCTCAGCAGGCAAAGAAAAAGCCAGATTCACTAATGACTTAATACTTGCATCTATAGCCACAAAAGCATCTCATGGGTATTCTCTGGAATAATATAAAGATGGTTTACTATGGAGATAGATTAGGAATGGTTTATTTTACAGCCTCGGCTGTAACTCTTTATCTCTGCCCAATAATATGACAGGTTAGTAAAGGAAAAATATATTCAACTATAAGAATTCTTTTTTTTTTTATTGGAGGATAATTGCTTTAAAACATTGTGTTAGCTTCTGCCATACATCAGCATGAGTCAATCACATGAAACATGAATATATCCCCTCCCTCTTGAAAACCCCCTCCCATCTCTCAGTCCATCCCACCCCTCTAGGTTGTCACAGACGTTGTCACTCAACTGGGTTGAGTTCCCTTTGTCACACAGCAAATTCTCACTTTCTATCTACTTTACATATGGTAATGTGTATGCTTCCATGCTATTCTCTCAGTTCGTCCCACCCTCTCCTTACTCTACTGTGTCCACAAGTCTGTTCACTATGTCTGTGTCTCTATTGCTACCCTTCAAATAGGTTAATCAATACCATCTTTCTAGATTCCATACATATGAATTAATATACAATATTTGTCTTTCTCTTTCTGACTTTCTTCACTCTTTATACTGGACTCTAGTTTCCTGAATAAGATGTGGAGAAGAGGGAACCCTCTCACACTGTTGATGGGAATGTAAATTGATACAGCCACTATAGATAACAGTATGGAGATTTCTCATGAGAATTCTTAAACCTAGTCTATACATTCCTGAAATTGAGTGCATGTTTGTGTGTATTATGGCTGTGTTTTAATTGCTCATCTGTAATAAAAATTGCATTATTAAGATGCACAGCAAAGATTCTACATTGGATGACTCTATTGTTCTTATCAAACATTTTATTCTGATATGAACTTGAAAATTATGTTTTCCTCCAGACAAAAATAAGAAAGAAAAATGGCACATACTTATTAGCCATTCCCTCCAAAACTGGCTCTCCGTGCTGTAGCTCCCTGTGAATTTTATACCACATAAAATGATTCTCAGCTCAAGAGTTGTTAAAGGCAGACATCCATATGAGTCTACATCTTTCCAAGTACAACCTTCTTCCTAAGTAAATCAATAGAAGTAGGAAGAAATAGCATTGATTTTCAGAAATTTTGTCTGAAAGCCATTCATTGTTGTCTATTGTCAGCATTCAGGAGGTGATACTCAGAGAATGGTGAGTTTGTGGAGAAGGTAATACAAACTTGCCACAATTAATTATAATTCTTTGCCCAGGGCTTTGAGAATAGAATCCACTGTTGGAAGAGCCTGACTCCCAAAGAAGATAATTAGTGCAACATTTTTCATATGGTATTAACATATGGGACAATACAATTTTTTCAGTCTAGGTAAAGTTTATGAGTCTGAAGCCTCCTGTGAATCCAAGACCTGTGAATAGAGGAGAGAATTCTGAGATACGCCCAAACGATTTCTTACAAAGTCATCCAAGAATGATTAGTAGTGTCATTGTCAAGGATAACACCATCTACCCAATGAATAGAAATACACAAAATTATGAAATTCTTGTTTTCCTTTTCAAGTATCAGTATTACTTGGGGCCTCATATATATTTTTTTTTCATTTGCCATGAACGATGCCATGTTTTGTGAGCTATTACAAATCTGTAACCAGATTTCATTAAATGAGAAGAATGATTATTCTCAGCTAAATTAATTTTGCATAGATCAAACCAAATTTCTTTGTGTATTAGTTTTCTTGCTGTTCATAAATTACCATAAACTTCAATGACTCAAAACAACATGAATTTATTGTTTCATAGTTTCTGTGAGTCAGGAGTCTAGGCATGGGTTAGCTGGGCCTCCCGATTTGAATTCAAGTTATCAATCAGGCTGTGATCTCAATCTGAGACTTGGGCTCCTTTCCAAACTTACAGATTATGAATGAAATTCATTTTCCTGTGACTATGTGACTGAGGCCCTGTTTTCCTTGCTAGCTCTCTGTTGAGGATCACTCTTAGTTTCTAGAGGCTACCCTTCAGTTCTTGCCTCCTGACACTCTCCTTCACAACAGGGCTGTTTAGTTTCTTCTGGGTCAGCAGGAGAGTATCTTTGACACTTTATGTTAAAGGGCTTATCTGATTAGGTCAAGCCCACCCAAGATAATACAGTTAATGAACTTCAAATCAATTGACAAATAGCCTAATACTGTGAGTGGTATCTCATCATATTCACTGAGAGTTGTCCTGCTCACACTCAAGCAGAGGAAATTATAAGGAGTGTTACATCAAGGCACATTTATCTTAGAGTCTATCTTAGAATACTACCTCACACAATTTTCATCAATTCATTTTGAAAATTGTATACCTCAGTATTGGTAAGAATCATTGTAAATAACTTGGAATAACAGATATTTTAAGTCCTTTTTTGACAATAATATATAGCAATTGCCACAACTGATAAAGTTTGGTAAATCCTTTAAAAAGTTTTATAATATAACTAGATAAAGCTTGAGGTTATTACCTAGATAAAGCTTGAGGTTATTGTAAATAATCACAGCAATATTTAAATATACTGATGTAGAAATATAATTGACAAATATATGATACATGTTCTGGATAAAACCAAATTTATGCTATGTTGAATGCAAGGGATTAGCTACATATTTCCAATATTTCTATGATTTGAGAGATTCTGTAATACTTATGATCACCTTTAAATATAAGATCTTAAACATAAATATCAACTGTATTATTACATATATATAAGCAGTCACTACATGGTATTATTTGGTTGTAAGTATGACGCTTACTCCTTGGAAGGAAAGTTATGACCAACCTAGATAGCATATTCAAAAGCAGAGACATTACTTTGCCAAAAAAGGTCCATCTAGTCAAGGCTATGGTTTTTCCTGTGGTCATGTATGGATGTGAGGGTTGGACTGTGAAGAAGGCTGAGCACCAAAGAATTGATGCTTTTGAACTGTGGTGTTGGAGAAGACTCTTGAGAGTCCCTTGGACTGTGAGGAGATCCACCCTGTCCATTCTGAAGGAGATCAGCCCTGGGATTTCTTTGGAAGAAATGATGCTGAAGCTGAAACTCCAGTACTTTGGCCACCTTATGCGAAGAGTTGACTTGTTGGAAAAGACTCTGATGCTGGGAGGGATTGGGGGCAGGAGGAGAAGGGGACGACAGAGGATGAGATGGCTGGATGGCATCACTGACTCAATGGACGTGAGTCTCAGTGAACTCCGTGAGTTGGTGATGGACAGGGAGGCCTGGCGTGCTGTGATTCATGGGGTCGCAAAGAGTCGGACACGACTGAGCGACTGATCTGATCTGATCTGATGGGCTTCCCAGGTGGCTCAATGGGTAACGAATCTGCTTGCAATGCAGGAGATGCAGGTACAGTTCCTGGGTTGGGAAGATCCCTTGAAGGAGGGCATGACAACCCACTCCAGTATTCTTGCCTGGAGAATGCCATGGACAGAGGAGCCTGGTGGGCTATGTTCCATATGGTTGCAAGAAGCTGGACACGACTGAAGCCACTGAACACGCATGAGTTTATCTAGAGCAAATGGTCAATGTGTACACAGTTTTAAATTCAAAGAGTAAGGACAAAACAAGAAGCTTTACTCAGAGGATCAAGTCCTGAATCAAAGTGTGGTGCATACTGCATTAACACAGACTCTTTTTCATTTGAATGCATAAGCCTTTGTTCTGTTATTTGCAAATGCTTGCAACTGACAAAAGAGCTAAACTGGTAATTTTTAGATCAAACCAGGATGTAAAAGAAATGTTTTGCATTTCAGTATTTTATGTTACTATTCAAACTGCACTTATCAAATTGAGCAATACTTTTAACTAATAAGCCTTATGGAATAAAATGGAATAATGTCCTTCCTACAACTTGGAGATGTTGCCAGTCTACCTTACTGTGGCAGAGCAATATATGAAATATAGGCTTTATTACTGTATAGGCCTCTTCTTAGGAAAGGCCAGAAGGAAGAAATGATTATTAACTACATCTGTTCTTCAGAAAATGTAGCTAGTTTTCTGCTTTCAAACAAGCAAATAGCATTGTTTCAATAGGTTAGTAATGCTCTCGGGAATTCAAGTACATGAGAATAGTCCTGTACTGCATGTAATTAATTGCTTCAGAAGTGTGGAACGGTGGGTGTTTCTGTGTATATCTATACTTTATGGAACAATTGAAAACTCTACTCTGGTTTAAGAAGTTTTATGTAAAAGTTTGTTACTGTGGTTGCTGTTAAAATGCTACACAGTTACTCTAAATTAATGATGTTTAAACATTTCCCTGAATGAGTCACAAGCTGGAATCAAGACTGTCAGGAGAAGCATCAACAACTTCAGGTATTCAGATACCATGCTAATGACGGAAAGTGAAGAGGAACTAAAGAGCCTCTTGATGAACATGAAAGAAGAGAGTGAAAAAGCTGGCTTAAAACTCAACATTCAAAATCTAAGATATGGCATCTGGTCCCATTATAGAAAGTAGATGGGAAAAAGTGGAAACAGTGACAGACTTTGTTTTGTTTGGCTCCAAAATCACTGCGGATGTTGACTGCAGGTATGAAATTAAATGACATGTGCTCCATGAAAGAAAAGCTACGACAAACCTAGACAGTGAATTATAATGCAGAGACATCATTTTGCTGACACAGTCTGTCAAAGCTATGGTTTTTCCAGTAGCCATGTATGGATGTGAGAATTGGACCATACAGAAGGCCAAGAATTGAAGAACTGATGTTTTTGAACTGTGGTGCAGAAGACTGTAACAGTCCCTTGGGCTGTAAGGAGATCAAACCAGTCACTCCAAAAGGAAATCAACCCTGAATCTTCATTGAAAGGACTGATGCTAAAGCTGAAGCTCCAATACTTCAGCCACCTGAGGCAAAATTCCAAATCACTGGAAAAGACCCTGATGCTGGGAAAGGTTGGAACAGGAGGAGAAAGGGGAGACAGAGGATGAGATTCTTGAATGACATCATCGATACAATGGACATGAATTTGAACAAACTCCAGGAGACAGTGAAGGACAGAGAACCCTGGCATGCTGCAGTCCGCAGGGCCACAAAGAATCAGACATGACTTCATGACTAAACAACAGAACATTTCCCTCAGTAATTTTATTTCAAAATTGGAAAGAAGATACAATTTTTTACTCCTTTAAACTAAATGCTCCTTATAATACAAAACAGCACTCAGTAATCCATGCAGGCTTCCATTTATAATATTAATAGAAGACATGCTCCATGCTAATTCACCTCATTAATATTAAAGAAAGGACTCCAAGACTGGTGAGCACTTAATCATTTGCAATTAACACCTAACTGTTAATTCTATGGAGGGCTCTTAGGGAGAGAAGCAGGAGAAGTAGTTCCCGTTTGCTAAATGTTAGTTGATTTAACTTAGAGTATTTAATTCTGGGAAACCTCAGTAATTAGAACAATTCATGTAGCTAGACAAGTTTAATTGATCAGTTAAAAATAAAAGAGTCCCCAACTGAGAACAAGCACAAAATATACATTTTGCAAATGTCCATGACAGAGCCATTTTGCTAATTTATTTTATTAGGTTCCATGTACTTCTAGGCCAACGGATTTGGCATCTGAGCAGAGGTGAATAAACTTCCAGCTCAGGCTACCTCAACACAGGTCCCCAAATCCAATTAGCAAAATGAGCAGGTTGTCTGGTTTGGCTCCAGGTAGAGTAGCTTGCTTCCACGATGTCACCTCAACCTCTAAAAATGTATACCTGTGAGGTTCCTAATTTAAGAATAAAAAGAGAATTGAGATGTTGAACAAGAGCTCCATGCCAATGACTTAGAGCAAAACCAAGCTTCCCACTGTGGTGTGGCCTCTGTTTTCCTTCTACATTTATCCTGCCATTTAATGGGCTCTCTCTCCTAGCTCTGAAATCTGCCTCTTTTATAGGCACAGATCCTATTATCAATCATTGTTGAAAACTTCTTGGAAGAAGCTTGGAAGAAGGCTTTGGCAGAATCTATTACAGAGCACCAAAGGAGACTTGACCACAGGGAAGCCATGCTTTAAGAAAAGGAATGTGTTTGCATCATCTTATTGACCCAATTCTTCCTAAAACTACTTCCAGCATCTTTAAAATAAACAAACAAACAAACAAAAAACCTGTAGTTGGCAGGGTCCTTTAAAAGGGATGGGATACTTTAAACGGGATTCTATGAAATGAGCAGAGACAGCCTTGCCCATCTCTTTTGTTAGTGTCATTTACTCAATCAATGATGATGGACTGACCCCCAGGGCATACCACACAAAGTGGCAACCTTTAGCACGAGTCACACCGCCAAGTCTAGCAAACTAACCATATTTAACTAAGCACAACCCCAGCAGTTTGTAAGTACTGTGACAATCGAGACATTTTCAATCTATCTTTTTATGCAACATTTTCCAAAATTCTTACCCTGCTATCTTACATCTTCTCTATACACCTTTCTCACTTTGTAATGTATTGTTGTTTGTCAGTTGCTATTCTTCCTTTCTATGCATTTTTGTTACCATTATGGCTGTCCTCTTCCTAGTCTTAAACTTGACTCTGCCTCAATTCAGTTTGATAACAAGGCCATCTGCTGCTGCTGCTGCTGCTGCTAAGTCGCTTCAGTCGTGTCTGACTCTGTGCGACCCCATAGATGGCAGCCCACCAGGCTCCCCCGTCCCCGGGATTCTCCAGGCAAGAACACTGGAGTGGGTTGCCATTTCCTTCTCCAGTGCATGAAAGTGAAAAGTAAAAGTGAAGTCGCTCAGTTGTGTCCAACTCTTCGCGACCCCATGGACTGCAGCCCACCAGTCTCCTCCCTCCATGGGGTTTTCCAAGCAAGAGTACTGGAGTGGGGTGCCATTGTCTTCTCCAAGGCCATCTGTTACCTTTGCCAAATGTTAGGCTTTTATTTTACAGCATCTCTCCAGATGTGTGTGGGCGCTACAGCTGCAAAGCCACTACAGACGGCGTGGAGAAATCTGTCTTCAGCCTTCTGCCTTACGATACACTCTAATCTTCACCAGCTGTACCAAAGTGTCTTAGCCTTTAAGGATTCGGATGAAAGAACATGGGGAAAGCAACAAAACTCATCACCATCAGATCCATACCTGCCATAAGGCTCCCTCATGGCACAGGATAATCTAGAAGCAGCACTCCAAATGAGTCCTGTTGAGAATTAAGTGCAGACGCAGAAGAGTAGTGTGTACATGGTAATGAAACACAGATTCCATATACAGAAAATGATGGAATCAGTTGTTGAGGCCCCAGGCTTATCTGTAGATGCCCTGAGAAAGTCCATTTATTCCAAGGGCATAGTTGGAGAATCCTTGTGAGATTTCATGATTAAAAACAATATACGCTGGGAGGTTTGAAGCACAGTCTAACAGATCAGGAATTTGATTTTGTCTCTCTTACTTACTTGCAAGTTTCCTTGTGCAAGAGGCTAAATCTATTTGAAGCTGTTTCCTCATCAGTAAGAGGAGGATAATAATAATGTTTACATCACAAGGTTCTATGAGGATTATCTAATGCCCTGCACTTAGTACTGTGCCTGGAATATGACAAATGTTCACAAGTGACAATTATCAAAATTACTATTATTTTGGGCAAGCATTTAGATAAGTGGCTTCTGGTATTTCTTCCCTTGACTTATAGCAAGTCCAGATATCTTCTCTCCAATATCTTTTGGAAAACAGAGACAAGGAATATTTGTATTTCAAAAGGTTCTATTGTTGGTGCATGCAAAATAAAAGGAAAAATGATGTCAACCAAGTAAGGAAGGAAGGAAAGAGGCCGTTAATTTGGAAAGTAAGACTTGCCTTGAATTAGCCAGTATTGTGAGCTCCAGGATGAAACTTCAGCATGTGTGTAATTGTATAGGTTTTGATGTTTATATCTGTCTCAGAAATTTCACTAGTCCATTATTGAGTCAAGGGGTATAGGTAGTAAAATGAATACAATTAGGATGCCCTTTTTTGTCTCTAATGCTTTATACTTAACAAAGTTAAGCAGTAAGAAAAGGTCATAGATGCTGGGGCTTGAATTCCAGTTTGTTATTTGTTGTGGGATATGAAGCAAATTATAGAACTTCTTTAGGCCTTAGTTTCTACATCCTTAAAATGGGGAAAACAATGCTTATTTTGCAATAACTATTGAAAAGATAAATAATTCTTTTAAAATGCCTAGCTAGTTTTCTGGCACATAATAGCACTTACTAAAGGATAACTATATTACCACAATCAATCTTCGTAATAACTCTATTAGATTTCTATTGCTGCGTAACAAATTACCACAAACTTAGGAGCTTAAAATAACAGCCATTTATTAGCTCACAATTCTGTAGTTGAGAAGTCCAGGCATGGAGTAGCTGGGTTCTCTGTTCAGAGGCTTACAAAAATAAAATAATGGTGTTAGAAGGACTGTACTGTCATTCAGAGTTGAAAGGTCTTGTTCCAGCTCATGTGAC
The DNA here is from genome assembly GCF_000754665.1 of Bison bison bison. Taxonomy (NCBI): domain Eukaryota; kingdom Metazoa; phylum Chordata; class Mammalia; order Artiodactyla; family Bovidae; genus Bison; species Bison bison. The sequence goes on along the minus strand of NW_011495027.1, from coordinate 351,453 downwards.
TGTAGCAGAATTCCTCACTACATGACTAAGCTCTCGATTATCTTATTGACCATCAGGCTGCAGCCACTCTTAGCTCATTCCTAGTTTTCCTTGACACCTGCTCCCCTCCATCTTCAAAGCCAGCAATGGGAAGTCTCCTGTACATTGACTCCCTCTCACACTGGAATCTCCTTTGCCAAGAAGAAAAGCCCCAAGAAGAGCCCCACTCCATTTAAATGCTCACCTCATTAGATCAGGACTGGGGAACACAATTTCCTTTTATTGGTCAATTGATTTGGGACTTTAATTACACCTGAAAAATCCTTTAACATCAGCACCTAGATTAGCTTTTGATTGGCTGTCTAGGAGAAGGTGTGTATATAATAGGCAGCACGAATCTTGAGGGTTTCCCAGGTAGCTCTATGGTAAACAATCTGCCTGCCAATGCAGGAGGCTTGGGTTTGATCCCTGGGTCGGGAAGATCCCCTGGAGAAGGAAATGGCAACCCACTCGAGTATTCTTGTGTGGGAAATCCCACGGACAGAGGAGATTGGTGGGCTAGAATCCATGAGGGTGCAAAAGTGCCAGGTACAGCTTAGCAACTAAACAACAACTAAAGATCTTGAAGGCTAACTTAAAATTCTACCTACCAAGTAATTTAGAGAGACAAATATTATCCATGTTATTGCTTTCAAGGAAACTCAGATTCTAAAGGTTTAGATGACTTGCCTAAGGATATCCAGCTGAGAAGTATTTCTTAGTAGAATGTCTCTAGGAGATATTTAGCAATGTTTGGAGACATTTTTGATTGTCACAATTGGGAAGAATCTGGAAAACTTTTAGATGGCCTAGGTTAAAATTCTATTAAAACACACAAAAAAAGAGAACAGACGCTGGGGACCTGTGGCAGTCTCTGCCAAAATTATGATCGTTTATGGCAGGCAATTTATTGAAATGCAGCTGGAGTGTAATGGAAACAGCCCTCAGCCAGATTCTACATTTTACAAATATATGTCAATAAGAAGCTTTTGGTTTGATGTTAGATTTATCAAGTTAAGCAATACTGACATGTTAGGCCAGATAATTTATCATTACGAGGCTGTCCTGTGCATGTTAGGATGTTTAGCATCAGCCCGGGCATCTATCCACTAGATATCAATCCTGCCTCCAGGACCTCCCCCCTGTCCACTGTCAAATCATGACAAACAGAAATCACCTTCAGTTGAGAACCACTGCTCTAGTGGGAAGACGCAAGTACCCCTTCAACCCTTCTTCTCTTCCTTTGACTTGAAAGCAGACATGGAGGCTATAGCCAGAGCAGCATCGTGGACCACACTCTAGAAGTCAAGCGCTATGGATCCTGCAGCCAAGGCTGAGGGAGCCTAGTCCCTGATACAATAGCCTGGACTGCCTACATTTAAATTTTTGAAAAAGATGGAGATAAATGTCTATCTTGTTTAAGCCACCATATTCCAGGTTTCTCTGTCACTGCAGCTATATTTTTTATCCTAACACAAACACTTCCTGGGAAAGTCACTTTTGCAGAGTCAGTAAGTGTTTCACATATTGCTTGTTACCTTAAAAATCTTGTAGCTCTGTTTCCTTTTTGTTATCCGGCACATTATCCTTATGATACAGCCTGTCCCCAAAGAGGCAATACTTAAGAGGCTGTACTTGATTCTTCAGTAAATACATACTTTGTTTGACAGCATTCTAGCAATCTGAATGGAGGTTTCCATTGTAAACATTTGTTTCACAAGCAAACACATCCAAATTGAAATGCTTCTTTTCATTGTTGCAGTGGAATATCCATTTGCTTTCAGGCCATTAGGGACTGCTGAGTGCTTTTGTAAATGTTTCCACAGGCGGCTGGCCACTCCAGGCCCATCTCTCTCCCACTGTTCAAGAATTTCCTAATGGTCAGGAACTCCTAAGAGACTCACCCAGGAGTTTAGTCACTGCCTGATGGAAAAGATGACCAATATGATTTTGCCTTTGAGAAAGTGAAGAATGGATTTTTTTCTTTATAAGGATAACTTGTTGTCCCAACAAATACCTTATTCTCTTTGGGTATATTAAGCGTATGTAAGAAACTGTATTAATGCGCTTAAGCCATTCATCATTTGTGTGTGTGTGTGCTCATTCATGATCGACTCTTTGCAACCTCATGAACTGTAGCCTGCCAGCGTCCTCTGTCCATGGGATTTCCCAGGCAAGAATACTGAAGTGGGTAGCCATTTCTTTCTGCAGGGTATCTTCCTGACCCGGGGACTGAACCCATATCTCCTGCATTTGCAGGTGGATTCTTTACCACTGAGCCGCCTGTCAAGCCTTACTGTGTATTTTGTGTGTGTGTGTGTGTGTGACCCTAAGAAATTATCTTTATATTACATGTTGGGGATAGTTTTTCTGCTAAAACAATCGAAGTTTTTAAATGTGTTTAAAGTAAAGATAAAACATAAGTGACAAAATGATTTTGGATATATTTAAATCTGCTGACACTACATGTTGCCAGGGAACGTGTCCCCAGAACTTACCTGAATACCCTCTCCATCCACATCCGTATAATCAAATGCTACCTGTGCTTCAAGATTTCATTTCACTTCCTCCTCTAAAAGCTACAAGCCTCAAAGCTCCTGCCAGTTGAACAGCTCCCTAACAAAGAAAGTGGCCCATGTGTGTATGGGCTCATGTGTACGTTTCATATATATATATATTCAGCAGAACTGAATCTTCTGCTCACTAGCAGATGGTGGAAAACTAGCCAAAGAGCAACACTTTTGGCAAAGAATAAATGCAATAAGGCAAACCTTTCAAGCTCAGATTATCATACTCTGTTAAACTGGGGAGCAGCCCCTTCCTGATGGTATCTAGGCCCCTCCAAGTGAAGACATAACTAAGGGAACACATCCCCTGTTATCCAATGTCACAGTGCTGTCTTTAAATACATTGCCCTAAACCTCCAGTTATCAAGGGAACATTTTTCTTTTTTGAAAATGTTTGTGGATGAATATTTTGATATGCATTATTGCTTTTATCATAATCTGTCTTCAAGCAAATTTAGATAAAATTAAAAATTTAGAAAATTCAGAAATAACAGCTAAGATTTGTTAGGATTTGGAGAAGACTCTTGAGAGTCCCTTGGACTGCAAGGAGATCCAACCAGTCCATTATGAAGAGGATCAGCCCTGGGATTTCTTTGGAAGGAATGATGCTAAAGCTGAAACTCCAGTACTTTGGCCACCTCATGTGAAGAGTTGACTCATTGGAAAAGACTCTGATGCTGGGAGGGATTGGGGGCAGGAGGAGGAGGGGACAACAGAGGATGATATGGCTGGATGGCATCACTGACTCAATGGACGTGAGTCTGAGTGAACTCCAGGAGTTGGTGATGGACAGGGAGGCCTGGCGTGCTGCGATTCATGGGGTCGCAAAGAGTCAGACACGACTGAGCAACTGATCTGATCTGATCTGACTATATACCAGGTCTTACCTTAATTTTATCATTTAATCCTCACAGATCAATGAAAGAATTATTATACTCATTTAGTTGCTGAAACTTAGAAGTGCAAAGGGTACATCTGTGTTCCTGCATGTGACATGTGTCATTTTCCAAAGATCACTTGACTAGTAAATGGCAGAGTGAAATTTCAAACCCAGGCTGTCTTAGACAAACAAATAGATCAACAAAATTTAAAATGTACTATGTAATAAAATAGGGTTTCTTGGATGGCATTAGTAGTAAAGAACTTGCCTGCCAACGCAAGAGATGTAAGAAACACAGGTTCGATCCCTGGGTCAGGAAGATCCCCTGGAGGAGGGCACGGTGATCCACTCTAATATACTTGCCTGGAGAATCCCTATGGACAGAGGTACCTGGTAGGCTACAGTCCATGGGCTCACAAAGAGTCAGACATGACTGAAGTGTCTTGGCACACATGTAATAAATAATGCTAAAAAGAATGCAAGATTTATGAAATCCAGTGGATATAAAGGGAAACCATGAAAGCAAGTAAACAAGTGAGCTGTAGACATAGTCTTCTTGATATAATGGCTTCTGGGACCTTGGCTTTGACTTGTTTACTGGAGAACCTCAAAGGTCAAGCATGAAGGATGAACATGGTCTCAGTTTTTGATGAGTTCAACATTTTCAGGCAGAGTCTCTGCACTGTACAAAGCCAGCATGACCAGCATTGTATGGGCTCATATATCACGGACCTCTGCTCTTGCTGGCTCATGCAGTCAGATTGGAGCTCACATACTCAGGTAACTCACTCCCATCTCAAGGAGGTCCACTGGCCTGCATGGCATTTATCAACAGGCATACGTATTTCTGGACTTGGACCTTGGTTCTGTAACTTCTTAGCTGTAGAGACAAGGTCAAAGTTTTTAAACTTCATGCACCTTAGTCTAGGTGACATGCTATTGTTTAACTGAATAAAACAAATATTTAAGGCATTGGTCACATGATGGAGTTCATAGTGGTTATCTGTGTGCCCAGAGCTCAAGGAATCAGTCAAGTCATTTTTGCATTTGCACCACCATTTAACTCTTGTAGCCCAGGGAGCACTTGGCTAACATTTAAAAGCAGTTTATCACAGAGTTTAAGAAATTCTCCATTATCCTTATTTTCTGTCATTGAATCTGAAGTTCTGAAATGCTATGCTATTTATGAATTTTTTCTATCTTCTGCTTAGGTAGAAGTTCTGTGGTAATGATATCCATTCTAGCAGGGTTTGACCTACATGTTTCTTCCTTTGTCTTAATAAAATGCAGGAGGAAAAATAATTAGAAAAAAAATGATGGCTGATAAGCAATGTGATTTGAATTCCTTGGTTGCTCTCATGCTATGATTCCCAACTTTAAATTTCTGAAATGGTTATTTTGTGATAGGTTCGAACTGGTTTCTTTTTATTCTTTGGAAAAATGGGTGTGATTTCCATCCACATTTCCACAAAGAAGAAAAAATTAATACACTCATACCTAGGGAAGATGTTCAATTATGTTGATTGTGTTTCCTGAATGAGCACATTATTTCTTAATTGGGCTGATATTTCAAACAGATCAAAGAAGAAATGAAAATGCAGACAGCCAACAAACAGGTAATTCTTCTACTCTGGCAGCACTGAGTGAAAGGTGATATAGTTTAAAGTACTATGACTGTTTAGCTCAGCTTTAAAAATCTAGAAATAAGAAAGCTTTCTGTTCTGAAAGTCACTCAGGCAATCACTGATGGAGTCTTTCATACTGACAGGGGATTTGTGGCAGGACACAGCTGAGGTCGTTCAGTTCAGTTCAGTCACTCAGTCATGTTGGACTCTTTCGAACCCATGGACTGCAGCACGACAGGCTTCCCTGTCCATCACCAATTCCTGGAGCTTATACAAACTCATGTCCATTGAGTCGGTGATGCCATCAACCATCTCATCTTCTGTCATCCCCTTCTCCTCCTGCATTCAATCTTTCCTAGCATCAGGGTCTTTTCAAATGAGTTAGTTCTTCACATCAGGTGGCCAAACTATTGGAGTTTCAGCTTCAGCATCAGTCCTTCTGATGAATATTCAGGACTGATTTCCTTTAGGATGGATGGTTGGCTCTCCTTGCAGTCCAAGGGACTCTCAAGAGTCTTCTCCAACACCGCAGTTCAAAAGCATCAATTCTTCCACACTCAGCTTTCTTTATAGTCCAACCCTCACATCCATACATGACTACTGGGAAAACCATAGCTTTGGCTAGATGGACCTTTGTTGGAAAAGTAATATCTCTGCTTTTTAATATGCTGTCTAGGTTGGTCATAACTTTTCTTGCAAGGAGCAAGGGTCTTTTAATTTCATGGCTGCAGTCACCATCTGCAGTGATTTT
>NW_011495027.1:336628-345512 GCF_000754665.1 Bison bison bison | reverse complement strand
CTGCCACTATTTCCATTGTTTCTCCATCTATTTGCCATAAAGTGATGGGACCAGATGCCATGATCTTAGTTTTCTGAATGTTGAGCTTTAAGCCAACTTTTTCACTCTCCTCTTTCACTTTCATCAAGAGGCTGTTTAGTTCTTCACTTTCTGCCATAAGGGTGGTGTCATCTGCATATCTGAGGTTATTGATATTTCTCCCAGCAATCTTGATTGCACCTTGTGCTTCATCCAGTCCAGCATTTCTCATGATGTACTCTGCATATAAGTTAAATAAGCAGGGTGACAATATACAGCCTTATTGTACTCCTTTCCTGATTTGGAGGTTGTTCAGTTCAGTTCAGTTCAGTTGCTCAGTCATGTCCGACTCTTTGCGACCCCATGAATTGAAGCATGCCAGGCCTCCCTGTCAAGGTTGTTAGGTCTCCTATACAAAGACTATAATATAAACCTAATATCTAAGGAATAAAGGCAAAGAAGAAGTACTGCAATAGACACTGGGCCAATTTAAAGCTATTTCCTTTCCAAACACCCTCTGTCATCTGCAGATCGGCATCATATCAACCTTATACTGATTAGATGTAAGCACCTACATTAACACAGGGTTTAAGAGTGGATGCTCTGGGACAGAATCTGTGAATTTGGATACCAGACTCCCACTTAATTGTTATTCGGCCTTTGGAGAGTTATTTGTATTCCTTATGCCTGACTTTTCTCACTTGTGAAACAGTGACACTAATATGACCCACTTGTAGAGTTCATAGGAGGATAGAATAATTGTTAGAACATTACCTAGTATGTTATAAGCATTTTAGCACACATATGTAAGCTAATAAAGATTAGCTGTTGTCACTCTGAATTTGATGACATTATGCAAACATTCTGACATTATTTGCTAGCTTGGAATGCCCACTGCTTTTACAATTCACTGTTGATTCTTTGAGGCATCAAAAGGAAGATGTATAATTGCCAATTTTGAGAATGAGAGGATACAGGAGTAGAAAGGGGTGCAAATATACCTACAGATAAATATATAAACGAGGCAGCTAAGTACTCTGTTTATATCCAGGATCATCAAGGATGATGGCCCAGTTTCTTTTTCGAAAAATACAATAATTAGTAACACATGTCTGCCTCTTTTGTATCAGCTCTAACAGTCTCACAATTGGCAAACAAATCTAGTGACTCATTCATGCCTATCAACAAACTCCGCATTTGATGGCTGTTCTCTGTGCCTTCTAAGACATCTGGGCTTTGCTTAAACTGCTTTTTTCTAGAAATGATATTGGGATAAAAAAAATGAAATACAAGAATGGAAAGAGCAGAAAGTAATTCACATACAAATATTGAAATAGCACGAAATTAAAGCTAACCACTACTTCTTTTAATTAGAGCTAAGCACTGGATCTCTATGAGTTTTGATTTATAATGCAGTTTTTACTTCTCCTATATTTATAGGTGTTTTGTGGAAGAATTTAAATAAGGTAGAATTTCCTTATAGAAAGCATATGTAACTTTGGAGCATAGAAATACAAACATGTTTATTCATATACCAAATACATGCACGCACACACACACACACATCTGAAAATGATACAGTAGTGAGTGCTGCTATATTCATTGTGTTACTGACATGTCTGATTGATGAATTAGTCATAGAATGTTTTTCACTAAAAGTAGATCAAGCTTTCTTACTTCAAGAAAAGACATATAACCAAACTTAAAGAATTTGCCTTTTCTTCACCTACTTTACTTTATAAGTTGTATGAATTTACTGTTCCCCTGAAATGATCCATCACTTAATTCCTGGTTACTCCACATTAACCAGTCTGTCTTCTGCTCTTATTTTCCAGTACTTGATAATGGACCAGATTGTCTCATGATAATCCGAATGCTTCCTTTTGTTTTCCCTGTGTTTGGTAACATCTAAAATGATGATAAAGCTTAACCAGGATGACTTGGTCAATATTCGTGTAAAACTCATCATTCTCATTGTCTTCTTTTCCTTGCACTCTGCCAGGTACATCCTAAGGTCAGGGATGGAGTCTTATTCATATTTATGTTTGGTGACAAGAGGCCTTGTAGATAGCAGGTCCTGGAGATATTTTTGCTAGATTACTGAATTGAAATGAACCATTTCCTTAGTTTTCACACATGCATCTATTCTACCTCAGATATACTTGCATTCTGAACTAAGTAGCCAGTTTACTTCAATAGCATTTATCTGCTTTTAATCTTGCATGAAGTGTGTTAGGGAAAAGCAGAGAATTATTTTGAAAATTTTCGTGAAAAGATATAGAAAGACAATGATTCCTTCTAAAGATTTTGAAAATCAAATTTCCTTATGAAAGTAAGAAGGTTTTATTTCCTTGATTATATTCATAAACAAAATAAAATTTAATGAGAAGATTTAGTGTGAAATGTTCATGCTATATGTGAAAGAGTAACATTAGCCTGGTACCCTGCCCTCTTCCAAGACAGAGACACAACCTGCACATTTTCGGAGTTATCTCTGTTAGTCCAAACCTAAAAGCTTTAGCTGAATCTTCTGTAGTTTAAGTATTCTTAACAGGTACATAGCTTAACATTGTCATGTTTCTTATCCCCAGAAGGCTGCCTGGTCACACTTTGAAAGGCGAGGTATATATAAACAAAAGTGTCTGATACTGCTCTGCCTAACAATGTGAAATGGTCTCTCTAGTATTAGAGAGGTGACTTTGCACGGTATAACAGGATAACTTGTATCTTCCTCCTTAAAGCAACAGTGCAAATACCATCTACATGGCACTCCATGTATGTGAGACACCAAGTGTATTACACATATTAATTCACTTAATTCTCAAAATGGCCTGTGAGGAAAGTACAGTATTGACATTATTCTCATTTTGCTTCTTGCGTTTTCACAGAGAAGTACAGTCTGCAGTGTAGGAAAACAAAATCAGAAGCTAGAACGTGCCTAGGAATCAAAAAATGGGGTTAACTTCTTGAGGGTCTTCTCCTTAAATTATGAGAAAGTAAACACTCTTTACAATTTCTTCCTTTCACTATTAATACCTTTAGTTACCCTAAGACATTAGATAGCCAGATACACAGGCACAGACTTAAGCTGAAATATTACAAAATTAAACGAAGATGTACCTTGCTTTACATATCTCTAACCCCCACATTTTCAGGGTAGAAGCAATATTCTACAGGAAGACTGTGTCCCAGATTGCTAATGGAGAAGAGCAGAAAACCAAGAGACAAATCTACAGCTAAGTTGAGAGTAGCAGGGGCTAGAATATGGCTCTGAAGAACTACTTGTACTGACTCAGCAAAAAGAAATCTCCTTCCTCACAGGTACATATTATAAATCTGAGGTGGTGATTTTTGTCAGAGGGTGGGTATATGGGCTGGCACTAGGGTTACATGTTGTCAAGTGATAAAAGCAATTAGAATAGTTTAATACTAAAAGATAAGTCTATGTGCATATGTTAGCAATGATTATGGGTAAAGAAACTATGAGGGGCTTTTAATTGTTTTTTATAATATTGTACATTTTCTAATATCATTATGATTTAAATATTAAATTTTTATATCAGAAAGCTGTTACTAAAAAGGACTTCCCTGGATGTCCAGTGGTTAAGACTTTGCCTTCCAGTGCAGGGTTGGGGGGCGGGATGATGTAGGTTTGATCCCCACTTGGGAAGCTAAGATCCCACATAACTCTCAGCCAAAAGATGAAAATATAAAACAGAAGCAACATTGTAACAAATTCAACAAAGACTTTAAAAATGGTCCACATTCAAAAAAAAAAAAGATATATAATCATGGATGGTCAAGTAAGGCACTAATACATTAAAGATTATCTCTTTTAGAAAGCATATGCCATCTCTTAGTGACCAAAAACATTAGTGCCCAAACTTGCTCTACCACTTAGAAGCTTTTGACTTGGGTACAAGCTCTTCTTGCTTTCTTCTCTTTAGCTATAAAATGGGGACAATATTAGTTTCTCAAGTACAGATTAAAAAATGAATTAAATGGAATAAAATATGTGAAGCACTTAGACAAGGATTAAGCATACAATAAAGGTTAGCTAGTTTTTTGTTTTTTTTTTTAATTGTCACAATCATCCTGAGGAGGATACCAAGGTAGAGAAGTTTTAGTCACCTATCTAAAGTCAGAAAGGCAGGAAAATCTTGGAATTGAAATTTGAATACAGATACAACTGGCACTAAATTCAGAGTTCTGCCTAATGTTTTATTACTGTTATTGGTGAAATACTCAAAGACTCATGACATGATTGAGTGAGTGATTCTTGGGCCATCTTTTTAACTTATCTAAATAGAGTCAAAATCCTTTCCCCCTTCCTTCCTTTCTCTGTAGTTATTTTTTTTTTCCCTTTCCAATTCTCTATTTCAGAGTGATGGAACTATAAACACAGATGATAATAACATTGATATTGTATCAGATTAAACTGTTGATTTTTTTAAAAAGTGAGAGAAAGTGAAAATGAAGTCACTCAGTTGTGTCCAACTCTTTGCGACCCCATGGACTGTAGCCTACCAGGTTCCTCCATCCATGAGATTTTCCAGGCAGGAATACTGGAGTGGGTTGCCATTTCCTTCTCTAATTTTTTTTTTAATCCCCCAAAGACAGTGCTAGGTGAGACAAAATTCTATTTCTCTTTCACATAATAGACATGGCATGCCTGAGGTAAGCCATACAAGGTTGCTGGGCATTGCTACCATCTTTGATAGGCAGCTTCCAAAGTTGATCCTGGCATCATGATTTTGCAGCAAGTGGAGGGGAAGAAAAGGAAATCTCACGGAAAATATATTTAAAGAGATAATAAGAAGTTGTACATATTACTTCTGCACACAGAAAGGCCAAAACCTTGATGAGAAAGGCAAACCTCGGTGTAAGAAAGAATGTTAAATGCCGTCTTTAGGTTCTGTTGCTAAATAATGAAGGGGGGCACTGATGAAGAGGGGGAAGTTTCTGGCTCATTCGCAGGAGTGAGCAAAACTACACAATTATTGATGTCTCAGAATTTCTTTTACAACGTATATTTGAATCTAATGACTGATAGTAGAAAGTTTGATAATCATTGAGGAAAGAATCTATCACAGATTTTGCTATCACTCAGTGCCATATTGATGAAACCAGCACTTCTTCTCTTGTAGCGACTGATGCTTTTGCTGTATACTTCAGTACTACCTATGTGAACAGTGCCCTCAGAACCATGCAGTGCAGTGACACTGGTAGAGTTGCTTGGATTAAATTGCACTTTAGTGCTCACAAGCACACTGAAGGTGTTTTACAAGAAATAGCTTTATGAAAATGTCAATATCTTTGTTTTTGCAAGGGAAGTTTCAGTTCAGTCAGTTCAGTCTCAGTCGTGTCCGACTCTTTGCAACCCCATGAATCGCAGCACGCCAGGCCTCCCTGTCCATCACCAACTCCCGGAGTTCACTCAAACTCACGTCCATTGAGTTGGTGATGCCATCCAGCCATCTCATCCTCTGTCATCCCCTTCTCCTCCTGCCCCCAATCCCTCCCAGCATCAGAGTCTTTTCCAATGAGTCAACTCTTCGCATGAGGTGGCCAAAATACTGGAGTTTATTGAGATGTAATTGACTCAATTATTCAGCATTCTATGAAGAGCCACAGGAGAAATTTCTCCTAGGCCTCATTGGTGTTGCTTTGTTTGTAATTTTTTCCTCTATAGAGAAAAAAATGTGTCATTTAATTATTATTTTGTTTACTAGGAAACAGTGTAATCCACAGTCTCCTTTCATAAATTTGTAGGGCTGGTGTGTAAATTTTTTTTTAGTTTTTTATATGCTTTCATAATTCACCTGTAGGAATGATGTATGTATACAAATAAGAAAAAACTGGAAATCCCATCATTCAATAGCATTCTGGAATTCTATTTTTTTACTATATGATTTCTTATATAATTAGATATGTCTAAAGATAGCAATTTTTACTTTAACTTAAAACATTTTCAACTATGAAATAGTAGGAAATTCATTAATAAGTTTGGTTACTCATAAGGAAACATGACTATAAAACTGAGTTGGTAAATTGAGAATTTACTTTTAGTTTGGAATAAGTGCTATCAATTTAATTGAGCTTAATTAGAAAAAGATATTGCTTACATATGGTGCTATATCTTTCAGTAGATTTGCAAACTAAAAAGGATTTTTGCTTATGATAGAAAACTAAAATGCCCACAGAGACTCTAACTTTTGTGTGTGTGTGTGTGAGGGTAAAAAAATGGATCACTTTGGGAGAAAAACTTGTGGCTAACAATGCAAGTTTTAACACCTTTTCTGTGATTACCTACACCTCTGGCAGAAAAATCCTTTCTGACCCAATGGGTCTTTGCCATGGTTTAAGCCAGCTGGGACTTTTCAGAATGGTAGATAATCAATTTAGCCTGATTAAATGCAGTTCCCATCTTAAATTATGCAAAATGTAAGGACCCATGGGTTGAAACTGAGGTAGAACTGAGACCCTTAGGCATTCTAGCAGTTAAGCCATGGAGGGCTGTGGAGACACTGCTATGGGAATGTGATTCTTAGTTGAATTGCTTTGAATAATTCTCCTTGCTTAGAAGCAAATGATGATGCATGCTGCTCAAGTCCAAAGAAGAAAAATAATTTAATGATTTAGATTATGAACATCAGTATGGAAAAACCTGAAATGTAAAGCCCCTTCAGTCGATAACAGGACAGTTTTGTAAACCACTTAAGGCTGTGATAAAATCCTACTTGACTGGCCCACGAGCAGATGTGACAAGTTGAATTTATTTCCTCTCTTACCAGGAAGCTTTGCAGGAAACTCTTAACATATGGTGCTTTTCGCTTCCATCTAGAGCTATAAATGTTATTGGAAAAGGATGTTCCCAAGAGCAGTGAGTTTCTGACGTCTCTGCCAAATGGAGTCCAAATGATCCTTCTGTGGTTCTGAATTCCCCGAGTTCTTAGGAATTGGCAACCAAGGGTCTCTGATCTAAGCACAGCTCACTAATTTAATTATTTTATTATAGATCTGTGGAAGCTCTTTCAGACCAGTGACTTAGCATCTGTATTGTATCTAGCTATACAGGAAGCACAAGTTAGAAGGGGGTAAATATTTTGTTTCTTAACTGCTTTCATTTGAAAACTTGGAAATCATTTCACACAGAAACCAGGCACCAAAAACTGAACACAAAAGAAAGTGAAATTGAGATAAGTCAAATTTACAGAAACATTTGTCATGTTTGGAGCTTTTCACGTCATATGGACATGTGAGTACCAGCTACGTGGTGATGCAGTAGTAAATACTTTGAGTGATTAGCAATCGTACAAAAATGAGAGATTCCAAAGTAAAAATCATTGACTATCTTATGTATAGTTTATAAGACTCCACAAAATGTTGAATACACACCAGAGGGAACATCCTTATTTAATGCCTTTTTGGAGTCTTTTGTTTGAATAAATTAGAAAGATGGCCCTGTTGCTTTGACCATTAAAAGTTTTCTGCCTGCTGAAGAAGCATTAATGATTGCTAAATTGAAGCTAATGGCACTGATTAGTTTATATTATCAATGCAAGGAGCTATGTTGAGAGGTCATTCAGTTTGAGACAGCAAATGCATTAAAGTAAAATATATGAGAATTAACATTTTTAAAGTTGAGTTATAAGTGAATATTACATAATTCTAGACTGATAATTAAGTCATATATGGAGAGAAGATGTACTTGAATATTTAACATTTTATTGCACTTTAATAATATTTAGCACTGAGTAAAATTAATAATTTTATGATCACGAATATTGGGTAATTTTAGTCATATTTATAGTTTCACAGTACATAAAATATATGTGAGTATTTACATGTGTGTATATTCTAGATGTATTTATACATATATATTTATTTATATATGATTGGCTATGTACAAATAAATGCCTCTCATATATATGTATAATAAGTTTGGATACAATTTGTCAGAAAAAGTACATATATACAAACTGTGACTCTTAAGATATAAGAAAAATATTTGGAAAATTTAATTGTATTTATAATTTAACATCTGTCTGAAAATTTAAATCATCTTAATATATTAAAATACTTATGCTAAAAGGGGAAGAGAAATGATAATATACCAATTGTTATGCATTTAAAAACTCTCAATTACAGAATTAAACAAGTTATTAAATATAAACTAATAAGCAATGAAATGTTCTAAAATTTAGTTTTAGAAATCCTTAGTTTTGCTATCTGCTCAATATTTAAGAATCAATAAACATCCTAAAATTATTGATAATGTACTTCAGAGTACTTTTATTTAAACAATAATTTTAATTTCATCTTTACTTCAATGTGATATATTCAAGCTCATTTTGTCACTGTGTTGTTAAATGAATTTCTAAATTAAGACAGAATTTCCCTGAAATTCTGAGAAAATATTATCCTTTTCAATTGACCTTCACCGTTTTCAGGAGACTAATTTTAGTTACTGTGAGTGTTCAAATTATATTGGAAAAATTAAATTCCCTATATCAATGCCAAAGAAAGAGAATACAATTCTAGATGCCATTTAATTTTCATCTTGTGTATGACATTAAGCAGACAGTTACCTAAATTAAAACTGACATTATTTGCATTTACAGTATGTTTTATCATTAAGATAAATACACAACTATGCCATAGTTTACTTACTTTCTCAAATGTTTACTTTTCAAAATTGTTTTCTTTTAAATGAAAAAGGACATTTATAGGATACTTTCCATAGTAGATATCATAACTTCCCTAAAATTTAATTTTTTTCTTTGGTTTTGGTATTTTAGTTGGCTCTAACACTAATTATGGATTTTCAAAATATGCAAGAAAAAAATCACACTAAAAAAAAAAA
>NW_011495027.1:303451-336528 GCF_000754665.1 Bison bison bison | reverse complement strand
TTGTTATCCATCGTGCCATGATTAAATAATCAAAAACAATTTGATGGAAATCTAGACCGGATGTGAACAGGCTTGGCGGCTGGGGATTCACTGAAGTCCTCTGCTGATTTCTGAGAAGAGATGAAAATTCTACAACTTAGCTGGGCTCCAGTCTTCTCCTGAGAGCCTGCTGCTTGCAGGAAACTGTTTCCCCCTTCTTCCAGCTCTGCCCTGCAGGAGAGAGGTGAAAGTTGGTGGAAAGGCCAGAGCTTCTGTGAGTGAACACAGGCACAAGTCATCCCCAACAAGAAATCAACACAAACCACCCAACCAGCATTTCCCTCCAAGGGCAAAAATCAAGAGGAAGAAGTAATACAACCCTAAAGCCTGGAAGACCTCAAGTGGAGCATGTTGGAAAAAAGAAAAAGATAAAAAGACAGAAATATAGCAGAAATGAAAGAGCAAGGTAGAAACTCACAAAACCAAAGAAATGAAGAGGAAGTAAGTAATCTCCTTGAAAGAAAATTCAGAATAATGATAGTAAAGATGCTCCAAAGACTTGAAAATAGAATGGAGAAAATGCAAGAAGCATTTAACACAGTTAATACAATCACCAAGGACATAGAAGAAATAAAGAATAAACAAGCAGAGATGAATTAACACAATTACTGAAATTAAAAATACTCTAGAACGAACCAATAGCAGAATAACTGAGGCAGAGGAATGAGCTGGAGGACAGAATGTTGGAAATAACTGCTGAAAAGCAGAATAAAAGGAAAGGAATGAAAAGAATTGAGTAAGGCCTCAGAGACCTTTGGGACTTACATGTCCAGTAAACACAAGAGAAAGGGAAGACCTACAAAAACAAACCCCAAACAATCAAGAAAATGCCAATAGGAACATATGTATAAATAATTACCTTAAATATAAATGGATTAAATGCACCAACCAAAAGATACAGACTGACTGAATGGAAACAAAAATAAGACCCATATATATGTTGCTTACAGGAGACCCACTTCAGACCTAGAGACACAAAGAGACTGAAAGTAAAAGAATGGAAAAAGATATTCCATGCAAATGGAAACCAAAAGAAAGCTAGAGTGGCAATCCTTATTTAAGACAAAGTAGGATTTAAAATAAAGAATATCATGAGACAAACAAGGACACTACATAATGATCAAGGGGTCAATCCATGAAGAAGACACAACAATTTTAAATGTCTATGCACTCAACATAGGAGCACCTCAATACATAAGGCATTTTCAAACACTAAAAGGCATAAGAGGAAAAACTGACAGCAACAAAATAATACTAGAGGACTTTAACATCCCACTTTCACCAATGGACAGATCATCAAAGCAGAGAATCAATAAGGAAACACAAACTTTAAATGAAACATTAGACCAAATGGACCTAATTGATATCTTCAGGAATTTTCATCCAAGTGCAGAAGAATACACTTTCTTCTCAAGTGCACATGGAACATTCTCCAGGATAGACCATATCTTGGGCCACAAATGAACCTCAGTAAATTTAAGAAAATTTAAATTATATCAAGCATCTTCTTTGACCAAAAGTCTATGAGACTAGATATCAAATATAGGGAAAAAAAAAACAGCAAAAAATACAAACTCATGGAGGTTAAACAGTACATTATTAAACAAAAAAGAGGCTACTGAATAAATAAGAAAAGAAATCAAAAGATTCCTAGAAACAAATGACAATGAAAACACAACAACCCAAAACCTATGGGACTCAGCAAAAGAAGTTCTAAGAGGCAGGTTTATAGCTATACAATCATACCTCAAGAAGCAAGAAAAGCATCAAATAGACAGCCTGACTCTACATCTAAAGCAGCTATAAAAAGAAGAATAAAAAATCCCCAAAGTCAGCAGAAGAAGGAGTTCATAAAAATCAGAGCAGAAATAAGTGAAAAATAAATGAAGGAAACAATAGCAAAGATTAATAAAACTAAATTCTTTGAGAATACAAACAAAATTGACAAACTGCTAGCTAGACACATCAGGAAAAAAAAAAGGAGAAAAATCAAATCAATAAATTATAAATGAAAAAGGAGAGGTTACAACAGAACAACACAGAAATACAAAGGATCATAAGAGAATATTGTGAGCAACTATATGCTAATAAAATGGACAACCTGGAGGAAATAGACAGATACTTAAAAAGGTCAGCCTCCCAAGTCTGAACCAGGGAGAAATAAAAATTATGAACAACTCAATTAGAAACACTGAAATTGAAACAGTGATAAAAAATCTCCTCCAAAACAAAAGCCCAGGGCCAGATGGCTTCACAGGGGAATTCTATCAAACATTTAGGGAAGAGCTAATGCCTATTCTTCTGAAACTCTTCCAAAAAATTGCAGAGGAAGGAACACTTCCAAACTCATTCTACAAGGTCACAATCACCCTGATACCAAAACCAGAAAAAGACAACACAAAAAAAGAAAATCACAGGCCGATATTACTGATGAACATAGATGCAAAAATCCTCAACAAAATTCTAGCAGAATCCAACAAGAGAACAGAAACCAACAACACATTCAAAAGCTCATACACCGTCATCAAGTTGGGTTTATTCCAGGGATACAAGGATTTTTCAATATACACAAATCAATCAACATGATACACCATATCAACAAATTGAAAGATAAAAACCATATGATCACTCAATAGATGCAGAAAACGCCTTCTACAAAATTCAGCATCCATTTATGATAACAATGCTTCAAAAAATGGGCATAGAAGGAATCTACCTCAACATAGTAAAGGTCACATATGAAAAGCCCACAGCAAATATTATTCTCAAAGATAAAAAACTAAAAGCTTTTCCTCTAAGATCAGGAACAAGATAAAGGCGTCCACTCTCACCATTACTATTCAAGATAGTTTTGGAAGTCCTAGTTATGGCAATTAGAGAAGAAAAAGAAATAAAAGGAATTCAGATTGGAAAAGAAGTAAAATTCTCACTGTTTGCTGATGACACAATACTATATATAGAAAACCCAAAAGAAACTATCAGAAAATTACTAGAGCTAATCAGCGAATTCAGCAAAGTCAGGCTACAAGGTCAATACACAGAAATCACTTGCACTCCTATATACTAACAATGAAAAATCAGAAACAGAAAGTAAAGAATCAATTCCATTCACCATTGCAACAAAAAGAATAAAGTATCTAGGAATAAACCCACCTGGCTCAGAGGTTAAAGCATCTACCTACAATGTGGGAGACCTGGGTTTGATCCCTGGGTCGGGAAGATCCCCTGAAGAAGGAAATGGCAACCCACTCTGGTATTCTTGCCTGGAGAATCACATGGAGGGAGGAGCCTGGTAGACTACAGTCCTACCAGGGGTCACAAAGAGTCAGACACGACTGAGCAACTTCACTTTCACTTTTCAAGGAAGCAAAAGACTTGTATATAGAAAACGACAAGACGCGAATGAAAGAAATCAAAGATGATATAAACAGATGGAGAGATATTTCATGTTCCTGGGTAGGAAGAATCAATATTATAAAAATGACTATATTACCAAAGGCAATCTACAGATTCAATGTGATCCCTATCAAATTGCCAATGGTATTTTTCACAGAACTTGAACAAAAAATTTCACAACTCATATGGAAACACAAAAGACCCTGAATAGCCAAGGCAGTCTTGAGAAAGAAGAATGGAGCTGGAAGAATCAACCTTCCTGACTTCAGACTATACTACAAAGCTACAGTCATCAAGACACTATGGTACTGGCACAAAAATAGACATAAAGACTAATAGAACGAAATAGAGAACACAGAGATAAGCCCACGCACTTATGGGTACCTTATTTTTGACAAAGGATGCAAGAATATACAATGAGGCAAAGACAGCCTCTTCAATAATTGGTGCTGGGAAGACTGGACAGCTATGTACAAAAGAGTGAAATTAGAACACTACCTAACACCATACACAAAGATAAACTCAAAATGGATTGGAGACCTCAGTGTAACACCAGAAACTATTAAAGTCTTACAGGAGAACAAAGGCAGAAGACTCGATGACATAAATCAAAGCAAGGTCTTCTATGACCCACCTCCTACAGTAATGGAAATAAAAACAAAAATAAACAAGTGGGACCTAATTAAACTTAAAAGCTTTTGCACAGCAAAGGAAACTACAAACAATGTGAAAAGACAACCCTCAGAATGGGAGAAAATAATAACAAGGGAAGCAACTGACAAGTAAATAATTTCCAAAATATACAAGCAGCTCATACAACTCAATACCAGGAAAGTAAACAACCTGATCAAACAGTGGGAAAGGGACCTGAAGAGACATTTCTCCAAAGAAGACATGCAGATGGCCAACAAACACATGAAAAGATGCTCAACATCACTGATTATCAGAGAAATGGCAAATTAAAACTATAATGAGATACCACCTCACACTAGTCAGAATGGCCATCATCAAAAAGTCTACAAACAATAAATGCTGGAGAGGGTGTGGAGAAAAGGGATGCATTTTCTTGCATTGCTAGTGGGAATGCAAACTGATACAGCCACTAGGGAAGAAGGTATGGAGACTCCTTAAAAAGCTAGGAATAAAACCACCATATGACCCAGAAATCCCACTCCTATGCCTATACCCTGAGAAAATCAAAGCTGAAAAAGATACATGTACCCCAAAGTTCACTGCAGCACTGTTTACAATAGCTAGAACATGGAAGCAACCTAGATATCCATCGACAGATGAATGAATAAAGAACCTGTGGTACATATGTACAATGGAATACTACTCAGCCATAAAAGGAACGCATCTGAATCTGTTCTAATGAGGTGGATGAAACTAGAGCCCATTATACAGAGTGAAGTAAGTCAGAAAGAGAAATATAAATATCATATACTGACACATATATATATGGAATCTGAAGAGATGACACTGATAAATTTATTTTCAGGGTAGCAATGGAGAAACAGACATAGAGAACAGACCTACGGTCAAGGGAGAAGCAGAGATGTATGGAAAGAGTAACATAGAAATTTACAATACCATGTGTAAAATAGATAGCCAGTGGGAATTTGCTCTATGACTCAGGGAACTCAAACAAGGGCTCTGTGACAGGCTGAAGAGTAGGGTGAGGAGGGAGGTGTGGGAGGGAGAGGACATGAGTGTACCTATGGCTGATTCTTGTTGATGTATGACAGAAAACCACAAAATTCTGTAAAGCAATTATCCATCAATTAAAAAATTAGAAACAGCAACAACAACAACAAATTATGATACTGTGTATCAGATAGATCTTTTGACTTTCCAGCCATTCCCACCCTCTGATTACTCAGCAAAACATCTAGCTCCAATACTTTGGCCACCTGATGTGAAAAACCAACTAATTTGAAAAGACCCTGATGCTGGGAAAGATAGAGGGCAGGAGGAGAAGTGGGCAACAGAGGATGAGATGGTTGGATGGCATCACCAACTCAATGGACGTGAGTTTGAGCAAACTCGGGGAGATGGTGAAGGATGGGGAAGCCTGGCATGCTGCAGTCCACGGGGTCACAGAGTTAGACTTTAGTGACTGAACAACAGCCACAGCAATTTGACAGAGAAACTTGTCTTTGGATTTGAGTTTTTCCAGATTAAAGCCTGACACACTAACCCACAGTTTTGTCAGAAGTTTGTCTGGCTTCCCCTCATCTAAACCAAGATTTTCATTTTACCAAAAATGTGTCTCTCCTGTCCTCTCCTTCTAACTCAGCTTCAGCCATGGGTCTCAAGGATGGAAGTTTCCTCCATCTGTTCCCTTGTAAATGCAGAAATGTCTCATTCCTGTGAGTCCAGTGTTTTTAGGTCCTACATTTCTTTGAGTTTGCATCTCTTTAAAGAAAATATGCATATGTGGAGTAAAATGTTTACCTTTCATTGAAGTATATAATAAAAGTAAATGATTTCTACTTAAAAAACAATTTGATGTTTGACTGAAATTATTAAATTGCAAAAGCCTAAATGTTAACTCATAAAATTCTCTTATTTAAAGGGAAAATAAACTATAAAAATGAGTGAGGTTGAAACCAACTTTAAAAAAACAAAAAGCTGTTTTCTAGACCAATGAACATTTTAGAAGTAGAAGGAGATTTAGATGTTATTTAACAAGAACCCTCAATTTTTTATATAAGGCAAACTAACCAGAAATTATAAGACAGATTTGTGAGAGCTGCAAGGACCATTAAGATATAATGAAATAAATTTGAGTCATGGCACATCTGGTTGTTTCATCCATACAAATGCCTTGAATGGACCAAATTGTTAATGTCCAGAGGCCCTTGCGTCTTGACACCTAGCAAGTTGTTCCATTCACATTTTCACATAGGTTGAGTAAGGACAATTCAAATAAAAAATGTAATTGAGTTTTTATGTTGGAAGGGCAAAGATTAACAAGTGCAATGCTCTGTATCAATAATTGAGGCCCAGAGAAGTAACACCAATTCCCAATTAGATTTGATGTATTTTTTAATTATGTGTTCCAATTCAATGGGGTAATTTGCCCACTCCAGATTTTGTCACCCAGGCAAACACAGAAAGTCCAATGGAATATAAAAGTTAATTCAAGGAGGAAATTGGAACTTTACTGAAAAATAAATTTACCATTCTTTACTTCCATAAGGATGAATAAATAATAATGATATTTCTTTCAGTATATAAGGTTTCCCAAATTACTGATGCATAAGTGATATTTGATTTTCCATAAAATATGTCATAAAATAGTATCTGACTAATTAGAACTTTGGCTTTGTAGATTACATACCAGTCACTTTTCACATATTACTTACCTCTGCTCAGTCTCATGCCTCACATTACTATTTTTTGCTTTCATGTTTTCTCTGGTTTTCCATCATGGTTCATTTATTTTAAACTCTCTATGACATTTCCCTTTATTCTAATAAATGTTCTAGATAACAAAAGGGGTCAACAGTGAGAGTACAGTGCCAGGAATTTAAAGATCTTCCCTGGTGGCTCAGAGGCAAAGTATCTGCCCACTGTGCAATAGACCTGCGTTCTATCCCTGGGTCAGGAAGATCTCCTAGAGAAGGGAATAGCCACCTACTGCCTGGGGAATTCCATGGACAGAGGAGCCTGGGAGGCTATATAGTCCAGTCTGTGGAGTCTGAAAGAGTCAAATACAGCTGAGTGACTAACACTTTTTTTCACTGAGAGTAAATAGTTATTTGACTTGTTCTCAATCTGCAGTACTGACATATACACAATAAAAAAGCAGACATTAAAAAATGAGATTCAGAGAAGAATTTATTTTCCACTTTCCAGCAGAGAGAAAGAAATATTAATTAGGAAGAGAAGAATAGGTAGAGCTAAGAGCTAAAGTGAATATTCTAGTTATTACAGATAACTTGTCAGATCTCACCATAACCCAGAGAAGTCTACTCATTTTCTGCTTTTTACTCTCTGAATTTTTCTGTTTACCTAGATTGTGATGATAGAAAAGTTGTTTGCCATAAGTAGCTTTATTTTCAAATAGTGACTTGTTAGTGTCATAGCTCTGACATCTGGCAATCACTGCCCAAACACAGCAACCTTCTCCAGCTTCATAGTACTGACATATAAACCCAGTTTAGTGCACCTTAAATGCAATACCCTTTAAAACAGTCTTAAAACTCTGAGGATCTGAACCTCAGAACACAAAGGAAGTATGTTTTTTACCATCAGCCTATGGTGTCCATGGCTATTTCTGAATCTACCCTTCATTTTTGAGACAGAGAACCTTGTTAGACTGGCCAAAAGAAAGCTCATATAGATACACAGACCTACTTCCTGCCATGCACCCTTCCCTTACCCTAAAATTAGAAAAGCGAGCAAGAGTGGTGTCTGTGTTGTGTCTGCTATACTAACATAAGGGAAGTCTGCAACATCATACACAAATACTTTCTTATAACTTTTAATCTCTCTCCTTTCAGGTAATTAAGATAAAGCTTATATATTCAAATATTCATACCTGAAAATTGATACTGCATCTTTTTATTAAGTACAAATTGACAATTATATTTATAAAATATGAGAGTATGATTGACCACATATTCATTTTTGAACTAGGAATAAGTCAGCTATATCAATTAGCACATGTCCACAAGTTTGAAGCATTAAAGAAATTCTGAAGCTTTGAAAATGCAAGGCAGTAACAAAATGCTAACTCTGACTCAGGACACCTAACTTAAAGAAACCATGGCTTTGGAATCAGATAGTTCCCTCTTCTGCCATTTTCTCTCTTTGTGACGTCAAATAAATCACTAAATTGTCTGATCTATAGTTTCATTATTGGAGAAGGAAATAGCAACCACTCCAGTATTTTTGCCAGGATAATCCCATGGATAGAGGAGCCTGGCAGGCCACAACCTATGGGGTCACAAAGAGTTGGACTTGACTAAGCACTCACACGTAGATTCATTATCATCAACAGAAGAGTATTGTATTAATTTCAAATGTATGGCAAAGTGTTTCAGTTATACACACACACACAAATAAATATATATATATATTCTTTTTAAAATTCTTTTCCATTATAGGTTATTACAAAATATTGAATATGGCTGTCTGTGCTATGCAGAAAATCTTTATTGTTTACAAAGTTGGCTTTAAAACAGACAAACAAACAAAAACACAACTACAACAATAATAAACTTTGGTTAAGATCAAGCCCACCCCAAATCTTCAGGGTATTATCACACTCATCCTTTAGTTCTTCTAATATCACCTGAATAGAAGCTATAATAAACTCCAGTCACAAACTCCTATCATTAGAAGTCTCTCATCTCCTCACTTCTAATGAAGTCTGTTCTTCAGTCTCATTATTACCCCTCCCCTCCCCATCCCTTGATAGCTCACTATTGTCTCAGTTCATCAATCCCTTTCCTGGCCTCATTTGCTTGCCTAACCAGCCTTGACACTAGGGTCAGCCACTTTATTAGATTTTCACACTCTCTTGCCCCAGAGCTGCCATTCCAATCCCCAGGAATGGGTAAATGCCATCATTTGCCTTCTCAGCTCCCAGTCCCAGGCTGCCAAATATTGCCTAAGAAAATCACAAAGCCAGGTTGACTGGTTCCACTACAGTTCCGAGCTCTCAAAGTAAGTTGGGCCTGCACAGCTGCTTGACGGTACTGGTTCTCATCAATGATTTACAGTCCTCTGTATTCCCTGTGGTGTCAATTCTAAGATTTCTTATGTAATTTCTTTTAGTTCTCTTGGTTTCTAGAGAAATTCAAGGTCAAAGCTTGATTCCTCCTCTTTCCTTCTCTCCACTAAAAATCTCAACTTTTCATGCTGATCTCATAAGGAAGTACTCCCATCTCCCATGTTAACTTTTTCCCTAAGACTTTATCATATCATTCATCTACATATCCCCATAACGAGGGGCTTCCCTGGTGGCTCAGTGGTAAGGAATCCACCTGCAATGCAGGAGACAAGGATTTGGTCCCTGGATCAGGAAGATCCCCTGGAGAAGGAAATGGCAACCCATGCCCATATTCTTGCCTGGAGAATCCCATGGACAGAGGAGCCTGGTGGGCTACAGTCCATAGGGTTGCAAAGTCAAACACAACTGAAGCAACTTTACATGCATGCAGGCCCCCGAACAAGTTTTTTCCTGGCCTAGGCATTTCCTTGATTTTTTATTTTCTTTCTTTTCTTAGAAGTTTTCTTGAATGGAAAGGGTAGTTTACACTTCCTTGTTTCCACTTTTTTGTTACCTACTCACTCCTTGTGATCTGCTTTCTGTTCCAATAAGTAAATCCAATGATAACTTTTCCACTGTCACTCTTCTTGTTCTTTGTAAAGTAATTTACATTACTGGCACTGTACTGTCTTGAAATTCTCCCCTATGTTCTCTCCAAAACCATTCTCTTTCAGTTCCAATTTCATTCCAGTGCTTCCCTGTTGTCTTCTCAGATACCCAGGATTCGGACATCAGAGCCAGGCTTGCCTCCTCACTCTTCTCTGCAATTATGGCCAGTAGTTGACATATTCTACTATCCCATACCTGTAAGATTTCTCACATTTACACTCTATCCAAAATTAATTTTTCCAGAACCACTGAAATAGATGAATACCATTTTCTCCTAACCCCTTTTCTTTCAAGTCTTTTCCCTAACAACATATTTGCATCCTCAGATTTTCAAATTGTTCTTCAATCTATCCCAAAATTTAGTTTTAGCTCTTCCCATCTTTATCTTATTAAAAGGAACTCCTTGATTTTCTCCTTATAAAACCTGAGATGACTAGCCATTTGCCTCTATCCAGGGTTGGGAAGTAGGGGAGTAGGGAAGAGGGCCAGAATACATCATGCTAATATGGCTTTTGCCCCTCCAAACAGATAATGCTGATACATAGGACATCAAGTTAAAAAGAACACAAAATGCTTGAGTGCATGGATGTTTTCAGATTCTAAAACTTCATCAAGCTGTACAGGCATAGTATATACACTTTTTTATATATACTGCATTTTCTATGTATATAATATACTATGATTTTTTAAAAGTATGTATAATATACTTTTATGAACTTAGAATATACTCCAATAAAAATTAAAAAAAAAAAGCTATAAGAACAGACTTAAATGAGCAAATAAGAGGAAAAGATAGAAACATGTAGCCTGAGTAACAGTTTTCATAGGATTAAAAAACAAACAAGCAAAATTTGTGATTTTGCTTTATGCTCTGACTCTCTGACTCCTTTCAAACATCATGTGCCCAAAGAGGCAATAGAATCTCTACAATATCAAGATTACCCAGGTCCATGGAGAAAATTTGCATGTGGCCCTTACTTTTGACTGCACTTTAGACAGGACAGTTAGGAGGGACATTTGCAATTACAAGTATATCTGAATTGATAGCATCATATGTTCCCAAAAGCTCCAATATTTTAACCAGATGAGAACAGCCAACTCATTGGAAAAGACCCTGAGGCTGGGAGAAAATGAAGGCAAAGGGCAAAGGGGGGGCGGTGGATTGAGTGGTTAGAGAGCATCACTGACTCAATGGACATGAATTTAAGCAGACTCCGGGAGAAAGTGAGGGACAGAGGCTCCTGGTGTGCTGCGTTTCATGGGAGTGCAAAGAGTCGTACACAAACTTAGCAAGTGAACAATGTGCTTCCATAAATCTGAAAATGACTCAAGAAAGCCACCCATTGAATGGCAAAAGTCATATTGCTGATACATTCATTTTCTTCATGTAGGGAAGGGATATCAGTACTGTTTTTGAATTAAAAAAAAAAAAGTCTCTTATCTAAGTAGCATACTTCAGTACTTAAGTGTGGGTTTGAAGGTCCAATGAAACAGAACTGAGAATTAATTCCAACTTAGTTACTGACTGGATATGTGACCTGGGAATACAGCCTGAACTCCAGAAGTTTCAGTTACTTCATTTGTAAAATGAACACCAGAACTGCCTTGCAGAAATTAGTGAGGATAAAAAAGTGCACTTGTAATTTGAATAACACAACTTTGGAAACAATGCACACATTTAATGATCAGCTATTATCACCTCATATATGTAAAATATGGAGCCTGAACTAGATAAGCTTTCAAGTTTCCTCCCGTTCTTTCTAAACTTTCTATGTTGGCATTATCAAGGTTTCCTTTTCCATAACAGCAGGCTTTCTTTACAGGTCCTGAGGAAATAGTAAAATGTAAGACAGTCGATCTGATTGATGGAATCTTCATAATGTCATAGTATCAGTGAATGTTTGGGGGAGCTAAAGTTTGAGATTAGCTCTTCTCAAAGAATAAACTACTCCCCATTTTAGTATCCTCATAACAGATGTGAAATTATTTTTTGCTTCGATTTCAGAGATGTTTTCCAGAGGACATTTTTCCTAATTTCTGTTTTGTTTTCACTACATTTTATGATATCCTTACTGATAGATTAGATAATGAAAACATTCTTAAGAAATTGAAATTCAAGTTTTTCATATTAGCCCATTAATTTACAAGGAAATGAAAATATAAGAATATACAGAATGTTGATTGTAATGGATTCTGTGATGTGTCACACAAATCCTTCAGGAATAAAACATTCATTCTCCCAGATATCAGCAATGTCAACTGCTGACCCATCATGGCTAAGTCCCTTTCTCGTTTCACAAGAGTTTACAGTTCCCTCCCCAGAGTCAATGTACTAATATACTCAAGATTCAGTGGCCTGGCCCCCTTTCCTGAGTTCAACACAACTCTAAAGGGCCATCCCAGCTGAAGAAACTCCCATGGAATTGCCTAAGACCACTTTCTCCTAATATTCCCCACTTCCCAATCTAGCCTCCTTTGCCTTAAAAGGTTTTGCTCACTAAAAATGAAACATCTACATGAAACTCTGTATCTCAGAGCCTACTTCCTGGGAAACCTGTTCTACCACATCTATTACCATTATTTTCAAATATTGGAAAATACTTTCAACAAATAGCTTTAAAATCAGACACTCTGCCTAAGTTTGAAGTCCAAAGTCAGTCTCCCAAACACTCTCATCCATATGATCAGATTTACGTTAACTCAGTCAACAGCTGCGGATACAGGAAAAGAAGGAATCCAGGGCATCTGTGAGATAAGGATTCTATTTGGCTTATACACAGCACTTAATACAATCTAGAAGACCTAGACTGTATCAGGGAATTTGATCCTCTCCATTTGTAAAGTGGTTGACTGTTAAATTTGCTTATGGATGAAGTGTGGATCATATTGAGAATGCTCCCTAACCTCACAAACTCCATGATGTGCTCACAGGAAAGTGAGGTGTTCCTGGGAATCCCATAGAGGCCAAAAGAAAGTATAATGGCCAAGTAGGAATCACTAGTAATTGAAGGATTTGATGAATAGGTTAGTGTTTATTCTCCCTTTTGGCCATTATGAACCTAAACACACCTGATGAGATGACTTTGTTGTTGAGTAGCTCAGTTGTGTCTGACTCTTTTGAGACCCCATAGACTGTAGCCCGCCAAAGCTCCTCTGTCTGTGGGATTTCCCAGGCAAGAGTACTTGAGTGGGTTGCCATTTCCTTCTCCAGGGGATCTTCCCAACCCAGGGATCGAACCCATGTCTCCCACATTGGCAAATGGATGCTTTACCACTGAGCCACCTGGGAAGCCTGATGAGTTGACTACCTTTCTATTATCAAATACCTACTCAGCCAGGCCCAGGGTATAGACAGTTGCTGCTTATATCAGAAAGAGGCTAGTGACAGCTAAAGAATGATCCAACCAGCTAACATAATCCTCCTACACCTATACATAATCATACAGGTGAGAACCTAGCTCAACAAGAACTACTTGAGAATAAATGTCTAATAATATAATACAGAGAAGCATGAGACATAAAGTAAATCTTTAGCTGTTATCAAACTTTTGGGACTCTGGTACCTTTTATACTAACACATCACTGAGAAATCTAAAGAACTTTATATTATGTGAGTTATGCATATCAATATTTATCATAAAAGGGATTAAAACTGAGAAATGTTTAAAATATTTACTTATTTTTAAACATAATAATGAACTCAAGACATAATATATATCATACTTTTATTTGAACATTTTTTCTAAAACAAAAAAATTTAGTGAGAGAGAGCAATATCTACTTTTGTATTCAGCGTTTTGAAAAATGTTGTTTAGAAGCACATGAAGACAATCTGGCCTTAAAAAAAAGGAAGGGCTATTTTAATAGATAACTGTGGATATTCCTTGATATTATACCATAACTTGATATGATAGTTTGTTAAGGCAAGTTGCAATGTGGAACCTGAAACTGTATCACAAACTCTTCATAATTAACTATATTAAAATTATTTGACTAACTTGCATTTTGGATGGATCTCTTATCCATGCATGATTTTAGAATATCATACACTGGAGGTTTGTAAAATATTAACTTATGGAGTAATATAAATTTCCAAATGTTGACACATTTCCTCATACAATTAAAAAAAAAATCACTCCCACTCATCTCATGAGAAAAATACTTAAGTATTGGGAAGCTATCCAAATTAAATGTTTTACCAAATTCTAACTCTTAAAATTAGAATTTTAAATTTCTTTTTGACTCGAAAGCTCAGATCTTATCATTGACAACAAATGTTGCATTTTTTCCTTGAAGTGACAAGTTTACCTGGTTCATTTTCAGTGAGATGTCTGCCAAATACTTGGAGCGTGAATAACCAAGTTTGTCCGCCAATCGTTCTTTTAAGTAAAAATGATGTTCTGTGGAAAATGCAGGTAGTTCAGCTCACAATGCAAACAGCCATGCAAGCACTTTTCTCTGAGACGAGAAACAAGCTTCAGTCTGTAGCAGAATTTCCTTTCACATCCTTCCCATTTCTTTCACACTAAATATTAAAAGGAGACAAAATAAAGGGCAAGATTTCATGAAATTAATAATTTTTACTGTAACATCAACAACACTTTTGAGGGGAAATTGGCATTGCTTTTTTGAGTATGTCTCAGTGAAGAAGACGGTGATTCCTATCGTGGTTTGGTGTTCTGCTTTAGTTCCTGCTAGGGCACAAGCAGCTTTATCTACCATTGCTTTTACATCATCAGTATAAAAGTTATTACAGTAGAAACAGCAAATAACACCTTAGTATTTATATAAAAACAGTTTTGACCTTGTAGAGTCCTGAGAATGTCTCAGCTACACCCAGAGGATCCTTGTATCACATTTTGAGAACTACTGCTTTAGATCAGACCTAGTTCAAGGGCAACCCCCACCCCTCCCTGTGTGTTGGGTGAACATTTGGCATTTGTCCACATTTCATATCCTACCTGGGCAAATGGGAGAATAGAAATTCAAATCCCAAATATCCTTCTCTGCTTTCTTTCCATCCAATCACAAATAGAAAAATAAGGTTGAAAGTGGAAATGTGTTTAATGGATGTCAACATTTTTTTTCCCCTTGTGGCAGCGGCCTTACAAAATACACCCATTCAGCCCTTTTCATTTATCCCTTCTGAAGATAAAAGTGGCCTACCTACATGGCTGGCTCAGTCTTTTCAGCTGTAATGCCACATAAATGTCCATTGCCTTGAAGAAAAACTATTGCAACAAATCCTTTCACAGAGTGTTTCAGTGTAAAATAACTTTTTTTTTCCCTTCCACAAAATGTTTCTTTCGAAGCCAATCTAAGGCTACAGTGTAAATGTCCCTCTTTCAACTTTTCATTAGGTCCATGTGAAGCAGCTAGGCAACATGCTCATTATAATAGCCAGACATATGTTTAAACTAATATTAAGTCACCCTTCAGTTTCCCTGCTCCTGCAGCCTAAACAATCCTAGTTATGAACCTTTCTTCTCAGGTTTTATTTTCTTATCCCTTTATTATTTGTGTCATTCTTTGCTGGACTCTCTCCAGTTTTGCTGCATTCTTCTTAAAGTGTTGAGAACAAACTTGGACACGATCCTTTAATCAGGTCTTCACCAGTGCCAATACAGAGGAAATATCACTTCCCAGACCTGGCTTGTCATACTTTGCTAATATATCACCGAGTTAGTCTTTTAAATAACAGCGCTGTCTTGCAGACCTGTATTCACTCAGGTTTGCAATCACTCCAGACTTTCGTTGTAGCTGCACTTAGGCAGACAGCCCCTATCTTTAATCTCTGCATTTTGTTTCTGGCTTCTGATTTTCACATCTTGCCCTTACCCTATTTTACTTCCCTGAGTTTTTCCTGCCAATTTCTCTAATTTATCAAGCTCACACTGAACTATTCCTGGCTTCCAAGATGTAAGCAATACCAACCACTTAATGTCATTCACACATGCTCTCGATTCCATCATTTTAGACATTCATTTAAAAATGTCGAATTGAGTTTGGGCACATTAGTTTCACTTATACAGGAGAGAAGTGCAGTAGCTAAAATGCGCTCTCCAAAGTCACCTCCTTCTTATTTTTTAACTACTCAGAAAGTGCAAAGTTGCCCATATGACCAAAAATAGAAATAAGCAAATCTTAGTCTTATTATACATTAGAAATCCTACCACTGGAAGGAATATTAAGGTAGGCTAAGCTGTTTTAAAAAGGGGCCAAAAAATACAATTGCTTATAAAAAATAGAAATTAATCTTCTCTCTCATTGTACACCTTGGGTAACAGGCAGGTTAGAAGTAAGAGTCTAAATGCTTTTCCACTCAGGGATGAGGGTTTTTTCCCATGCTGTTGCTCTATCATCCCCTAGAATATTATTCTCATCCACATGGTTCAAACTAAGTCATGCTCAGCTTGTCAGAAGAAGAAAATAGCATGAAGGTGAGCACACAAGTGTCCCAAGACCCAAATCTAGTTCTACTCAATTTTCATGTGCCAGGACCTAGTTACTACCAAGGGAGAGTGGGAAGTGAATTAGCATTGCTGGAAGATGAACGAATGGATTGTTTTTTGGTGGACAGTTGTAGCCTCTGCCCCCAGAACTGTCTGGATTAATTTAAAAGGTATTGTCTATTTTGCTCAGTATGCATCCTGCTGGAGGGTCATGAAAAATAACCCTTCTCTCTGGAATTGATTACAGCCTTGTTCTTAAGGCTGAACTTAAGGCTTCATTTAAAACCACTCCACTGTAAAGGCTAAGTCTTTTAACATACTATTTCCACAGCATCTTAACCAACCTTGCACTGTCTTATCCAGATGAGTGTACCATAGTTGTACTTGCATTAAAGTCCCTACAGGTGAGTTAAGGCTCTGATTTGGACTCACTGCACTATGTCTACCATTGAAGAGCAAAGCCTAAAGAAACTGGCTTGTATTTATGTTCCATTGTTCTGGGTCTGACGGGTACAACTTAATTTTTGCTGTTTCAGTTTCATCACCTGCAAAATAAGAATCACTTCACTTTTTCTATGCCTGTGAGATGACTAAATATAGACAAAGGGTTGAAAGTCATGGCAATGTGCTCGTATTACTTAAAAATGATCCCTTCCAATCAAGTAAAGATATCAAGACAGTTTTAGATCAGTTATTCCCACTCTGTTTGCAATGTCCAGAGTCCTCCCCTGGAATTAACAAGAGGAATGATGAGGTTCTGAATGGGGTGCCAATAAAATGATGGCTGGCTTTGATTACAAAAATGAGCACATAGTCACCAGAAACAGAAGGACCACATAATAACATGAGAAACAGCCCCACAAGAGACCAGGTTGCTGACCACCTGGAGGAGCACTGTGGATCACACTCTGTGAACTACTGCTCTAGAATTACTAAAAATGAATTTTAAAAAATCCCTTAGAAATGCATTTGGCCTATTGCTTGAGCCCTTTCCAAACAAAAGCTGTGCATGATTACTTTTTGCAGGCTAATTCAGCTGTTTTATTTTTTACCCCTGCTTTGGCCTTGCTTCTTAAAAGTATTACACACAATGCCCTAGTTACACTGGAAAATGGTGGTTTGGGCATACTCTGGTTCTTTCTCTTTCTATCTTCTTCCTGTCTGACTAGCTCATCTAATTACACACTAAGTCAGTGATTCTATGACACAGGGAGAAAAGTCTTCCCGAGCTAGTCAATTGATGCTTTTATTTCGCTCAGGGAAAATTTATCAAAGGAGACAAGGAACCCTAAATGCAGCAGATATTTGATGCTAGTGGTAAGCTTATATTGTTGCCGAGGCAACCTTGTCATTAAAGATGTTTCAGCATTTCCTATTAACCTCTATTTTCAGAGGTTTATAACTTCTTGGTAAAAATTCCCTCCAGGCTAAGATTTGGTATACATGATCTCAGACATGCCAGGTGTCAGTGAATATATACATATATAGTATCCATTTTCTCAAAGAAAGCTTAGTGAATTTCCAAATGAATTATATCATTTTTCATAGCATACAAATTCATTAAATTTAGTGTTAACTTGATTTTTTTAAAAGATTCTTATGGCAGCACAACTAAGAACTTATAAGATGTAACGTTTCCTAGTGCTTTTTTTCCTTTTACCTCACTGGTTGGCATGGTTCCAATGATTTATCTCAAGTGTCACTAGAGATACTGGCTCCAGATCAGTTTTAAATTTTCCTAAATGGACACAATTAGTGGTGGACACTATGGAAATCTGGAGTTCATATTTTACATTTAGCAGAATATAGGGAATAAAAGAGAAATCTAGCTGTTTATGCAGTAGGAGTCAGAGTGATGGGGAAGGCAAGGGCTAAAATTTGAACCCATCTTCTCCTGCATAATAGAGACCCATTTTCTTGTGATCCCAAGGAAGAACCTTGTAGTTTCCTAAGAATTGGAAGCCTATTTCTCCTACCCCAGTTTTAGAATTGGGTAACACCCTAGCCTGGGCTTCCCTGGTGGCTCGATGATAAAGAATTTGCCTGCCAGTGGGGGAGATGCAGGTTCGATCCCTGGGTCAGGAAGATCTCCTGAAGAAGGAAATGGCAACCCACCCCAGTATTCTTGCTTGGAAAATCCCCTAGTGGGCTACAGCCCATGGGGTCACAAAAGAGTCAGACACAACTTAGCTACTGAACAATAGCAACAATACCCTAGTCCAGGATTTGTTGTGTTCAAGAGATTTTGTTCTGTTTATGTAATTTATTAATAAATTTTACAATTTTAACTTTTTATTTTGAAGAATTTTAAACTCATAAAGAAGTTGTGAGAATAGTAGAATGAATATTTGCCTACCTCTTAACATTAACCAATTGTTAACATTTAAATAAACCTTTTGAGTGTTGTAAACATTATTATACTCCAAGCCAAATAGTTCAGCATGTCCTAGGAATAAGGACAGCCTTCTTTGTAGCCACAAAACCATGATCAAACTCAAGATACTTAGCATTAATGGGCTCAAACGGTAAAGAATCTGTGTGCAATGTGGGAGGCCTGGGTTTGATCCCTGGGTCAGAAGATCCCCTGGAGAAGGGCCTGGCAACCCACTCCAGTATTCTTGCCTGGAAAATCCTATGGACAGAGCAGTCTGGCAGGCTATAGTCCATGGGGTCACAAAGAACCAATACAACTTAGCAACTAAAAAAACAACAACAAATGCTTATATTATGTGGAGTTGAATATGCCTTCTCCCTCTTTAAGGTATCTATTCTGACTTGCTGGAGTTCAGCTGGTATCCTTTCTTAATTATTTTCTTAGTTTGGGGTACATGGGTAATATTTTTTTTTTAATTATTGCACATGCACAAGTACAGTTTTTACTCTAATAGGTGAATACTCTGTTCATAGGACTATTGGATTAGATTCCTGGCCCTTAAAAACCTGTAAAATAGGTGTAAGTAATGTTCTTTTTGTGACTTGCAATGTTGCAGATAAGAAGTCTGAGGACAATTTGATTCTTTTGCCTTTGTCAGGGCTTCCTAGGTGGTGCTAGTGGTAAAGAACCTGCCTGCCAATGCAGAAGACATAAAAGATGTGGCTTCCAACCCTGAGTCAGGAAGATCCCCTGGAGAAAGAAATGGCAACCCACTCTGGAATTCTTGCCTGGAAAGTCCTGTAGACAGAGGAGTCTGGTGGGCTATGATCCACAGTGTCGCAAAGAGTGGGACACAACTGAAGCAACTTAACATGCATGCACCTTTGTCAGAAATTTATCCTTTCTCTCCAGAAATATGTAATTGTTTCCCATTATTTTTAGAATTAAAAAAAAATTACCAGTATGTGTCTATCCATATGTATTTTTTAATCATTCCTTCTTGGAACACAATGAACCCCTTCAATATGGAAAAGGGTTTTTTTCATCTTAGGGGATTTCTTTAATGACTTTTTAGTTATTGCCATTACCCATCTATTCCTTTTTTTAACATCTTTTTTTGAATTTGGATTAATCTTAATTAATCTCCGGGTCAAATCCCACCCCACCTCACTGCCTTTATTTTTGTCTTTTTTTTTTAATTCCCCTTTTATTGTTCTGACTGTTAAAATATATTTTAATATTTTATTTAATATTTTATTTTAATATTTTATTTATTTTTCAAAGTCACCAATTTACATCTCAGCCATGACCATACACTTCTTGTACAAATCATTCAAACTGGAAATTATGATTCTATGTCCAGCAACCCCATCCATGTTGTGTGTGTGTGTGTACACATGTACATAGTCATGTTACATTTGCGTCTTCTAACGTGTTCTTACTGTTCTTCTTTCCGGTTCACGTCTGTCTCCACAGCTGTTCTGAACCAAAGGGTTTAACTGAATCAATGTGGCCTATATTATCTCAGATTGTTGAACACTGAGAGATAATATGATTGATTTGCTTTCTAGACTGATTGGTAATTGGTCTGATTTTTATAAGATCCAAATTTGCAGCACATGCCAAACTGAAAGAAAAGAAGTGTAGTTTTTATGTAAGCCAGTCATGTAACACCAAGCTTCATGCATAAGAATATACATGTGTATGTATGTGTGAGTGTACAAGGTCCACCCATTCAGCTGCTTCTTGGCCTCTTGTAGGCAGGTACCTTGCACACTAAAGTGAGACCAAGCTTAAACTTCTCCTAAAAGAGCTACAGTTCTCTGTGGCCAAGTCATTCTAACTATGCAATGCTATGTAACTTTTTCTGTGGGATTGCCTGATTTGGGTCTCCAGGTTCTTACCAAACCCAAATGAATAATAATCCATATAAATAGTCTCTGTTAGAATTACAGTGGATTCTAAGAAAAACAAATAGATTAAAATCAATTTTGGAGGTGAAGTAAGGTAGCTCTATCTAGGTTGCAAAATGCTGAATCCCTCTTATCTGATTTCTTCCAGTTTTTGTTTTAATTCTGCTAATGTTTACCTTAAATTTTACAAGAACATGCTTAAATTTATATTTAATTTATCACTGGAGTCAGTTTTAAAAATTTTCATTTTCTTTCATAAATGTGAAGCCTTTTAGATGTCTCTAACTCTTCAAAACCAGAGAAGGCAATGGCACCCCACTGCAGTACTCTTGCCTGGAAAATCCCATGGATGCAGGAGCCTGGTGGGCTGCAGTCCGTGGGTCGCTAAGAGTCGGACACGACTAGGCGACTTCACTTTCACTTTTCACTTTCATGCACCGGAGAAGGAAATGGCAACCCACTCGGGTGTTCTTGCCTGGAGAATCCTAGGGATGGGGAAGCCTGGTAGGCTACCGTCTATGGGGTCACATGAAGTTGGACACGACTGAAGTGATTTAGCATAGCATAACTCTTCAAAACACTTTCTCAACAACACACATTTCTCATTTGAAATCCTAAACTCTATGACTTCTGGGTTTTTTGTCAAATTTTAAAGAAAAATTAGTATCAATTTTTAATCAGATTCAAAATACTATTAAATTTTATCTGAATAGAGTTAACAGATTTTATTGCTCAATCTGTCAATTATTTTCAATCACAATGTTCTCATTATAATTTGATTCAAATTTTCTCAATTTGGAATAGATTTTCTGGCAGGATAATAGTTTATCCTGAGAAGAACATAAAAGTTTGGCATAGAATTAAACCCCTGCACATCAAGAAGTTGCTTTTTCCTGTCTACATGGATGAATGACAAATTGACTGGATATATAATTCTTGGGTCAAAACATTTTCCTTCAGAACACTAGACTCATTGCCCCATTTCCTTCTGTCTTTCAGGGTTGCAAAAATGTGGAGGCATGCCTGGCTTTTCTTTTCTTACACAGAAAAAAAGGGTTTTTTTGCCCCCTTCATGCTTGCAGAATTCTATATCTTTGAAGTTTCCAATTTCACTAGGCCATTTTAAAGTGTGATTTTATTTTTTATATTTGTCTAGAACATGGTATGTACTCTTGGTTTTTAGAACAATCTCTAAATATACTTTAGAATATACTTTTCCCCTTTTATTTGCATATATTTCTTCTATTATGTTTTTTCTTTCTAAAATATTTTATTACTAATAGTTTGGACTTTTTGAGTCTGACCTTTATGCAGTATTACCTTTCCTTTTTTTTTTCTTATCTGTTTATTTCCATTGTGTACTATGATATTTCCTAAATTCTGCTTACTGCTTTTATATTTTAGCATGGGCAAACTGTCAAAAAAAAGTTTTGTTTATCATCACAATATAGGTCTTCCTGATGGCTTTTCTTATCTCTTCATCTTTAATTTCTTTGTTGCAAAATTTCCAGGCTACTAAAAAAAAGTTGGCATTCAGCTATATCTAAGAGTGATGATGCATTGAATCTGAAGCCTGAGAATACCTACTTTTCCATTGTTCTGCTTGAAATTTTGACTGGTGGCTGAAGCACCATGCTGGATCATGAAGTAATTTGGGAACTGGGTTTTAGGCAAGGTGAAGCAATTAGCTCTAAGGAATATAAGCCTCTGAGAATTTGGTAGAAAGGAGTTACTCTGCTAGCTGTGAAGGGCTTATTTCTGAATGTTATGTAATTAGAAGAATTTTTTTCTTTTTGGCTGTTTAGGTCACTGTTCTTTTAGACTCTTTAAAAATGTTTCTATCTGTATTACAGAGGCAGGCTACTCAAGTTTAAATGACAGCCTTATTTCTTAAATACTTTGGGGACTTCAGGTAAACTACTTAGGATAGCTTTGCCTCAGTTTACTCATCCATAGAAAGGGGATACTAGTAGTACCTATTTCTGGGTTTGTTAGGATTCAATAAAAGACTAAGTCAAATTCCTGGCAGGCAGTGATCACTGTATAAGTGTCTCTATTATTATCTTTAGCTTTAGCATAGAACTTATCTCTGTCTCACAGGTTGTGGATTACTACAGAAAAGCTGCTAGGATGGCTGTTTCTTTGTTGTGCATATTTGCAAAGGGCTCTTCTTATCATTGTGCAGACTGACTTTCTGGAGTAGTCTACATTGACCAAAAGTCTGGGTCATGTCTCTATTAAGGTCGAAAAGCTTCAAAAGAGAGTTTAACTGGTATGCTTCTGGACAAGTCTTTTATTGCCAGTTCTCTGTTTATGATATCAATATAACAAAGGATCTCTAGGGTCTTCTACTTATTGTCTGGTCTCCCTATGTCTTCATATCTCCCTTTGAAATGAAAGGGAAACCTCTTTCTTTTTATATCATCAGTTCAGTTCAGTCGTTCAGTCATGTCCAACTCTTCACAACCCCATGAATTGCAGCACGCCGGGCCTCCCTGTCCTTCACCAACTCCCGGAGTTCACCCAAACTCTTGTCCATCGAGTTGGTGATGCCATCCAGCCATCTCATCCTCTGTCTTCCCCATCTCCTCCTGCCCCCAATCCCTCCCAGTATCAGAGTCTTTTCCAATGAGTCAATGAGTCACCTCTTCACATGAGGTGGCCAAAGTACTGGAGTTTCAGCTTTAGCATTAGTCCTTCCAAAGAACACCCAGGACTGATCTCCTTTAGGATGGACTGGTTGGATGTCCTTGCAGTCCAAGGGACTCTCAAGAGTCTTCTCCAACACCACAGTTCAAAAGCATCAATTCTTCAGCGCTTAGCTTTCTTCATAGTCCAACTCTCATATCCATACATGACCACTGGAAATACCATAGCCTTGACTAGACAGACCTTTGTTGGCAAAGTAATGTCTCTGCTTTTGAATATGCTATCTAGGTTGGCCATATCTGACACCAAATACATGGATTTTCCATACTAAGCAATCTCTGCTAGGTGTCTACAGTTTCATTCAATTCTGATCCTAACTATCCCAAGCTAGAACAGACCCCAAGGGTTAAGGATTCAGTTCCATGAGACTTTTTATACTTCAGATGCCGATCACAGTTTGTGGGTTCCCTGTTCATCTACATTTTTGTTCAACTTTACTACAAATCAGGAATTCTCACAGTGCTCTCACTAAGACATTGTATTATTGTAAATGCTTATTTCCTGTCTTATATTTTTGTGTCAAACTGAGGTTTCCTAATCATGACTCAAAGTTACTTTCTCTGATTGCGTGTGTGTGCTTAGTTCATCAGTCATGTCCAACTCTTTGCGACTCCATGGACTGTAGCTCGCCAGGCTCCTCTGTCCATGGGAATTCTCCAGGAAAGAACATAGGAGTGGATTGCCATCCCCTTCTCCAGGGGATCTTCCCAACCCCGGGACTGAACCCACATCTCCCGCATTGCAGGCAGATTCTATACCATCTGAGCCACTGGGGGATTACTGGCACACTACCTACTTCAGGTTTTTCCCCAAATTTCTGGTAAATAGTTGATTATATCTAAGATCAACATTACTTAATATTTAGTCTTATAACTTTAATCATGTGTCTCTTGAAACTGGCAATAGCTTTTAGCTATTGACACTAGATTAACTATCAAGCAACATTGTTACAAAATACCTATAGGCTTTCTAAAAATAAATCTTTAGAAATTGGATGTCCATTAATATTGAGATGATGGATAATTCAGTTAGCAACTCAAGAGTGAGGTAGGACATTGAAAGATATCCTTAAGTTAATCAAATCACATTACCAGATGAATTTAATTCTCTGGTTGATACATCTAGCCTAGAAAAACTTTCTCTCCTAATTATGAACACCTGATCTCAGAATTTGGGAAGTCAATGCCTTTCCATTTCCTGGCTTTATTCTAATAATCATTGTCTCCTAGGCTGGCCCATCCTTGCTTATGTGGACCATTAATCTAAGAGGTGGGCAGTTATGATAAAGATAAATCTTATCTCAGATATGGAATAATAAGTTTAATCTGGGATACAGCTGAACACTGAACTATAAGTCAAAGCCTCATACTACAACAAATGTACTAAAGGATTGACTTACGTGTATTAGTCCTAGAGTGATGTCACATTTAAAGACTCATCGTAAAGCTGCAAACATGGGTTGGATTCTTAAATCCTTTATGTCTAAGGACACTAAAATAGTCCAGATCATGACCTCCTGCAACACTTTTTGTTTTTCTCCAACTCTCTTATATAGAATGTCTTATTTTGCCAAAATCCCCTATTAATCTCTGCGTTATGAATAGCAACCTCACTAGCTTTGCTAAAATTCATTCTTTTCTCTTACCTCCAAGCTCCCTCTTCCTGAGCCACTTCTCAAATTTTGCATTCCAAAGTCTAGGAGAATCTAAAATCTGGTCAGATATCTACCCTTCTCTCATTTTATGCAGATTCCACATCAGATGAGAGAAGAGTAGAGACTGAGCTAATGAACACGAAGATTCTCTTTTTAAGCAACATATCCCAAGATCACTCTGTTAGAGCTGTGCGTGTTTTGTGCTACATGACTCATCTGTGAGTTTTGTTTACAGGCTACATTCTGAACTTAATAAAGTTTGTTCCTACATAATAATAATAATAATGATAATTCCTGCATGCATGTTAAGTCACTTCAGTCATGTCCAACTCTTTTTGCCCCTATGGACTGTAGCCCGCCAGGTTCCTCTATCCATGGGATTCTCCAGGCAAGAATACTGGACGGTTTACCATGCCCTCCTGCAGGGGATCTTCCCAACCAAGGGACTGAACCTGCAACTCCTGTATCTCCTACATTGACAGGCAGATTCTTTACCACTAGCACCACCTGGGAACCACAACCACCCCCTTCCAAAAAAAAAATAGTCATGAGGTTAGAAATGTGTCATTTATTGAATTCTACTCTGACTTTGAAATATATGCTTTTTATATCATGCTATTGGCTTTCCTAGTGACTCAGATGGTAAATAATCCACCTGCAATGCAGGAGACC
This sequence comes from Bison bison bison, assembly GCF_000754665.1. NCBI lineage: Eukaryota > Metazoa > Chordata > Mammalia > Artiodactyla > Bovidae > Bison > Bison bison. The sequence continues at coordinate 310,928 of NW_011495027.1, read as the reverse complement.
CAGGTTTGATCCTGGGTCAGGAAGATCCCTGAAGAAAGAAATGACAACCCACTCCTTTTCTTGACTGGAGAATTCCAAGGACAGAGAAGTCTGGTGGGCTGCAGTCCATGTGGTCACAAAGAGTCAGACACGACTGAGCAACTAACTCAGTACACGACTGAGTCACTCACGACTGAGCCACCATCTATACTTATGGTACCTAGATCTTAATTTCCTCATTTGGGTATAAGTATGGGCTCAGGTATTAAATAATGTGCCTACAATTTGGGAAACCTGTGTTGGTCCCTGTGTTGTGAAGATCATCTGGAGAAGTGTATGGCTATTCTTGCCTGGAGAATTACATGAACAGAGGAGCCTGGCAGGCTATAGTCCATGTGGTCACAAAGAGTCAGACATGACTGAGTGACTTTCACACACTATGCAGTATCTAATACTTAGTATGTAAAAAGAACAGTTTTTAGTTACATGGCTAGATTAAATACTAGGTGTGATCTATAGTAAGACATGCAGATTCATGAGACAGATAATTGATATTTGTCAAATAAGGATATTTTCCAAGAACTGTACTAGATACATTAAATAGTGTATTATTTAATTACTGCAATTAGCCTAAAGAGAAAAGCTGTTTTGCAATTTCAACCAATAAGTTGAAGAATCAAAGCAGTGGTCAGCAAATAAATGGTTGTATCAGGATTAAACTCTAGGTCAGAACCCAAAGTTTGGGTAGTTTTCCCATGAACTAAAAGGAAATATAACCAAGCTTACCTCTTGTGATGGCTAATTTTATATACCAAGTTAACTGGCCACAGAGTGTCCAGATTAAAAAGTATTTCTGGATGTGTCTATAAGGTGACTCTGGATGAAGTTAACATCTTAATCAGTGAACCTAGTAAAGAAATCTGCTCTCCCCAATACAGGAGTGTATCATGCGAGGGTCTGAAAAGAAATAAAAAGATGGAAGAAGAAAAATTCACCCTTCCCTGAATGATTGCTTGAGTTGGAACATTGGTCTTCTCCTGTCCTTTGCACTCCTGGTTCTCAGGCCTTTGCTCCTCAACCAGTGTATACCACCAGCTCTCTTGGCTCTCCAGCTTGCAGATGGCAGATCATGACATTTCTCAGACTCCATAATTCCTTATAATAGATCTATCTATCTATCCTATTGGTTTTGTTTTTGCAAAGAACCCTAATATACCACCCTTAAACACTTTACTAACAAAGGAATCCTTTAATAGTGAAAGGGACTTTGTACACATGTTGGTTTCCAAAATAACCTAGCTATAGTTGCTGGTTTTATGCTTTGGTATATAAGGTAACAGATATGAAACTCCTAGACTGTAAGTGCCACCTCAAATTTTTCCATCTACCACACTAACCCTCAGTAAGAACAAATTACAGGTCATAGCTGGAAACTACGCAGGAATGCTAGGAATCTTGAAGGTTAGAAACTCTAAAGACATGACCTGAGTTGGCAACCATTATCTACTAATTAATAAACAATTATATTAATACTTTAGTAATAATGTTTTCCATTTCTCTTGAGTATGAAAGGCAATAAAACATTCCTAAATAAGCCCTATGAAGTACTGATTTCCTGTATTCAAGTCTTAGTTCTATCAAATTTAATTGCCAACTAATCTTGAGCAAGTTGTTTAATTTCTGAATCTCAGTTTTCTCATTTGTAAAATGAAGATAACATTTGCCTGAATGTGGTATTCTAATTTACAGCATTCAGTTCAGTTCAGTCACTCAGTTGTGTCCTATTCTTTGCGATCCTGTGAATTGCAGCATGCCAGGCCTCCCTGTCCATCACCAACTCCCGGAGTTCACTCAAACTCACGTCCATCAGTTGGTGATGCCATCCAGTCATCTCATCCTCTGTCATCCCCTTCTCCTCCTGCTCCCAATCCCTCCCAGCATCAGAGTCTTTTCCAATGAGTCAACTCTTCACATGAGGTGGCCAAAGTACTGGAGTTTCAGCTTTAGCATCATTCCTTCCAAAGAATACCCATGACTGATCTCCTTTAGAATGGACTGGTTGGATCTCCTTGCAGTCCAAGGGACTCTCAAGAGTCTTCTCCAACACCACAGTTCAAAAGCAACAATTCTTTGGCACTCAGGTTTCTTCACAGTCCAACTCTCACATCCATACATGACTACTGGAAAAACTATAGCCTTGACTAGATGGACTTTTGTTGGCAAAGTAATGTCTCTGCTTTTGAATATGCTATCTAGGTTGGTCATAACTTTCCTTCCAAGGAGCAAGCATCTGTTAATTTCATAGCTGCAATCACCATCTGCAGTGATTTTGGAACCCCAAAAAATAAAGTTTGACACCATTTCCACTGTTTCCTCATCTATTTGCCATGAAGTGGTGGGACCAGATGCCATGATCTTCGTTTTCTGAATGCTGAGCTTTAAGCCAACTTTTTCACTTTCCTCTTTCACTTTCATCAAGAGGCTTTTTAGTTCCTCTTCACTTTCTGCCATGAGGGTGGTGTCATCTGCATATCTGAGGTTACTGATATTTCTCCCAGCAATCTTGATTCCAGCTTGTGCTTCTTCCAGTCCAGCGTTTCTGATGATGTACTCTGCATAGAAGTTAAATAAGCAGGGTGACAAAATACAGCCTTGACATACTCCTTTTCCTATTTGGAACCAGTCTGTTGTTCATGTCCAGTTCTAACTGTTGCTTCCTGACCTGCATACAGGTTTTTCAAGAGGCAGGTCAGGTGGTCCGGTATTCCCATCTCTTTCAGAATTTTCCACAGATTATTGTGATCCACACAGTCAAAGGCTTTGGCATAGTCAATAAAGCAGAAATAGATGCTTTTTGGGAACTTTCTTGTTTTTTTGATAATCCAGGGGATGTTGGCAATTTGATCTCTGGTTCCTCAGCCTTTTCTAAAACCAGCTTGAATATCAGGAAGTTCACGGTTCACGTATTGTTGAAGCCTGGCTTGGAGAATTTTGAGCATTAGTTTACTAGCATGTGAGATGAGTGCAATTGTGCGGTAGTTTGAGCATTCTTTGGCATTGCCTTTCTTTGGGATTAGAATGAAATTTACAGCATTACTGTGGATGTAATCTTAATTTCTTTGAATCTATTCCTAATACCTCTGTTGCTTCTACATCTCATCCTCCCTTCTAAAAAGAGTAATTTGTTTCCCTCCAAAAGATAGCAACTGTGCCCCTTGAAGTTGTAGAATCAACACACCTATGGTTTTCTTATTCGGCAGAAAAGAATAAGGAAGAGACTTTTGAAATGGTATAGCTTATGTTTTTCTTTATTTTAAAATTACTAAATATGAAAATAGTCCTTTAATTTGCTTTACTATCTAGTGATTTATTTTAAATATGATTATGTGAACTTGTCTCTATCCTCAGCCTCATGGCAAGAAAATATTGATTGAACTTTGAGAAATAACTCACTGTATTATAATTGTGTCTTTTTTATATATACTTGTGGGATTGTATCAGAATATTTTTCTATTTCTAAGTATTCTTTTTCCCATCTAAATTATTTTAAATATTTTTATAAAATTCTAAGACTGATTTTTTATTATACTTTCAAATCAGTTCTCCTTGCCACACACCTCAGACTGCATCCCCAAATATAGCATGAAAGATAAACTTGAAAAAAGTTTCCATATGTAGAAACTAAATAATAAACTTCTTTTAAGGAATATTTTTCATCTGTCCCAAACATATGTGAGCCTAAATTAAGGTTTGGACTAACAGGGATGGGGCTTCTTCTTGCTCTCTTTCTCCATAAATCATCTAAACCTATTGGTAGCAGTTCTTAAATATGTATGTAAACCCACCCCACTGGAACAATTTCAATTCTGCACACTATTGCCATTTATTTTATTAAAACAGTAAGATCTTAATTGGTTTTGACTTCAGTCATGTCTCTCTTCAATCAGGACAATCTTTTTAAAACACAAAGATGATTTTACTACCCTCTTTCTAAGGCTTCTCTTTAAACTCAGTTTTAAATATACCTTAGGCTGTGATCTAAATCTCTCTATAGATCTCGATTTGCTTTCCATTTCAGCAGCATGACCTCTTCCTCTCTTCCTCCTTTCAAAATCTATGCCCTGGCCAGAAATACTAAATACTTTCAGTTCTTATACCATAGTGTGATCTTCACTCCTATGGAAAACACCTCATGCCTATGTCTCTCATTGAGTGGTGTAATGCCTACTGCTTAAGATTTTACTTCTTTTGGGTACATTTCTTGAGTGGCCTACTCTGATTAGTTTCCCATTCTCATGTACCATGTGCATACTCACTCTGCCATGTATGTTTATCCCTCTGTCCACCTGCAAAACAATAAGCTCTCTGTCATACTCCTCATTGTGTCTCTAGGCTTGAGAATGATGTTCAGTAGTACTGTGAAGTTAAAGTTGCTTAGTCATGTCCAACATTTTGCAACCAAATGGAATATAGTCCATGGAATTCTCCAGGCCAGAATAGTGGAGTGGATAGCCATTCTCTTCTCTAGGGGAATCTTCCCAACCCAGGGATCAAACCCAGGTCTCTCACATTGCAGGGGGATTCTTTACCAGAAGAGCTACCAGGGATGCCATCAGTAGTGCTAGATATCCATTATTTGTCCTCCTGATCTTCTCAACAGTCTTAAAACCTTGCCGTATATTCTGGAGATTGATTCACATGGACTGTATCAGTGGCTCTCATACCATAGGTTTCAGGTGGCTTCTGCTAAAGAGAGACTGTGACATAAGATGAGAAAAGGTAAAGATGAAGTTTGGAGGTTCTTCCTACCTGGGCACGTTGGCATCATTGCATCTTTCCACTAAAGACCATAGCTCACCTCAGCTCTCTTTCCGGGATCTGGCAACCATTCCTTCTCATTTCTCCTTCACATCTAGAGACGGCAAATGATAAATAATTAATTGAAATAAAATAATTTCTTTTAATTTTTTTTCTCAGCAGTGTATATGTTTCCTAAATAAAGAAAATTAATATTCTCAGGTCTGACTGTCTATTAATTGATACTAAATAGAACAATCACAGAAAACTAACCAATCTAATCACATGATACACAGCCTTGTCTAACTCAATGAAACTTTGAGCCATGCCATGTAGGGCCAACCAAGAAGGATGGTTTATGGTGGAGAGTTCTGACAAATGGTGACACACTGGAGAAGGGAATGGCAAACCACTCCAGTATTCCTGCCTTGAGAACCCCATGAACAGTATGAAAAGGCAAAAAGATAGGGCACTGAAAGATGAACTACCCATGTTGATAGGTGTGCAATATGCTACTGGAGATCCGTGAAGAAATAACTCCAGAAAGAATGAAAAGACAGAGCCAAAGCAAAAACAACACCCAGTTGTGGATGTGACTGGTAATGGAAACCAGGTCCGATGCTATAAAGAGCAATATTTCATAGGAACCTGGAATGTTAGGTCCATGAATCAAGCAAATTGGAAGTAATCAAACAGGAGATAGCAAGAGTGAATGTCAGCATTTTAGGAATCAGTGAACTAAAATGGACTAGGTGAATTTAACTTAGATGACCATTATATCTACCACGTTGGGCAAGAATCCCTTAGAAAAAAATGAGGTAGCCATCATAGTCAACAAAAGAGTCAAAAATGCAGTACCTGGATGCAATCTAATGATCTCTATTCATTTCCAAGGCAAACCATTCAATGTCATGGTAATCTGAGTCTATGCCCCAACCAGCAATGCTGAAGAAGATGAAGGTGAATGGTTCTATGAAGACCTACAAGACCTTCTAGAATTAACACCCCAAAAAGATGTCCTTTTCATTATAGGGGACTAGAATGAAAAAGTAGGAAGTCAAGAAACACCCGGGGTAACAGGCAAATTTGGTCTTGGACTACAGAATGAAGCAGGGCAAAGGTTAATAGGATTCACAAAGAGAATGCACTGGTCATAGCAAACACCCTTTTCAAACAACACAAGAGAAGACTTTACACATGGACATCACCAGACGGTCAACAGCAAAATCAGATTGATTATATTCTTTGAAGCCAACAATGGAAAAGCTCTATACAGTCAGCAAAAACAAGACCAAGTGGTGACTATGGCTCAGATCATGAACTCCTTACTGCCAAATTCAGACTTAAATTGAAGAAAGTAGGGAAAACCACTAGACCATTCAGGTACGACCTAAATCAAATCCCTAACAACGATATAGTGGAAGTGAGAAATAGATTTAAGGGAATAGAGCTGATAGGCACAATGCCTGATGAACTATGGACAGAGGTTCGTGACATTGCACAGGAGACAGGGAGCAAGACCATCCCCAGGAAAAAGAAGTGCGAAAAAGCAAAATGGCTGTCTGGGGAGGCCTTACAAATAGCTGTGAAAAGAAGAGAAGCAAAAAGCAAAGGAGAAAAGGAAAGATATACCCATTTGAATGCAGATTTGGGAGGAATAGCAAGGAAAGATAAGAAAGTCTTTTTCAGTGATCAGTGCAAAGCATAGAATGGGAAAGACTAGAGATCTCTTCAAAAAATTAGAGATACCAAGTGAACATTTCATGCAGAGATGGCCTCACTAAAGGACAGAAATGGTATGGACCTAACAGAAGCAGAAGATGCTAAGAAGAGGTGGCAAAAATACACAGAAAAACTGTACAAAAAATATCTTCATGACCAAGATAATCGCAATGGTATGAGCACTCACCTAGAGCCAAACATCCTGGAATGTGAAGTAAAGTGGGCCTTAGGAAGCATCACTATGAACAAAGCTAGTGGAAGTGATGGAATTCCAGTTGAGCTATTTCAAATCCTAAAGGGTGATGCTGTGAAAGTGCTGCACTCAATATGCCAGCAAATTTGGAAAATTCAGCAGTGGCCACAGAACTGAAAAAGGTCAGTTTTCATGCCAATCCCAAAGAAAGGCAATGCCAAAGAATGCTCAAACTACCGCACAATTGCACTCATCTCACACGCTAGTAAAGTAATGCTCAAAATTCTCCAAGCCAGGCTTCAGCAATATGTGAACTGTGAACTTCCTGATGTTCAAGCTGGTTTTAGAAAAGGCTGAAGAACCAGAGATCAAATTGCCAACATCCTGGATTATCAAAAAAGCAAGAGAGTTCCCCCAAAACATCTATTTCTGCTTTATTGACTAAGCCTTTGACTGTGTGGATCACAATAAACTGTGGAAAATTCTGAAAGAGATGGGAATACCAGACCACCTGACATGCCTCTTGAGAAACTTATGTAGGGCAGGAAGCAACAGTTAGAACTGAACATGGAACAACAGACTGGTCCAAATAGGAAAAGAAGTACGTCAAGGCTGTATATTGTCACCCTGCTTATTTAACTTATATACAGAGCACAGCTTGAGAAATGTTGGGCTGGATGAAGCACAAGCTTGAATCAAGATTGCTGGGAGAAATATCAATAACCTCAAATATGCAGATGACACCACCCTTATGGCAGAAAGTGAAGAGGAACTAAAAAGCCTCTT
>NW_011495027.1:297936-303351 GCF_000754665.1 Bison bison bison | reverse complement strand
ACAGCCTCTTGATGAAAGTGAAAGAGGAGAGTGAAAAAGTTGGCTTAAAGCTCAACATTCAGAAAACGAAGATCATGGCAACTGGTCCCATCACTTCATGGGAAATAGATGGAGAAACAGTGGAAACAGTGGTTGACTTTATTTTGGGAGGGCTCCAAAATAACTGCAGATGGTGACAGCAGCCATGAAATAAAAAGACCCTTACTCCTTGGAAGAAAAGTTATGACCAGCCTAGACAGCACATTAAAAAGCAGACATTACTTTGCCCAAAAACGTCCATCTAAAGCTATTGTTTTACAGTAGTCATGTATGGATGTGAGGGTTGGACTATAAAGAAAGCTGAGTGCTGAAGAATTGATGCTTTTGAACTGTGTTGTTGGATAAGACTCTTAAGAATGCCTTGGACTGCAATGAGATCCAACCAGTCCATCCTAAAGGAAATCAGTCTTGAATATTCACTGGAAGGACTGATATTGGAGCTGAAACTCCAATACTTTGGCCACCTGATGCAAGTAGCTGACTCATTGGAAAAGCCCCTGATGCTGGGAAAGATTGAAGATTGGAGGAGAAGGGGACGACAGAGGATAAGATGGTTGGATGTCTTTCTGACTCAACGGACATGAATTTGAGTAAACTCAGGAAGTTGGTGATGTACCGGGAGGCCTTGTGTGCTGCAGTCCATGGTGTCGCAAAGAGTCGAACACAACTTAGCAACTGCTGACTGAAATAGGACAATATTGTGTACTTAGTATACAAATTAATATTTCATATTTTAATAATTGCTTACTTCAATATGTAGTAAAAAAAAAAACTTTAGCGTATCAAACCCATGGTTTTGTGGACATTATAGAACAATATACATTTTCTCTTATAGAATAAATTTAAGTGAAAACATTGTATATTGAAAAAAAAATCTTATGTAAAATACATTTACTTTGCTCCCACAACTAATTCTTGTAGCAATGATAGTGTCGCAGGAGTTTGTTATTTCCTTGGTTCTGTCTCGCCGCAGCAATAATTTGAAGTGACAGACAAACTAGTATTACAGCCGTGTGTAATTTCCTCGATTGCACCAGTGTTACAGCTTCCTGTTACAGCTCAGTTGTATATAGAAAGCAAAGGAATATATGTCCTTGATGCATAAGAATGGGCCAACCCAAAAAACAGAAAGAGAAGAGCAGCCCCAGCCCAATTTTGGCTCCTCTCTTTGTGTGTTTTTTACTCCTCCATCTGAGCCTGCCCTATGTAAATTTGGCTAGCCAGGAGGGCTGTTTGTTTTACCTGTGGTTCTCACTCTGGTCCTTGGACCTTCCTTTTTCTATTTTTGCGGGTTTTCCCCTTCTTTGTCTTTTAGCCACAGCCATTCTGGATTCCTTTTTCCTATTCTAACTACCTAACAACAGCAACAACAAAGTCCTGGTGTGTTTTGTTACTGTTTGGAATTTGGAAAATACCAGCATAAAGAATTTAAGGCTGCATGTCATTCATGCAGAAAAGGTGTGATGGATCCTAGGATGCTTCCAAACAGATAAAATGATAGAACAAAATGCTTAAAGTTCAAAAGCAATAACAACAACAACAAAACAACTTTGGAAACTGATTGGCCCAATTAGCATAGCTATATTGATTAAATTCACTCAGTAATTCCAAATAACCTGATTATACACAGTAGCAAGCATTTGTAGACAAACATCTTAAAAACTCAAAAGGTTAAAATAGAGTTTTCAAAGAGGGAGGAATGGTAAGTATCTATCCAACATATCAGAAATATTCCCCATAAGAGAGTGGTTTCTAACTGTGGTCTAACCTGTTTAAGAGAATAAAATCAGCCACAGCTATTCTCATTTTAAAAGACATGAGCTTAGTTGCTTAATGCTCATTACTCTATATAGAAATCCATTTCTCTCTTTGCTGTCTCTTTAGGAAACCTTTTTTAATAATGCTCAGTAAATTAGGCCTCCATAGACTTGGCTTTATCCCACCCTGCCAGTTTCTTTTCCTTTTTGTATCTCTGTAAAATATCTGCTTAGAGTCTCTGATTTGAAATGTTAATTAAGGTGGGCCTGGCCTCAGGTTACAGTGTACATCCCTTTTTACATGCAAAGGAGATATGCTAACTAGGTTACTAAGAATCTGGGGGCCAAGAGGGAGTCTTCCAGAAGACAACAAAAGTCCATGAAGAATGGGGCACTTCCCAGCATCTCTCAGGAAGCAATCGGTAAGAGAGTGTTGGCTGAAATCAGTTATCTGGCACACAGGAGGGTCTGATGTTGATTTGGGCCATTCTTTTTTCTTTTGCGATCTCTTAATGTTGAGTTTATATCCAGTTAATACAGATATAGTATGATTATATATGTGAGTTATCTTATCTACTGATTTTAAACAGATAAATAACATTAAATCTACTTGAATTCAAGACAAGGATCCCAAGATTTTAAGGTTTCTGAGTGGGATATTCATTTCAAATTTTCTGGCCACCTGAAAACCTAAACATGATGCCTACATTGCACTGAAAAGAGAATATCTGTTTTCCTGTGTGTGTTGTGAGAGTGAGTGTGTGGGCATGAATGAGTATGTGAGAAAATAGTGTGTATGGGAGTGTGAATGCCTTTCATATACAGCTCTTCCAGCAAGTGAGAGTTAGAAAGGCAAAATCTACATTTGAAAGCAAGGACACTGTAGATGTTAACTTTAAATCATCTAAGATGTAACACAAAGAAATAAATTAATATTGTTGTGTAAAAAGTACCCTAAATTAGCCTCCAGAGACATGAATTGCAAAATAAATGCAAAAGTTACACCTTTAATTACTGTGGTGGAACCTCTGAGATTTTGAGACATTTATTTGTATAAATCAATTTCATAGTTATTATGGAAAGTTTTTCAAACTCTTTCGATTATAATGTTGCAGATGAGAAATGTTAGTTTCATTATTCTCACACTTGAGATATATAAAGTTCTCTTGCCTATTAGCATGAGCATATTTCTTCTGCCGAGCTGCAGAGGACAATCATTCCATCACACACAAAAAGAAAGTATTTAGCGAGAAACATTTTCTTGTGCAGGTCAGTCTTAACTCTTTTTCTTTTCTTCCCAAAACAACAGTCTTTCTTCCTTGCTTTATATCAGGAGTTCATTGTGTGTGAACTATACGCCCTTCAATAGCCACAGATGCCCTGGAATCATTCAGTTTTTGAATATAACGGTCAATCATGTATTTTAGGCTTTCCCCTTAATTCTTGAAGGTTGACTAGCTCTCCCCTTCATGTGAAAGTCATTAAGGATAAAACATTTGAGTGAGCTGAACAATTAGTATTTTGGGCATATGTCTGAAGAAAAGACAATGTAAAACACCCAGTGACAGGAGAGCTTGTGTTTTTCACTCCTCTTCCCACCCCTTATTAAGAATAACCTTGTCAAGATAAATAAATGAATAAGGTGTGTGGTGGGGCGGGGAAGAAAAGAAGATGAAGGAGAGTTAGGATGCCCATAACACTGGCAGTTGACACACTATACTGATCCCCTCAAAATGCTGTTTTAAAACATACGTTTGGCTTAAATATGAAATTTCAGCCCACAAGCAAGAAAAATAGCCCCTTTTTGGAAGTTATTAAATGTTTCTTTTTAAAGAAAGACAAATTAATGCAATTTGGAAAAGAGTAAGTGATTTTTTTGACATCTGCAGAAAATGCAAACTAGTTTCTGATTGAGATTTAGAATTATTTTTTATTTGAAAGTCTATTAAAAATTTCCTTTCTTATTGCCTTATTTAATTAATAACATGTTTTATGCAACTAGCATGATTCTTTACTTCTTGGATACTGCTGATGATGCAACATAATATTTTCAACCAAGGTAGGGGAAGTGAAATTCAGTAGAGTCTAAATAGCTTGTGACAACTAGTGCTTTCTCCTACTATTCTCCAAAACCAAAGTACAGTAAATTTAAACAAATAGGTGAAAAATTCAGAAATTATCCTCCATTTCATTCACTTAAAAATCTATGAACACTACTTTTTGTAAAATGCCATTAGCCATAGTCAACAATTCTTTAACATTTATTTATTTATGTATAGGAGTATAAACGATTTACAATGTTGTGTTGGTTTTTGGTATATAGCAAAGTGATTCAGTTACACACTGTGTTTTTCACTATAGGTTATTACAGGTTATTAAATATAGCTCCCTGTGCTGTACAGCAGGACATTATTGTTTATCTGTTTTATATACAGTAGTTTGTACCTGCTAATCTCAAACTCTTAATGTATTCCTCCACCACTTTCCCCTTTGGTAATCATAGTTTGTTTTCTATGTCTGTGCGTCTATATCTGCTCTGTAAATAAGTTCATTTGTATCATAGTTTAGAGTCCTCATACTGTGACACAGTAATTCTTTGGTATATCATAAAATAAAGTCATGACAACTGTTCCTGCCTCTGTACATCAGCACTTCTGTCACTTTTGCTTTTGGAAGTTATAGAAAAATCTCCTTCTGAAGTAGGCCACATTTCCAGAATGTATGATTACTTTCCCCTCCATGGCCGACTCGTTAGTCTAGTACTCTTCCAGTCGCTGATAATAATGATACAGCCGGACTATTCCACTTCACACAAAAATATTTAAATAAAGTTTCTTCAAGCACAAATGAGATGCAGCATATTTACATTTTTATTTGATGAAGCCTACTCCTGCTATCTTTGTTCTTAATTTGGTCTCAAAAGAATTAGCAGTAAGAGGAAAAATAGTCTGTAAATATGTATGAAATCAAATATAGAGGGTAAGCTAAAAGGTATTGACTGCCAACAGAGCTTAGCTGCAGGAGGCAAAATTTTCTCCATAGTTTTCTTCTTGGCTGGAAACACATTGCCTTCTATCTAGATTATTTAATCCTCAAAATGCACATCAAAGCTTCTCATCAGGTGGTGCATGTCTTTATAGGCAGTTGAATGTCAAAGATCTAGCTTAAAGATTTTTGAAAAATGTAAAAACATAATGGATCCCAGATAATAACACAGCGGTGGAGCTTCTGTCCTATTCCTTCCAGCAAAGTACCAGCATCACAGGCTGTGGCTAATCTCTATGGCAAGGGGAAGAGCACATGCTGCTGCCTGAGAATGTGTGACATCTCTCCAACCGATAGAAATGAAATGCTGAAACTGGGTTCCAGACCCAAATTAGCTTGTTAACAATCCCAATCTCACTCTACACCTGTGGCTGAGGAGAACTCTGAGTCATAAATTCTGTCCTGCTTTCCTGGCCAATTAGGCAGTGGAACAACTTATGCAAAAATATGTAAGAGGCATTTTCTGTCCTATGTGAAGCTAGATGCAGGCTTTAGCACAAGCTCTCCCCTTATAGGTCTCATTTTTCAATCTTTGGCAAGGACAAATTGCTTGTAATGATTACATCAACTCCTT
>NW_011495027.1:267131-297836 GCF_000754665.1 Bison bison bison | reverse complement strand
AACTCCTTTAAATGATTATATCATTGTGAGTTCAGTTTAAAAGCCCTTTAACACATTTATTTTGCACTTCAAAAGTTGGCTTTTGGCTTAGAGAGACAGTGAAGCCTATGGAAAGAGACAAAAGCCCCTGTAATAGTAGGAAGACGCCATACACAAGGGTTTGGGGGCTTTTAGGAGGTCACATGCTAGGTGTAATAGAAACTGCCTGAAATAGTTCCATATTACCCTCCGATTTGTATCCATTTACACTGAAGATGGTCAGGCAAATAAGAGCTAAGCCTTTGTCTTTTTTATGGAACGCTGTTACAAGAGGCTAACTCGCAATCAACAAACATTTTTCACCCACGTTATCATCATCATCATCCAAGATCTCTCCACCTCTTAAAGGAAAGTGTCTGGATGTTTGCTCACATTTCAGGAATTTCTCTGGTTTGTAGTTTTCCCAAAGAAGAGTTTCTTACAGATTTTTAAAATAGAGAAAAGAGAATTAGAATCTATGAGGAATGCCAGCTATCAGCACCTCCCTTTAATTATGCTATCCCAATCCCCTTATCATAATCTGCCCAGCAACTAGACATTTCCAGCTACCTCTGGGGAAAGATCATTATAATGCATTAATTCAAGACTCCTAGTGATCTGAGACACCATAATACCACATGGCAGTTGTATTAAATGTATTATTTAAGTCTGTAAAGTATTTGGGGGATGCATTTTGGCATAGAGACACTACATAAACAAAATCATATGAAAGAAATGGGCCATGAGGTTTCAGGTGCAATTTTAAGTAGTGGCTCTGCATTTTGGCTAACCACTACCGTTTTTCCTTTCCCCATTTTCCTCACTTGGCTGCCTAATTCTATCCTAACCCTTACAGGAAAGGGCCATTTTGAGGGCCCTTCATTTTTTGGATGCTGTGGTGATTTATAGCAAAAAGTGTTTCTACAATGCTATAGTCTTTCTCCCTCCAGACATTATTGTACAAAAGACAGAGGGAAGAATGCTTCGGAAGTCCTGTGTATGACAGACACCAACATTCTCACACTGGTGGCTATTTGCATCTCCGCCCAGCTTGAAAATGTTGTCTGTTGTGCCAACACAGCTTCCTTACTTGTAAAAAATGCTTCTCTCTGTTGGAGGGCTCAGAAAGATATTCTTCACACAAAATCCCCTTACAGAACCTCCAATCCCTTTTGGGCACATTCTGCTGGTTTACGGTAGTGATGAACTGTCATCGGTTCCTCCTTGGTCTGTGAGATTGGGACCCATAGAAATGGCTGTGACCGCTACTTTTCTCTACAGGGATTTGCCCCTTTTTTCACTTGGTTGGAGATTGAGACTGAGCTTTGTTACAGAGAATTATCCTGTGGCAGTGGGTTGGGGAGATAAGTCTTTGTTGGGACATAAAACACATACAGACAAAAGTGTGAAAAATCGAAATGACAAGGCTGCAGGGGTGTTGTTTCTTAAGTTCGGTCAAATGTTCAGACACAGGAAGGAAGGACTCTGGCTTGTTGCTCTGTACTCAAGTAAATTTCTATTCTGTGTTCCCAGACCATAATGGAAGTACTATGATAATGGTATCATAGGTCCATATCCACACCCTCACACAGTATACAGTCTTTAAATTATCTTAGTGTCATGAAGCACTGTCTGCTTTGATTTCGGTTCCATAAGAAATGACAGATGCTATCTTATAAGAAGCTGGGCAGAGGAATAAAAAGAAAGCCAACTTTGTGTTACCTATTGTTGTATTAGGCATAAATCAATTGTGATTTCAGAATTCTGGTAATTCTAAGAGCCAATAATACTAAATGATATAGATGTAATTTTTTTTATGACATCAGGGTTTTTAAAAAGTAAAGTTAATATATAGCAATTATTCCCCTAGAAATTTGGAATTTCATTTTAATGCAAAAATTCAAATGAAAAACTCATAAATGTTAAATGAAAAACTAAATAGGGAACCGTAAACTAAAATATCACACTGGATTTTTTTTTTTTTTGCAACAGTGTAAATAATCAAATTACATCAAAATATCAAAATAGTAATAAACACATGAACTCTCTAGCAGAAATGTAACACTCACTAAATGTAACACTCACTATAACTATTAAAATAAAAGACATTATAAGGGATTTTATTACACTTTAATTTTCTGATTAATTTTAGAATTTTCTATAACTACTCTTAAATTTGCTCAAATCTCAGTATTTTGTAGTTGATAGAAATTACATTTAAAACAAAACATTCCCCCTGGAATTGATATTGCAATCTGAGATCTAGCGTTTCATCCTGTCTTTGTTTTTAAGGTTAATTATTAACCTCTCCAAACTGAGATTTTCTCTTCTTTAAGGTTAGAAGTTTAAATTAGATTTTCAAAGCTTTTTTCATTCCCAGAGTCTATGACTATTCTCTAACTTCTTTTGTCAGTTTCAGATTTTTTTTTTTTTAGTAAGGGTATTGTCACCTTAAAACCTAGTGTTAAGAGATTCTGTGATCTATTAGCAGCACTCTGTCTCTTATTTACTCACTTAGTAAAATGACATTATAGTGTCACCAAATCATCTTAAATTGGTGTAGAGGAGAAAAGCTCTATATTGATTACAGTGTCTGAAAAATGAGACATTTATTTCTTTCGTATGTGTTTTAAAGATTGCCATTAATTTTATATCATGATATCTACTTCAAAATATACTAATCAACAAAGTACCTTTTTGTGATATTTAAGTCAAATATTTTAATTAAAAGTTACAATAAATCCTCATTCAAGACTCAAATTTCTCTGGAAAGACTTTTCTGTTGTATACTTAAAATTATTATTATATATGGCTAATTGAACATGAAAATAAGTGAAATAAGTCAATACAAACTGGAGAAATGAAAACTATTCACCCTTGATTGAACAATATTTATTATTGAAGACTACTATTAGGCTTTCTGATACAGACTACTAATAAAAACGGTTAACAATATCAAACCTTTTACAGGCACTATTTTATTTAATTCACAAAGTTACCTTGTGAGGTATTACAATATTCCATTACGCAGACGAGTTAGTTAAAACACTGAGAGGTTAAATTACCTACCCAGGTTCACACAGCTAAGGGCTGTGCCCAAAATACACACATTGTCAGTGCTCTGGATCATGTTCCTATGTTACAACGTCATATAGTTTTACAGGGTCTGCATTAATTGAAGTAGATAGGACATGTCCAAGCATCTAAAACAAAAAGTTCTCTAACAGAGGCTTGGATAAATTTGGAGAAGTTAAAGGAAGGAGACATCTTTGTGGATTTGAGTTTGGGATTTTTTTTGGGGGGACTGGGAGGCATTTTTACGGAAAAATAAATAACTCATTTCTTTAAGAAAATCCTCTTGTGAGTTGTTTATCTCCACAACATAACTTGTTCTACTTCCAAGAGTGCTGACAGGACAAAGCAATGTGGGTAATTGCAGACTAGAGTGGACTCTGGTGAACTTGCCTGTTGCCTGATTATGCTAGCAACAGGAATTCTAGCTGTTTCTTTCTTACTAACTGGCAGTATTTACTAGTTCCTGGCTAAGATGGTACACTTAGGTTTTGCCCAGAATTTGTGTCATGAGAAGTAATCTGGGGATGTCCCATAACCTGGTTACTGACAAAATTAAAATGTTCCTCCTTTCTTCATTTTCCTCGGTTGCTTCTTCATGAATCTGTTGAAAGACTACACAGTTTTGTTTCACAAACCAAAGGTCCTTTTAAACTGTGTTCTTTCCTTAATGTTTCTGGTTGGCACAATTCCTGAGGAACTTCTTTGTTCTTTTTGGACAATTACCCAAAATTAAATTTGAAACCATAATTGCTTATGGGAACCTTCTTTTCTGTTATTTTGAGGCATCATATGACTCTTCTATTTTGTTGCTTTATGATATTCAGATTGAGCAAAGAAAATAAACCTCTGATTGGATATAGTTTCATTTGGTTATATTCTACTTTTAGTACTATATATTAATGAATTTTTAGACTATTGTTTTATTTTCTTAGTCCTGGAAAGTTAATTTTCTATTTTTCTTCCATTCAGTTATTTTTTTAAAAGTCACTCAGAAACCTGTGCATGCCTGCGTGCATGCTCAGTCACGTCAGACTCTTTGCAACCCCATGGACTGTAGCCCACCAACCACTTCTGTCCATGGAAATTTTCCATGAAAGAATACTGGAGTGGGTTGCCATTTCCTACTCCAGATATAGAAGTCTAGGTCCTGGTCATAATTTCTGCAGAGGGCAAGTTCTAGTCCTATATTTTGTCAGAATGAAGTTGGTGGGAATGTGAAGACAGACAGATGGCACATAGAGACAGCACCTAACTTCAGGCTTTTCACTGGAGATTTACATTGATCTGTAGCTAAGAAACCTAATTCGCCTTGAATGCAGGGCAGTGGAGTACAGTCCTACAGTGTTAGATTTAACTACTAGGACAGCATCACTTCCTTTTTCTCACACTTCAAGCATGATGCAACAAAACATGTTCAAATAAAAATGTGTGATAGAAATATTAGGTCTCATGCAAAATAGTCACATTTGAAATATGGTCAAATCAAATCTCTTTTATAGTACTATATGTTTCTTGCTTCAAATAATATCTTGTGTCAAACAAAGAATTAAATGGGTATAACCCCTCTAATCTAAAAATGAAAATGCCTTGTTTTCTCTCGGACACATTTATTTTAAATTAGAAGAAATTGACCTACCTATGCAAATTCTTTCTGGCCTCTACCACTATATTCAAATTTACCAGAAATACAAATAAGCCAATATTGAGGATAGGGTAGGAGGATTTGTAGGAAAGATGATTTTATTATAGTGAAGAGAAAAGCTGGTAAGAAACAATATAGCTTAAGTCTCTTGAACCAGATGAAATAGTTAAAAAAAAAAAAGAAATTGCTAACTAATCAGCTTGGATGCTTAAAAAAAAAAAAAAGGAAATTGTAACTAGAAAGTGTATAGAACCTCTGTGATACTTCAAAAGGTACAGCTGGCTGGAGAATGTACAGTCCCCTGAGACTGAGGATAAAAACTTACAAATGCACCCTCTAAAGTCTTTTCTCTTGACCTCATACCAAGGTTAAGATAGAAGATTTTTTTATGACTTTGAAGCAGAGTTAAGGTGAAAGAATCTGATGAAAACAGATGAGAAGCGGGGACCCTTTCCAGTACTCAAGGGAAGAATCCAAAGGACCAACTGCTGCCACCCCAGTGTTCTCCCATCTGCATCTCAAGTTTGTATCATGATTCTTGTACTTGCACCTTTCACTCCTGCAATTATTTATGCAAATTGGCAGAGTCTCACTGAGGAGGTAAAGGGTAAAATGCCAGAGCAGGCATCTGTGGATCTTCTCATGTTTAGTATACAGAGGTTTCTTTTTCAAAGGGACCTTCTCCTCTGCCCTAGTGTAAAATAAGCATCAGGAAAAAAATGATGGAGATCATTTTGTGGGATGATTGCGTGGGAAAAAATATTGCTGCTAATTTCCAGTAGAGGTTACAGCCAATTTGGTAATGTTTGCTGTTTTTGTGCTTTGTGTCACATGCAGTGACATCTTCATTCAGAATGCTGTGTTCAACAGAAAAGTGCTAGCCAGAGAAGGAACTGTTTTTAATCGTCATTTGAACTGTATTTATCACCCTTATTTTTCCTTCTTAGCTGTTTTAATTCTGTTCTTCTGAAATAGTATAGATATAACAATAACCAGATTTTTGTTTGGTTGTTTGTTTCACTTAAAGGAGGCTTTAGTGATCTAAATCATTGAGAAAATGAGCATATTCTTTCAGATCCTAAATGTTTCTTTTAAAAAGAGCAAAAACATTGTCCTAAACTTCAGCTTCTAAAAAATTGGCTCTATAAATTAGGTGAGGTTCCTCAGCCCCTCTTATGGACTTGCCAGAAGGTCACTACTGTGCGTTCCTACAGGAATTCTGCCTGCCTGCATTCACTTCCTCCCCCCAACACACATCTCTTGACTAAATCAAATTTTATGTTAACAACATGTTATTATTCCCAAAACGAATGTTATGCTTTTTAAAATCCAATTTTAAAAATATACACTGAACCACCATGATGTGGGTTTGCAATAGAAAATAAGCAGTTGTCTAACATGGAGATGAAAAAACAGGCAATCTTATTGGAAGCAGGAAAGTAAGGCAAATCTTTGGTCCTGGTCAGCCTCTTCCACATGGAGATAAGCCAGTGAGAAAATGCAGGGAAGAGCCCAGGATGTTTGCACATAAATATGTGAAAGAAAGAGGAAGAAAGAAATGGCAATCCACTCCGGTATTCTTGCCTGGAAAATCCCATGGACAGAGGAACTTGTTGGGCTACAGTTCAAGGGGTCACAAAGAATCAGGCACGACCGAGTGACTAATACTTTCTGCTTTCTTTTTTCTACGTGTTGTTACTCTAGCTGGAATTCAGCTGAACTGATATCCCATTACTCCTGCTACTCCAGAAGATCTCTTTAAACCTGCCAAAGATGTGTTTTGTTGTCAAGATTTTGAAGCTTAATCAGTAACAAGCCACATGTTGTCTGAGGATTTGATTTTTATTGTGTGACTCATGCCGAGGAAACATCTCTCTCATTTCCTAAGAGTGGGGACTAAGTGTAACAAGAATAAAAGGGGGCACAAGGAAAGCAAGATGGCTAAACAAGTGAAGGAAAGAAAGATGGACCTTAAAACAAGAGAAAAGAACAGGAAAGAGGAGAAAAGAAGAAAAAGAAAAGAAAATGGATTTAAACCAGTCTCCTTTCAAATGAGGTTGGTGATCTGATCGTAGCACTTGAGTGAGCGTCAAGCCCCATGAGAGGAACAGACTGCCTGCCTTTAATTGTTAACCTTACATTACAGGAATCTTTGTCATAAAACTAAAAGCTGTTTGACTCAAAGCACAATCTTTGCACATGAGATTGCACAGGTTGTGATGAGCCTGGAGACTTAATTACTTTCTTGCATCAATTGAAGGGGATCCTCCAGGTCAGGCTTATGGCATATTGATGGGAAGTAAAAGAAATCTTACACAAAATTTGCCTCCAGTGTGCTGGTTTCCCAGACACCCAGGAAAGTTTGATCTCTGTTCCTGCCTTTCATAATTTCTTACTGTTCAGGAGCAATATATTTACTATGCATGTCAATGCTGAGTTAAGTAGGAGGGAAGGAAAAAAAAATCAGTAATGCCAAAGAATGTCTCACAATTACTGTTAAGATAATTTTCTGCCTTCCTCCCAAGGCAACAACAAAAACAACAAAAAGATCTAAATCCGTAGTCACACTTCCTGAATTTACAAGTTTTGTTGTGAAGCGCTGGATTTGCAACTAGTTATCTGCAGTTTCAAATAGAAAGCTTGCCTCTTCTGTTTAGCTTTTGTGTTCCTTGGGGTGGATGTGAGCTACTATTTAGTTATAAAAGTGATTTGTTTAGATAAGACTCATTTTATACTGTTTGTGTGGTTTATCTCACTAAACATAGAATAAATTTGCAGCCTAAGAAATGGTTTTTATAAAAGAATAATTACAAAGTTCTAAGTGCAAGATCTTAAGACAAACTATACTGCTGGAAAAGATTTCTAGAGAGACAGCGAATGGACATTGATTTCACAAAAGGAAAGCAGTCAGAGTCGGGGTCCCTGACGTTGTTCTCTCATCACTCTCCCTTTCTTGATGGTCACGTGCAGTCTGATGAGCTTTTGTAGCAGGTTCTATATATTCCAAAGGCAGAGGCAGCGCGTCAAGGCCTTGTCATTTCTGGTCAGCAGAGTAGTTTGTCAGGAGAGTTTTCAACTATAAAAGCATCAGTAACTCATCAGAATATTTGTTGTTTCTTTTTGACAAAAGAGGCAAGTGTCTGTCAAGAAGAATCTGGGGTTTTCCTTTCCTTCCCTGAGGAACTTGGAGTCCGCCTTGAATAGCCATAGATTCCAGAAACCTTGTGTGCAAAACACATGTATTGATTCCTGTAGAATCTTGTTGTTTGTGACATACAACAGTGTAAGTCAACATGACTTTGCCTGTTTGTTGCCATGTGTGAAACAGAATGTGGAGCTTTCATTAGTGAGGAGCATATTATGTACTGAGGCTTAGAGGAGGTCTCACTGGAAACCCATAGAAGCACAATCCACACATCATAATTCGGTGAGAGACATAGTGTGTGTAATGGGTAGCTCTCCACATGGTTAAATATCGATGTATTGGTTGAATGTTTAAAAAATTTTTCCAGAGCTGAAAATGCATACTCACGCTTATAAACAAACAAATCAGTTGCTTAAGGGTTATAAGAAATTTAAATGCAAATAGCACTTTGTAATGATGCCCCAGAGACTGACATTGTAGTCAGTTTCTTGAGACTGCATCATTGTAAACTTAGTTTTTGCTACTGGTTTCCTTAGTAACTGGAACAACATATTTTTCAGGACATAAAATAATATCCTGTTTCAGGCACTGAGAATCTTGAACTAAAATGTAATTGATTTTGCACGAGGTACAGGATTATCATGTCTGCCCCATTTCAGTGAGGTATTACAGCACAGAATGTACGGACTCAGAGACTTTTTTTTCAAACCAGCCATTTTGTTTCTAATCATCTTATTGTGAGAATACTAAAATGGCTAACAGTGTGGAATGTTATTTATACTTTTAAAAGGAACAGATTCTTAAATAGAATTCTCTAGTTGATATATTATTTTCCAAGCATACTGGGATAATGTTTATTTCTCTTACCTCACATGCAAAAAGCCTAATATGGAAGCATCTACATTTCTGTTAAATAATGGCAATGCTTATTTTGTAAGACATATATATATATATATAACTGATACCTACCCATGTAGATATTGTACAGTATGCATGCAGAGAGAACCCTGAGATTCAGTGCGTTTTACAGTCTGAAATCAGGACAAAGAAAGAGTCAGAAAATGTATTTTAATTCCATTTCTGCAACTGGTCTACTATACTGCCTTAGGCAAATTATTAGCTCTCTAGTGTCTTAATATCTTTATCTATATAACGGAAATAACACTTGCATCACTGGGTGTTATGTTGATGATTACTTGACATGTGCAAAGAGTTTGGAAGATATAATATGCTAAATCTTATAATTGCTTTAAAACATATATAGCAGTGTGTTATAGGAATAAAATTAGAGAGTAGTTTAGTGAGCTTAGAAAATCAGAGGCCCCTGATATAGGAGAAGTATCTAGAGATTTAGCAAAGCTCTATTTTACTGTTTCTGCAAATAGCATTTCTTAGAATGATATGGCAATAGCAGAACTGTTGAATGATTGATTTTTGATGATATCCTTCTTAGAAATACTGAATTCTAGAGGAGGTGATAATGTTATGTCCTGGGCACCTCTGCTCTAGTGAAATTTGTTTGTAGATTGCTTTCCCCTATCCACTGGGAAACTGACCTCTTCACTAGCTGCTCTGTGGGAGGTTTGGGGTCCTAATGGAGTTTCCAGATGGAACTGCTGTCTACTACACTACCTTGTTAACTTCTCTGCCAGCAGAGTATCAGTTTCCCATTGCATCAGACATTGACTGTTTTTCTATAAATTAGCAGCTTGTTCTAGTTTTCTAGTCTATGCCCAAGGAAAGAGCCTGGATATGAGGGTCGTTTCATTAATTCATTCACTCATTCAACAGGTATTAAAAGTCTACTATGGACTAGCTAATATTTTAGACATGTAGGAATTACAAGAAGCATTAAATCATGGTACCCGTCTCTCAGCTCTTTCCCAAGATAGCAGAGGCAGTTACTATGTGTACACAGAATTTTAGTATGATGTAGCATCATAAACATCTGAGACTGACTAAGAAAATCAAAGATGGATTCTAGGTAGGAATAATGGCATTTAAGCTGGACCTCATGGAATAGGAAGAATTTCAAAAGATAGAGAAGAAAAAGAAAGGTCATATAAGATACCATATATTGCTATATTTTGAGGCGGAAAGGGAACAAAGTTCTGATAGATTAATAACAATCTAACTTGGTGAGAACTCAGGTATGTGAGAGCATCCTCAATTACCTCAGTCATATACGACCCTGTATGATATGGACTGTAGCCTTCCAGGCTCCTCTGTGCATGGAATTCTCCAGGCAAGAATACTAGAGTGAGCTGCCATACCCTCCTCCAGGGGATCTTCCTGACCCAGGGATTGAACCAGTGTCTCCTGCATTGCAGGCAGATTCTTTACCCACTGAACTATCTGGAAAGCTCAACACCAGGTATATATAATCACAACGGCCAGAGATAAGGATAAAAACATAACTCTTTTATAGTATTCTTCCTCATGTATACTAAAATCATTTAGTATTTAATGATTTGTACTATACTTTGGCCACCTCCTGTGAAGAGTTGACTCATTGGAAAAGACTCTGATGCTGGGAGGGGTTGGGAGCAGGAGAAGAAGGGGACGACAGAGGATGAGATGGCTGGATGGCATCACTGACTCGATGGACGTGAGTCTGAGTGAACTCCGGGAGTTGGTGATGGACAGGGAGGTCTGGCATGCTGCAATTCATGGGGTTGCAAAGAGTTGGACAGGACTGAGTGACTGAACTGAACTAATGTATCAGTTTATTGATTGATTAATTTCACTTTACCCTCCTCCTTCCATGCGTTGTCCACTCCAAAAAGTTCTCCATTTACCACGTTATTTCCAGCTCATTAAACATTTGTTGAATGAGAGGAGTCAAAGACCAGGTTGTGAAGGGACTTGATGCAGACTAAGGGGCTTGGATTGGTTTAGGGAGCAGCACTTTGCTCCTAAGAGTCCCTCCTCTTGACAGGAAGGAACAGAAATAGATGCAAGAAGAAGTGGAGCCTAAAAGCTGGAAAATTTGTCAGGAAGTTTTTGTATTTGTCAAAAGCTGGGTCTTAAGGTGCTAAACCATAATAATTAAAAAAAAGAGGCATTAGAGAGGACGAGATGGTTAGATGGCATCACAGACTCAATGGACGTGAGTTTGAGGAGGCTCTGGGAGCTGGTGATGGACAGGTAGGAAGACACTTAGGAAAAATCTCTGAATTTGATGAAAGCTTATTGTTGATATGTAAGAATTTCTTTTGAGCCATTGGTACTGATGTCTTATATTAAGTGATTAAAGAATAAAAGAATGAGTATTAAAGTGAATGCAATAATTGTAAACCACTCCTTTCAAGGGTTAGCAGTGACAAGTGTAGCAAAATAGGAAAATCATGTGAGAAAGCTGTTGGCAGAGACTACCACACATACATCATTGTTAAAATTGCTGCCTGAAATGTTCCACAATTCTGAATCTACTTCCAATACAGAAATATATGGCTGCTCTTTCTGGATGTGTAGATTTCAGTGGTAATAACCTCACATTTGTGATTTCTATGTTTTTGATAGATAAAAGCTCTTTCATAAACTCTCTAGTGTATTTGTTCAGAATAGTGTTCAAACAGAAACACAGTTCTAATTCTATAGCCAGTGTTTAAAGCCATTTGTTTATCTCACAAAGTGGTAAAATTTAACAAAATCGATTAATCTAGATAGCATATTCAAAAGCAGAGACATTACTTTGCCAACAAAGGTCTGTCTAGTCAAGGCTATGGTTTTTCCTATGGTCATGTATGGATGGGAGAGTTGGACTGTGAAGAAGGCTGAGCGCTGAAGAATTGATGCTTTTGAACTGTGGTGTTGGAGAAGACTCTTGAGAGTCTCTTGGACTGCAAGGAGATCCAACCAGTCCATTCTGAAGGAGATCAGCCCTGGGATTTTCTTTGGAAGGAATGAAGCTAAAGCTGAAACTCCAGTACTTTGGCCACCTCATGTGAAGAGTTGACTCATTGGAAAAGACTCTGATCCTGGGAGGGATTGGGGGCAGGAAGAGAAGGGGATGCCAAAGGATGAGATGTCTGGATGGCATCACTGACTCGATGGACGTGAGTCTGAGTGAACTATGGGAGTTGGTGATGGACAGGGAGGCCTGGCGTGCTGTAATGCATGGGGTCGCAAAGAGTCGGACACGACTGAGCGACTGAACTGAACTGAACTGAACTGAAGGCATTTGACAAATTAAATCTACCATTAAACTCTGTGAGAAAAATGATATACAATTTTCTAGACAGTTGTTTAGGGTTCCAATAGTATTTCAATGCATGATATTTTTATACTTTTGGCTGGCAGTTCTTCATGAGTCTTCCATGTTTCTACACGTGTTGCAAGTAAGGCACTGGATTCTTGCAGACCACACTTAGGAAACAGATGGTATCTCTCTTCCAAGCAAAGGGCAGGTTTGCTTTCAGCTTTGGATGATACAGTGTCTCCCACCAGAGTAAACGGTAATTATATTTCTTAACCATTCTCCTATAACATCACCCATTGGCCCTCTTCATGTTGCCCTGAGGGAATTGGGGCTTAGGTGACCAGTGCAAAAATAGTGATAAGAAACTGCACTTTTTTTCTGACCCATGAGTCTCATGTCTTCTACTCAAGCCCATGAGACAGGGCAGACTAATTAGCTCCCAGGGCTTCCCAGGTGACTCCATAGTAAAAAATCCACCTGCCAGTGCAAGAGACATTGGTTTGAACCTTGAGTTGGAAAGATCACCTGGAGAAGAAAATGGCAACCCACTCCAGTATTCTTGCCTGGGAAATCCCAAGGACCTAGGAACCTTGTGGGTTACAGTCTATTGGTCACAAAAGAGTCAGACAGGACTTAGTGACTAAACAAAGGTAAATCTCATACTCTCATACTCTTCCCAGTTTTTGCATATATATTATTGATCCTAATAACATTAATAATAAAGTTTTTAAAAATTAATAGCATCTATTGAGTGCTTAAAATGCCAGCTACTGTGTTGGAGCTCTGCATATTCTTATTCATTCAGTAAACATTTATTTAGTATCTATAATAAGCCAAGAACTATGCTAGGCTGGATGTTAGGCAATAGTGAACAAAACAAATACTGATCTTTCCTTCATAGAGTCCGTGGTCCATTTAATCCTCACAATAACCCCACAAGGTGAGAATATTACTCTGAGAAAATTGGAGGTTCAGTTCAGTTCAGTTCAGTCACTTAGTTGTGTCCGACTCTTTGCGACCCCATGAATCACAGCATGCCAGGCCTCCCTGTCCATCACCAACTCCTGGAGTTCACTGAGACTCACATCCATCGAGTTAGTGATGCCATCCAGCCATCTCATCCTCTGGCGTCCCCTTCTCCTCCTGCCCCCAATCCCTCCCAGCATCAGAGTCTTTTCCAGTGAGTCAACTCTTCTCATGAGGTGGCCAAAGTACTGGAGTTTTCATTAGCAAAATTTAATGACTTACCCAAGGTCATGACAGACTTTGGCTGGTCTAGAATATGAAACAATAACCAAACTAATTAGGTCAGTGCTCTTTTTACCTTACCACATAGTACAGCATTAAACATTTTATTTCCTTATGTACATTTAAAAATATATGTTATTTTAAATGTATGTTTTGTAGATTCTACTTATATATATCTTGCACTTGGATAATATCTTACAAAATTGTTTTTAAATTGAATCTTTAGCAGTGAAGTGAATTGTTTGAAATAGCCCTGTCAAAATATTCTCCTATACCACCTCTTTCCAAAGGAGAAAAAATTTGGCCATGTTGCAATAAGTTAGAAGTTAAAATCAGATTTCAAAGAAAAGCCTTTTTCTCTTTCTTTCATCCTATCAGCATTGGAAACTAGATTTTTACATTTTTTAAACTAGTGTTGTTATGAGATTATGCTATATTCACACTTAAAAGTATAGAATGTTTTTAAGCAGTTTGATGAGTGGATCCACAGTTAGGTTAACAGATCACTTGTACTAAACACATTTTTGTGATTAATTTTTTGACACGGGAATGCAAAAAGAGAATCAATATTACTTAGTAGTAAAGCTCACAGATTCTGAAGTCATCTGCTATGCATTAAATGCCCCTGTCCTACAACTTACTCTACCTGTGATTTGGGCAAATAACTTTTCTCTTCTTCAGTTTTCTTTTCTGGAAATTTGATTAATAGCAGTACCTGTGGATAATATTTGGCTTAATTGATTTAATAAATTCAGTGTAGTTAGCACAGTACCTGTCACTTAGGGCACAGTAAATGTTAGCAGGATTTGTAACATCATACTGGGGATGGGGACTCACTGAATAAATGTTTCTGTTAACTCCATCATTTTTAAACTTATCATTGTTCAAAGTAACTATGCCCTGAACTCTGAGCTCCAAAGCAGTGGCCTTTGATTTTTTTAAACATACGGTAGGCATGTCAGTTCAATAATGATGATGCCTGATTTATAAATGCAAATGTCACCAGCTTCCACTGTGAGCATTTAAGCAAGGTGAGTGGTCTGAAAGAGAATAAGGAACCAGAAATTTTGTCTCCTATTCCCAGCTCCATTACTGACTTGCTAGGACAGAGTAAATAAATCACAAATAAATAAATAAACAAATCACTTAACCTTTCTGTTTTCCAGTTTCAGCAAAATGAGAGTGATAAGCTTGTGCTTTTTAAGGCTTTGAAATCATTGGTTGAAAGGTGCTGCAAAAGTGACAAGTGTTCTTAACTTTCCAGTATTTCAGTCTTACTTATGCATACTCTGAATGTTTGCTTTTCATCTTGGGAATTAAATACTTCTTTAATACTGATATGTAGTAACTGCAGGAATTAGTGAAATTTGCCAGCTCCTCAGATAAAATCAGAGGACAAATAAGTCAGGCAGTTAATTATGTGAAAGAATAGATTAGGCGAAGGAAGAACAGCTTCAACAGAAATCTCCTGATTGTTGTCCCAAGTTCAGGGTTAAACTTTCAAAGGTGAAAGAGGAAGGATGGAGGTTAAAAAGATAAAAGAACCATTTCTGCATGTTTCTCAGTCATGAGAAACACGACTTTCCTGGTTGTCTGCCTAGACTTCTTCCCGATTTAGCATCCTTTGCCCGCACAGTATGTAACCACTTCAATCAGGTTCAAGCTGCTCTGTTTTGTATTTTAAGTAATTGCTGTTGCTCGATATGTCTCAAAAACCTATTTTATTTCAAAAGCCGTATTCTTTGCCTATTAATTTCCTTCTTTATTTATGATTTGTAAAGTCATTTTTGAAAGCACAAACACTCATCCTTTTATATATATACATATATATATATATATAGGTTATAATTGTGTTAGAGTTAAATAAATCCTTATTATTTTGTTATTAATCACCCATTATTATTTTTATTCTCTTAATTATTTTTTAAAATGACAAACATTTGTAATTTTTTGGTAAATTATTGAACTGTGTGAAACATTACCATTTTTGCTCCTGTTCATAAAGCAGACACAAAAGAGTTACGGTTTGTTGGCCAAATGAGATTTGCTATACTCATCATAAATCTTTTATTTAATGTGTTTCTGTAGGAAATCAATATTACATTGGTGTAAAATACAATATAAAATATAGTTCACAATGCATTTTATAAAATAGGCTTTACTAGAAGTACTTTTAGTATACATTTTAATGTCACATTTTTATTTGAATGTAGGGTTATATTTTCATCTAAATGTGAATGTGCCTTTTCCTTGGGATGTGCAAACTCCATCAAATTTGTTTGTTTTATTTGGAGATATATGTGTGTATATATAGATATAAACAAAAATATATTCTCTTTTTTCAACCTTTGCTGCACCTAAATTTTTGTTACATAGTAATTTTCTAAGGAAACACTATAAACACATCAATAGGCCACAGCATGACAATATATATTCAGGTGTTGTACATGTATTAATATTCTTTGAAAGAAATCTTATAGTACTCATGAATTTAAATATTTTTTATATAAACCATGTAAATATAATGATTAACAATCTGTTGTATTCACTATTCAGGAGATGAGATGTAGTATTTTCCTCATTACATAGATCAGTGTGGGAGGATATGACTGCAAAAGAAGATTAAGCCGTTTGTATTTTTTCAGTGCTGCTTTATAGCATTAACTGGAAAACTCAGGCCTGTTATATTGAATGCTGAGGAATTTGATTACAAGAGTAGTAGACTCTGCCCATCTTGGCTTGAGACAGCAGACTCAACTAATTGTCTATCAGCAGTGATTTAGCTGTATCATTCGTCTACAATCTTGCTATTGATGGGAGCATTTAAAATCTGATGAAAATTACAGTTTAATAATCAGGACTTGGAAAACCCACCTGGCAGATGCTTACTTTATATTTTTTTCCCCACTATTGTTAAGGAAAAGGAAGAGAGTTTTCCCAAACTTAAAATATAGACTTTCTTTAAAAAGAATATTTTGACATCAGACTTTATAAATATATTATCAAAGATAGGCTTATATTTTTTTTCTCTTTTTGTTCTTTTGCTTTGCTTTATCTTATATTTCCATGAACACCATTGATCCTACATTTTGTATCCTACTGTTAGTATTGAAGACAGTGGTTCAGTAGTTGGGTTGTGCTTCTGAAGCTCCCTGTTTTCCTATTGAAGCATAGTTGATTTAGAATTCTGTGTTCATTTCAGGTGTACAGCAAAATTATTGTTATTTATACATATATATCAATTTTTTTCAAATCCTTTCCCTTAGAGGTTATTACAAAATATTAAATATAGTTCCCTGGGTTATAAAGTAGGTCCTTGTTGGTGATCTATTTTAAAAATAGTAGTGTGGATATGTTAATTTCAAACAAATCCCCACAACTATCTTCTGATTGCTGCTTTGCTTCCTTGTCTGTCTAGGTTTTGCTGTATAACATTTATTGGATACAGTGCTTTAAAATATTAGATAAATGTAAATTTGTCTAATATATTACATAAATTTAAAAATGAGCATTCAGATATGTTTTCAAAAGGATGATTTGTGCAACAGAAATTCTACTAATGACACATCTGTGTCCAAAAATAGTATGTTTCATTATCTGTTCCAGCAGAAGAAAAATATTTAATACTTGGAGGAAAGGATTAAGACCTTCCAAATCAGTATATAATAAATAAGGATCAGTGAGAGAGCTGAGTGCAAAATCAATCAGCTCCTGGTTGCCAGGTTTGATGAAGTAGATATTTAATAATTTGGGACATTTACATTCACTCACTACTCAAATGAGGATTGCAGACAGTTTTCTATGATTAGTATGGCATTTCTGTAAGTTGACAGTTCAATGCACAGAGGAGTCACTTAAATGGTCCTGCATTTTTCCCTGAAGCAAAATTTGCAGTGAGCATATGTAACAGTCTGTACTCCTGCGTGAATACCAATTGGTGTCATTAGGTGCCTGGAGTCTCGACTTACATTTTCAAGGCTTGATTTTCAGCTGGAGCAAACTCATATGTATCAATGTCAGATGTTCACTGTGGTTTTCATAGTTTGATATGTCTAAGTGATTGGTTCTGTTTTGAGAGTTTCCCTGGTATTCTTATCTATTTGGAAAAAGACTAAAGCTTTATTTTTCTGTTTTTATTTCTTTCATCCTGGATTGAGTTTTTGAGAATCTCTTAGAGTTGGGAATGAAGAATCAGAAGAAACAGCAATCCAAAAAGAAGTATGGAACAAAAAAGCATAAAGTAGATTTTAAGACTTAATTCAGGTATTTAAAGTACTAATCAGAATAACTGATTCCCCATAGCTGAGAATGATAAGCTACTGTATTCCAGAAAATACCAAGCTTTCTGTTTCCACAGTCTTTGTCATTGGGCAACAGGTTTGTATATTCTATATCTTTTAAAGAACGATGTTGACGTTAAGTTTAGAATGAGAGCTATATTTGAGTTCCTCACTTAATGTTTGTAGCTATGAAGACTTAGATAATAATTTTCCTTATTTTTACCGCATTTTTCTTCTTATTAATAATATATCCACAAATATCTAAATGGCAAAATGTCACATAAAGTTATCAAAATGAATATATTATTGTCTGGCTCCTAGAGTTTTATTTTTTACTTTCTAATACATTTTAATTGCTTCTATAATATCTTGCATTCATTTACAGGAAATAGCAACCATAAAATGTACAAAAATTAATCTTAGATCAGACAACTTTTTGGCATGCAAAAAATGTAATTGACAGATTTTAGAATTGTGAAATTAAGTAAATTATTCTGATAATGAAAATATGTAGTCTAATTATCTATCTCAAAACTGATAGAGAAGAAATCATCTTAAGTCTTTCATAGAGAATAGCCATTTTAGCTTGTGTGTAACTTCAACGGACATTTAAAAAATATGCTTAGAATCTAGAGGATACTGTTTTCTCAAATTAAAACTTTCTTTTTAAAGGTGAAATTTCAGTTTTCAATTATTTGTAGATCAAATAGAGTTTTTAGTATGCAATGGAAAACAGTTTCAAGTTGTCCTCTCATATGCGGTTCTCAAATTACTGGTAATCAGAAGGATCCTATGCTTGTCAGTATCTTATTTTAAGATTTTATTGTGTATCTTAGGAGATCGACTGAGAGAAAATGAAGTGACTAATATTAACCTTGTTATAACATATTTGTGTTATATGTGTTTAACATATAACATATGCTATTACATATAACATATATAATAACATATATGTGTATATATATGTATATCCTATTGCTTTTCCAAAGGTAATGGAGTCTGAAACAAATTCCAAATTTCTCAAATTTTATGTCCAATCATTTCTTTCCATACTATCATTGTACTAAGTGTGTGTTTTTAAAATTCTATCAAGTCATATTGCTATTTGGTTTTCATGTCCTTGTTATAATTTACATATTGATCGGACATCTAAAATTCTTCAAAATTAAAGGTGAAAATTAAGAGACTATAATACAGGATTTATAATTTTCCAACAGAAAATATGGGCTAGTAATAGGATTATTGCAGAATTATTTGACTTTTAAGTATAAGGCAACTTAGGCTATTTTGAGGAAAACTACTTTTCACTATTATTTCCTTCATTATACAAACTGAATAATCTGAACAAAGAGTTAAAGCACATGGCCATTGAATTTTAAACTGGATTAAATCTTATTATTGGTTATAAAATAGTAAAGCTTTTGAAAGATAGCAACCTTGCTATCTATAATATGCCCGTGATTTTAAAAAAATTGACAAATAAAATGTTAATTATAAAACTTGGTTGTAGTAGATACGTTAATTATTATGACATGAATTGGATACCAGCAGGAGCTGGGATAATTGATGTCAGATGAATGTGGAAACTCCCTAGAATGAGCTCAGTCCCAGAAGAAGTGACGATTGGAAAAATAGAAAAGCTGTTGTGATGCATGTACTTGTCCCTTGATGAAAGCCGATTAATTCCAAAAGTTGACATTAAGTCAGTGGGGGGAAAAGCCTATAAAGATCCTTTCACCAAACTTTGAATGGAAGCAGGCTACTTTCTATACTTAAGGTATGAAGAATCTTTGGGTGGGTATTTTGCTACTATTCATTAAAGAGTCCGTTGAGCCTTACATTCTCTATCAAGCCTTACTTTCCAATTCTTGTAATTGTTTCATATCCAAAGATACAAAGTGTATTTTGTTCCTTTGTTTTTTATATTGTCTTCTCTTTCTAGGAAAGTAGAAGCATATGCATTTTAGATTCTTTTGTTTCATTACCCACCAAATTAACAACTCTTTGACTAGCCTGGTTTTGATATTTCATTAACAGCAGTGGATCACAAATGGGGCGCCAAAATGCAGAAAGTAAATCAAATCTTTCTCTTACTTTTTTTGTTCTCAACATTGGAGCCATTAGCCATAGAAGGAAAAATCTCCACTGACTCAAAACAGGAGATTTTTAGCTCTCTATTTATCCAATTCCATTTACAAAGTCTTTATTGATTCACTGTCAGATTTGTTCCTATGCTTATAGTTCCAATAGACCAAAGGGCAGAGGTTACATATATCACAAACTCTCCAACAATTATTTTTATACTCAGAATTAAGGGATCCAACTGGATCAAAGAATTGATGTTCTGCCTTTCTGACCTTCTGATTCAACATGGATACAACCCTAACTTTGTGTTATTTCATGTAAGCATGTTAGTTTCTTCAGCATGACTACTTTGACAGTGGTTCATGAGGAATGTCAAAGGTAGCTCAGATAGTGATTAGAATTGAAGAAAATGTATATCTATTAGACAATCTTTCTCACTGAAGAATGAAAATCAACAACCAAAAGATGTTTATCATGATTTCAGCTCATTCAAAATCTCCCCTCTGACTATCCTCAATGCCATTTTGTCTCTCAGTTTTTAATAATCAGATAAACTTCTGAGCTTGTCTTTGATTTCCACACTATTGCACCTTTGAAGAGAACTTAGTGTCACTCTCAGAACAGTGTCTGAGTCTGCTATTGTCTGGAAACTCGGCTTACTAAATCTTGTTGACTGTTCATTCTTTTTCACAATTCTCTTTTTGGTTCAAGTCTCAAACTCTATTACTACTTCCAGAGACAGTCCAGTATTATTTTTGGTTACTTTTGCTTTAATGGTATTTCATTTTACTGCTGCTGCTGCTGCTTCTGCTAAGTCGCTTCAGTCGTGTCTGACTCTGTGCGACCCCATAAACGGCAGCCCATGAGGCTCTCCCGTCCCTGGGATTCTCCAGGCAAGAACACTGGAGTGGGTCGCCATTTCCTTCTCTCATGCATGAAAGTGAAGTCGCTCAGTCACGTCCGACTCTTTTCGACCCCATGGACTGCAGCCTATCAGGCTCCTCCGTAATAAAAAGTGCTTCCCTGGTGGCTCAGGCAGTAAAGCGTCTGTCTACAATGCAGGAGACCTGGGTTCAATCCCTGGATCGGGAAGATCCCCTAGAGAAGGAAATGGCAATCCACTCCAGTACTATTGCCTGGAAAATCCCATGGACAGAGGAGACTGGTAGGCTACAGTCCATGGGGTTGCAAAGAGTCGGACATGACTGAGCACACTTTCACAATAAAAAGCTTTTCATTTCTAGCACTTGGTAAAATTTTGTTATATAGAGATATTACTGCAGTGGTTTGTTATAAAAGGAATTAGTCTTGAGTTTCTGCAAATTATTTCATCATGAACCTAGTCTGTTCTAAATAAAACATATATGTTTACTCACACATCTCTATATAATTGAATCATCTCATAGTTTTGCTCATGTCCCTACACTGCCAAAAAGATTCCATGATATTCTTTTATCCTTAACTCATGACCATGTACTTTATGACCTTCCTTGCTTCATATATTCACCTCCTTCTTAGGGAAAAAAAGAGATCCTTTGTTGAAAGCTGCTGCTGTTCTAAGAGTTGGCTCCCTCCACCTGGGAACTCCCCATTAAAAAAGCCTTTACATTGCCTACAGGCTGCCAATTAGTCATCTACCATAACTGTGGCTGCTTTTTTAGTGAAACTTTTTTGTGTTATCTATTGTGTTAACTTACATGTTAAAGTTAAAGGGTTTCGACCTGCAAATTTCTAAAACTTTGCTATGGAAAAAGAAATATATCATAATATTATGAAATAAATCTACTTAAATGGAATATGATTTATTTCAACATATAGTAACATCTCAGTTATCTAATTTATTTTGTGGAATGAAGTGTCTCCTATAAATAAATTTTTCCAGATGCTATCACATACATGGCATGTTTTCTTATCCTAGCAAAGTATGACCAACATGATTTAAGATTTCCTTAATGACTTGAAGGTCTTCTTTATATAAATCAATTGTCTGGGACTTTCCTGGTGGCTCAATGGTTAAGACTTCGCCTTGCAATGCAGAGGGTGTAGGTTTAGTCCCTGGTCAGGGAACTAAGATCCCACATGACTCACAGTCAAAAAAATCGAAACATTACAAGCAAAATCAATATTGTAACAAATTCAATAAAGACTTTAAAAAAATCTGTTGTTCTGTTCTTTATTATCCTTGAAATTTCTGCCTGTGCACCCTTATACTAAATGCCTATCGACTATTGAGGTTTTACTGTTTGTTTTGGTTTTGTG
Organism: Bison bison bison; assembly: GCF_000754665.1. Taxonomy (NCBI): domain Eukaryota; kingdom Metazoa; phylum Chordata; class Mammalia; order Artiodactyla; family Bovidae; genus Bison; species Bison bison. The sequence goes on along the minus strand of NW_011495027.1, from coordinate 275,883 downwards.
TGGTTCTTCCCTGGAGAAGGAAATGGCAATCCACTCCGGTACTCTTGCCTGGAAAATCCCATGAACGGAGAAGCCTGGTGGCCTACAGTCCTTGGGGTCGCAAAGAGTAGGACAGGACTGACCGACTTCACTTTCACTTTCACTTTCTATGTTAGCTATCTGTTCTCACTTTGCTAATAGCATGCCAGTTAAGAAAAGGCTAATAATATCTGCACAAATAATCACCAGAGATCCATGTTGGGAATTACAATTTGAGAAAACTTGGAGAACACCATTATTTTTATCACATTTTTCTGTTGGTTTTATTCAGATTCTTCTGTCTTTGTTCCATTCAGAGGGATACAATAAGGGGAAAGGAACAGGGAATGTTGTGATTGCATAAGAACCATGCTAAACAAGGACAGAAAACCAGCTTCTCTGGCTGAGGACTAAAAATGGATAGCTAAAGGATGTGGTTCCTTACTTGTTTGGCGCCATTAGAAAATATATGCACACAGATGTATTTTCTTAAAACTTAGAAAAATACCCCCAATGCAAGGTGTCTCCCCATAGAATATAAAGCCTTTGAGGATAGAAGCTCTATATTTTCACCAGCTATTAGATATTTGTGGGCTGATTTGCTGACTGGATGACTGACTGACAAGATGGCGGAAGTACAGGAATAAAGAATCAGGAAAAAGGCAGATTGGCAAACATCCCTTTGGCAAAAATGAGACCTCAGTTCCTCATTCTCTACGCAAGCTACTAAAAGAGTCCTGAAAATGGTTGACAGTAAACCTGATCTCTATTTCAGTTGAGAAGTAAGAATATCAAGGTCACTTCCTTCATTCGAGGAGGAAAAAAAAAAAAAATCCCTAAAATATGGATGAAATGTCAATCAAAAATCTTTTTTTCTGTATATGCTGTGGTAACATGAGCCTTATTGCTCTACTGCTTTTTCATTTTTAAACACAACTAGATTTAGTAGTTTGGCAGTATTTTTTTTTTTCTTTTTTTTTTCCTTTAACAAAGACAGTGCCTTTAAACTCTTTTCTTAGTAAGGCTGGAAATCCTGCCAGGTAAAAAAAAAAAATAGTGTTATTGAAAACCCCTCTACCCTTATAGGCCTGTTTTGACAGGAAATCTTTGAGTGGCAGCAGCAATGAAGTGCCCAGAGATTTCATCTGTCTTCTTTTGCTTCAGGAAATGCTGAGCACAGGGCTCTCTATTAAGCAAATAGAAGGAGGACCAAATCCCCCTAACAATCATCTTCTGCCTGCTCCTGGGTTGACAACTCTCTGTGTCCTAGACTGGCAGACAGGCGCAGGAGCATATTACTGGGACCACTGTAAAAGTTTCTGACAGTATTTTACAAAAGAACATTATATTGTCTCTGTTGGTTATCCAGCACTATAAATCTTGCATGGGCTAATCAGAATAAAATCTACTGTACCAGGAGGGCATTAATTTGCAGTTTTTCTTTTTCCTTTTGCCTCAATGGTTTTGACATAAAATTTCTGTCTGGATGTTTACCCCTGTCACCTTGTGTGATTGGTTAAATTTTAGCAGCCATTAGTGGCTGTATTATAATATCCAATAGGATGACTGTGTTTTGCTTTGATTTGTTTTGACAGATGCCAAATTTAAATTTTAAATAATCCTTTCAGATATCAGAATGCCAGCTTATAGCAATACTACAGAAGTCTAAGCAGATGTACTCTAAAATAATTATTAAGATTAGTTAAAATGGGTAAAGGTCATGGTGAAAGTTTAAAAAAAAGAAAATTTTATTCCATAATTTTAGGCAGATATTTCTTGTAGTTTACATTTGTTTCTGAAATTTCTGTTAGTTCAGAACTATGTTTAATTAACACATTGCTCAGAAACTTTGCATAGATAACAAAAATAAACTTGAATTTAAGGGTGTAAATCAATATGTGAGTAATTTTAACAAAATTTTATTACAAAGTTCTGTGTATATGTATTTTATACTGTATATGAATTAACCATATTGTAGATTCACACACCAATTAATTAATAGCCTATGTCCAGGGAAATAGAAGCAAGGGGAAAGAGAGATAATTTCTAAAGAATTTTTTACAGTAGGTTAGATGGCAATATTGTGATTTTTGGTGCATTTGTGATGAGGAAAAAAGCTATAAAAAGGATAATTGCAGTTGTTTAACCATAGGTTCACGTAATTCATATCATCTAGGCTTATATGTTGGCAATTAACACTCAAAAACAATAATCAGAACAATAGACACAATAATAATAGAATTCTGAAGACAAGCAATGAAAAACGTATCCTAAACGTCCATAGTCCTGTACTCCACAAGTCCAGCCATCAAACAGCAGTCCCTGCAGGATAGTCTTAGAAGGTGTACTGTCACTCCTCTATCTGAAATACTTCAGATAGAGAAGAATTTTTGATCCATAAAACTAATATCCGCACTTCTCACAGTGACTTGTAAGACTCTCCTTTATCTGGCTCGTGCCTTTCTGTGCTCATCATCTCAACATAATTGTCTCCATTATTGTGGTTAGTTCATTAAAGTTTATCAAATCCCTCCTGGCTACAATGACTTGAATGCACTGTTATTAACTGAATGGGTGATATAAGTAGATTGAAGTATAATGAATATTTTGGTTTCCATTTTAGTATTCATGTTTCTTTTTCCTTAAAGACTTTCAAATTTGTACACGGACCTTGTACAAATTTGCACTGGAAGTTTTTCCCTAGTTACAGAGGCAGTTTTCACTCGTCTATGTAAATTAGAGCAGTGGCATCCCTCTCAGAATAGGAGTGGGCCTGTGATCCACCAAGAGGTTTGTTGGGCCAATAAAATAGGAGAAGAGGTTTATTAGGGAGATATCTCTTTTGTACAGCTTAAAGTGCTACCAAGAGTGGCTGACTATCTGCTCTTCCTACTGCTCCTGACTCTGATTACTGTCTTTATCTGCAAAATGATTCAAGTGTCAGATAGAGTGGAAGGAACATTCTACAAATCAGAATGATAAATATTAGATGCTGCTTTTATACTTGTGTGAGCTTTTTATAGTTAAGCCCATGGTTAAAAGTCATGATGTTTCTATGACTTCTGGATATTTGAAAATAACTAAAGAATCTTCAAAATCACATAGTAGAAAGTCTGAAATATAAACTATGATTAACGTTTATAAAAGTCCTTCTATGTACAAGACTGAACAAAATTATACTTTTTTGGCATAATTAAGAAGTGCCAGCAGTTAACTTGCAGTTCAGGAAGGTGATTGTGGCGTGAGCAGAGTTTCTTTTCATTCACCCGTGTCTGTGCCATGATGCTAGTGGAGGAATTATAAGAGGTACTATCCCACCATAACAAAAAGAACACACAGGCAGGCAGCCCCAAATTGAATTTTTAATATATTTTGGGAAGGTGGGAGGCTGATGGAAGCTATGACTGATGAAGCAGAGAGGGGATGCTGAAGCCTAAAGTACACTCAGAGAAACTGCACTGAAGTGCAGACCTGGTGCCCCTTGAGCCCCAGAAACCAAGCCAAGCTTCAGGCGCAAGACGGTTGCTGTGAAGAAGAGTGTACAGTAGCTGGAGTTGGAGCTGAGATGGGATTTAATTAAAGATCTGTTTATAGAACAAATGAGTCCTTTACTTCTTTCTCCCACAAGGCTGTCTCTTTCTCTCACACACACAGAGACACATACAATTACATAATCTGTTTGGGAAAAATGAACCATTGACCATAGCTGATCAGTCTGAGATTCAAACGCTCTAAGCACCAGAATGTCATAGTCACTGTTCACCCATAGACCCAGTAATGCATCATGGCAGTGGACGAGCCACCCACTGTGCAAAGTATTTCCAAAAACGCTCTTGGTTCCTTGTTTCTTATTTGAAGAAAATTTGTAGCATTAAGAGAGAGATCAAGATAAAAATAGGAAGATGTACTCCAAAAGAAAAAGAATTTTCTTCTGTTAAAATTCTCCCTCAGATAGTACATATAAGAAAAGTAAATGTCTAGCACATTACGAGAAAGTCAGAATACTACAGCCATAATAGAAAAATTAAATACTATGAAAAAAGATGCACAAAACATAAAGAATTCTTCAAAACTAAAATTGTGATTAATTCCCCAAAGAAATCCACAAAGTGGAAAAATACAAAAATATGAAGCAAGAAAATCAATTAAAATTTAAAATTAAAAGTCAAAACATGACAAATATAGAGATATGGATGCTCTATTCAACAGTAGGCCTAGTATACAAGTATTAGGAGTTCTATAACTTGAAAAAAGTAAATAGAAGGAAATCAATTATCATACAAGTATTAAATGAAGCTGGGGAAACAGTGGAAACAGTTTCAGACTTTATTTCTGTGGGCTCCAAAATCACTGCAGATGGTGATGGCAGCCATGAAATTAAAAGACGCTTACTTCTTGGAAGGAAAGTTATGACCAACCTAGATAGCATATTCAAAAGCAGAGACATTACTTTGCCAACACAAGTTCGTCTAGTCAAGGCTATGGTTTTTCCTGTGGTCATGTATGGATGTGAGAGTTGGACTGTGAAGAAGGCTGAGCGCCGAAGAATTGATGCTTTTGAACTGTGGTGTTGGAGAAGACTCTTGCGAGTCCCTTGGACTGCAAGGAGATCCAACCAGTCCACTCTAAAGGAGATTAGTCCTGGGTGTTCTTTGGAAGGAATGATGCTAAAGCTGAAACTCCAGTTCTTTGGCCACCTCATGCAAAGTGTTGACTCATTGGAAAGGACTCTGATGCTGGGAGGGATTGGGGGCAGGAGGAGAAGGGAATGACAGAGGATGAGATGGCTGGATGGCATCACCGACTCGACGGACGTGAATTTGAGTGAACTCCAGGAGCTGGTGATGGACAGCGAGGCCTGGTGTGCTGCAATTCATGGAATCGCAAAGAGTCCGACACGACTGAGCAACTGAACTGGACTGAACTCAAAACAGAAATAATGCAAAGCCCAGAGAATGTTGATCATGGGAAAATTACATACATACATAAATAACTTTAAGCAAATTAGAAATAAACTAAATGTATCATTGTAAAAATTCAGAATACCAAAAATAAAAAGAAACCTCTGAAAATTTCCAGAAAGAAAAGGAGGAGAAGGAAGTAAATGATTAAGTCATGGGTCTAACAAAAGGCAGATCGAAATCAACAGCAGTATGAGGGGGTATCTCAGGGTGATGGATAGCTAATAGTCCTAGATTAATTAGTACAAGAAGGTGAAGGGCTTCAAGGGAAATATTGTCATGGAGAAACAAATCATAAGGGAGGAGAGGAGAGGTTATTAAAACTTATAGTGTACATACTTAAGGACATGAAGTATAGAAAATTAAAAAAGCACACACAAAAAATTTGTGTGTTGGTATGGGTGGATTAAAGGATCAGAAATTTAAAAATATTAAACAAGAAACATAATGCACATCACCTATCAATGCAAAGAACAATTACCCCTGTACCCCAACACCTAGAACCATGTTTAGCACAAAGGAAACATGCTGTTTAAGAACTTGAGGAAGGAAGAAAAAGAGGGAGTGGGGGAGGAGAGAAGAATGGAGAAGAGAAGGGTCATGATAATGAAAACACTTCCCAGGTGGCTCAGCCCTAAAGAATCCTCCTGCAATGCAGGAGACAAGGGTTCGATCCCTGGGAGGGGAAGATCACCTAGAGGAGGGGATGGCAACCCACTCCAGTATTCTTGCATGGAGAATCCCATGGACAGGGGAGCCTGGCGGGCTACAGTCCATAGAGTCACAAAGAGTTGGACATGACTGAATCAATTTAGCACATATTGATTTTCAACTCAATTCATGAGCAAAATTCAATAACCAAAAAATTACTAAATTAAAAGTAAAATTTACCAACCTAAACAATGAAAAAGTACACAAACAAATAAATACTAAGAGTTGAAGGGAAATTTAAGAACAGTGAGATCCTCCTTTTACATTGTCAGATATCAAGATATTCTCTCTTTAGTTGACAAACCAAGTAAAAATGCTGATGTAAGTAATCTAAATTTTTGTATGTCACAGTAGAAATGTGATAAATAATATATACATTTAAAAAATCTGGAACAGCACAATTAGCAAATTCTCTAAAAGAAAGAAAACAAACAGAAGTCTAAAAAACAAAATAATTAAAAGAAGTCACCTCTAGGGAGTAGACCTGGGGGTAAAGGGAGGTAGAAAAAGCAGTTTGTTCTCATTAAATCTTCTCAATAATTATACGTGTTTTACCCATATGCAGATTAGTTTTTATTTTTTAAGTTAGATGAAAGCTCTGTTTTAAATTTCCAAATGGATTTCAGTAATGAGAAATTCTAAATTCCTCTAGTTTTCTATTTTGTCTTTTTAAATTAGCAATTGTTATGCTACACTTCTTGCCTGGAGAATCCCAGGGATGGGGGAGCCTGGTGGGCTGCTGTCTATGGGGTCGCACAGAGTCGGACATGACTGAAGTGTCTTAGCAGCAGTAAGCATTAGGAAACTGCTCTGTGGGTTAGTAGTTTTGGTTGTAAGCAACAGAAATTGAGTTCAGATAAATAAGTATAGAAGGAATTTATTGGAAGAACATTGCACCAAAAACCTAATGTATTCAAAGAAAAATGTGATACACCTGGCCTGAAAAAGGGCAGAAGTTACGATATCTCAGACGGTGAGAGGAGCTCACTGAGTCTGTTTGAATACTTCTGTTAGAGAAACTTAGGTCCACCTCCCCGCTTTCATTCTTGATGTACAACATTGGGAGAGAAAAGTGTGAATGGACTATATTGAATCATGTGTGTCCAGGGTGAAGGGGTGAGAAAGACAAAGTAATGGTTGCACCAGGGCTGTGTGCTACAGGGAAATAAAAGTAAAGTAACATAGCAGAAGTAAGATAAATTTGGATTTTATTACCAAAAGATGGTGAAAGAGTCTATGTAGACAAAAACAACTGTTCATCACATTGACCTTAACCTTAACCTTAACATTAACATTAAGACCCCTACTCAGGGGTCTTGTCAATGGTGAAACATAAGCAATGTTTTCTGAGATATCAAAACAACCAACTGACTGAAAATATCGTGTACATAATACAAAAATAGAAAAGCATCCTGCCAGTTCCACCTCTAAAAACATATCTTCCATTTCTTTTCTTTCCTATATCTCTGAAGTCCACCAGCACTTTTTTGTTTGTTTGTTTGTTTTAATTTCATCTTATAAAATCATCCATTAGTTTCTTCTGCTTACTTATTCTCTTGGCCTAACCCCCTTATATTCTCTTGACTACAAAGTTGCCAGAATGATCATGTTAAAACAAAGATCATATATGAAACGAGTTGCCAGTCCAGGTTCGATGCAGGATACTGGATACTTGGGGCTGGTGGACTGGGACGACCCAGAGGGATGGTACGGGGAGGGAGGAGGGAGGAGGGTTCAGGATGGGGAACACGTGTATACCTGTGGTGGATTCATGTTGATATATGGTAAAACCAATACAATATTGTAAACTTAAAAAATAAAATTAAAACAAAACAAAAAAACAAAGATCACATCTCTCTCCTCAATTACATTTTATTACCCTTAGAGAAATAGCCAAATTCTAACCCTACACTTTTCTTCCCTCCCACCTCTGCTCCCTTTCCATTCCTTCTCTTTTGTATTTGCAGCTCCATCTGCCCAGAAGGCAATTCCTCCAAAGCTTCCTGTCAGTGGCTCATTCTCACCTTGCTGCATAAAGTATTCCCCATTTCCAGGTACCCTCTGGAACATGAACCCCTGTATTTCATTCATAGTATCTGTCCAGATCTGATGTTTTCTTTCTTAATAACTCAGTTCATGTCTCCTTAGGCCCCATAAGAGCTATATGCTGGAAGAGGCCCTAAACCTTCTCTTATTGATCACTGAGTCTCTACCAGAGACAGCCCTTACTAGGTGCACAAAACAGAAAACCAAAGAAAATCCAAAGAAACTTACTGAACAATAAATGAATGTGCAAATTCAGTCAAAAAGTGAAGACTTTTACCTTCAATCTGCAAACCTGTGTTTACTAATAAATAAGAAAATGCAGTCAACCGTCTATTAACTGAACTGACCTGTAATACTTTGTATACCAGACTACTGATATTATCCACTTTCTATACATACCAAGACTTGAAGTTTGGGAACTACATTTCCCCAGAACTCTTGCCAGCAGTATTCCAAGTTAGTTGCTCTAAAGAGGAACACTCACAAGAGACCAGGAAGGAAAAGCACAGAGAGAGCCATATTAAAGCTTCTCTGGCAGTGGCTGACAGATGTGTAAATTTTCACACTTGGGATTTTGAAACAGCTTGTGAATATTTAGATTTGATTCTGCCTCAGTTCAGGAAGCAACTGCGATCATCACCGGAAATTTCATGAAACTCCTGCAGTTTTCCAACTCTCTGAATGTTTAACTGCAAATTGAGAATTATCATTGTCTTCACTTGACTCATGCTCCTCAGTCATTCTAGTACTTTTGGTTTTAAATTTCTATTTTAAAAGTTTTGAACTTTCAGCAAGTTGTAAAAATAGTGTGTGTGTACGCTCAGTCACTTCAGTCTTTGCAACCCCATGGACTGTAGCCCAGCAGGCTTCCCTGTCCATGGGATTTCTCAGGCAAGAGTACTGGAGTAGGTGGCCATTTCCTTTTCCAGGGAATCTTCCTGACCCAGAGATTGAACCCACCTCTGCTGCACTGGCAGGCAGGTTCTTTACTGCTGAGACACCAGGAAAGCAAAAAC
>NW_011495027.1:250373-267031 GCF_000754665.1 Bison bison bison | reverse complement strand
TATATATATATATATATATATATATATATATATATATATACACACACACTTTGCATCTGATTGTATTTCTAGTCTCCTTCAATCTGGAGTAGGGCCTCAGTCTTTCATTTCCATGACCTTGATGATTTTGAAGATTATAAGGCAGCAATTTTGTAGACTGTCCCTCAATTAGATTTGTCTGATGTCTCTTCATGATTAGACCCAGGTTATGCATTTTTGGCAGGAATAGCACAGAAGTGATGCAATGTTCTTCTCATTACATCCTATCTGATAGCATTCAATGTTTATTTATCCCATTACAGGTGGTTTAAATTTTGATCACTAGACTAAGAGTGTGAATACCAGGATTCTTCTCTGTATATTTTTTACTTTGCTAAATAAGTGTTTTCTGTACAAATATTTGAATGTAGATTAACATCCCTTTTCCCATTTTATTTTCACCCAACTGTTTTAGTATTCATTGCTATTTCTTGTCTAAATAAGTGCTATGATGATTGCAAAATGGTGATTTTTTTGATTCCAGCATTTCTTCTACATTTATTAGTAGACATTACTACAAGAAACAGCTTTTATTTTCTCCTCATTTATTTACCCATATGGACTCAAGGATTTCTATTTTATTCAGTGGATTAAAATTCATTACAGTGGTCCCTTGGTATCCAAGGCTGATAGGTTCCAGAGCCCTCTGCAGAAACCAGAATCCATGGATGCTCAAGTTCCTTATATAAAATGATGCAGTATTTTCATATAATCTATTCACATCCCCTGTACACTTTTAATCATCTCTAGATTACTTATAATAACTGCTGCTACTGCTAAGTCGCTTCAGTCGTGTCCGACTCTGTGCGACCCCATAGAAAGCAGCCCATCAGGCTCCGCCGTCCCTGGGATTCTCCAGGCAAGAACACTGGAGTGGGTTGCCATTTCCTTCTCCAATGCATGAAAGTGAAAAGTGAAAGTGAAGTCGCTCAGTCACGCCCGACTCTTAGCGACCCCATGGACTGCAGCCTACCAGGCTCCTCCATCCATGGGATTTTCCAGGCAAGAGTACTGGAGTGGGGTGCCATTGCCTTCTCCACTTATAATAACTAATACAATGTAAATACTAGGTAAACAGTTATTTTGTTTTGGGGGGATCCCTCACAGCTTGTGGGATCTTAGCTCCCCAATCAGGGATAGAATTCAGGTCCTCGGCAGTGAAGGCCCAGACTCTTAACCCCTGGCCCTGGGGAATTAACATAAATAGTTTTACATTCAATATAAATGCTATGTAGATAGCTGACAGTGCATAGCAAATTCATGTTTTGACTTTTGAAATTGCCTGGAAATTTTTTCAATATTTTCAGTCCACAGGTGGTTGAATTCCTGGATGCAGAGTCTGTGGATATAGAGGGCTAACTGTATTACTATTATTTTCTTTGATGCTTATTCTTCTTAGATCTGGCCAGGGGAATCCCTTCAGTTTGGTTTCTTTGTCCTTTGATTTGCCTTCAAAACTCAATCATGCTTTGATTATTTAATTACTTTTTATATACTTAATTAATTACAAGCACATATTGTAGTTTTCCAAATCCAGCCCTTGAACCTGCCATTTTTCTAGGAGACCAAGTTTATTTTAGTGAAGAGTTGTATTTAGAAACCAAGTTTTGAGTGCTGGAAGTGGTAATTGCTAATAGGGTGTTGCTGCATCCAGAACCTCTTAGTGGACTGAGCATTGAAATATATATATGTATATGTAAAATTTATATATATTTTTAAATCACACACCCACACTCACCCCAGTAGGCGCTAGTGGTAAAGAATCCATCTGCCAGTGCAGGAGACTTAAGAAATAAATGCAGGCTCGATACCCAGATAGGGAAGATCCCCTGGAGGAGTACATGGAAATCCAATCCAATCCAATATTCTTGCCTGGAGAATCCCATGCACAGAGGAGTTTGGAGGGCTGGAGTCTACAGGGTCGCATAGAGCTGGTCACGAATGAAGTGACTTAGCACACATCTATCCATTATTCATTTACTTATCATCTGTCTCCCATCTACCTTCTTATATATCTTTCTCTACCTTTGTCTGAAAACCCATGAGTTTGTATCAATATCTTCAATTTCAATCTAACACCACAAGTTTTCTTTCAGAATTCTTCATTTCAGTATTTGGACCCTCCTTCCCTTCCAGTGAGAAACCTGCTCCTGCTATTCTCACTGCATTTGCTTTGTTGCTCAGTCTCCTCACTGTGACTAATTATTGGGATTGCCGGACTCTACTTACTGCCTTGCTCCAACACATCAACTTTGTGTAGGCTGCCATTATTGACTTCCTGGGACATTCCTGCCCTTCTGCTCCAACGTGCTGTCTTTGTGTGAACTTGGTGCAAACTCTTGTTACTGACTGCCATCAGACTGCTCTAATTTCCTCTTCCATGATACCATCCTCCAACATGTAAACATCACTGTCTTTGCCTAATGCCTTTTAGAAGAAGAAGGAAGGAGGCAGACAGGCTCTAGTAAATACTTGTAACTCTGATCCCTTATATTAAATCCCTTTGTGTAGGACACATCAAGAGTGGTTTTGTTCCTTAGCTAAATGCTAGCCATTATATTTTGCTATATAAATGTCTGTGCTAAAAAATTCTAGTGCATTGTGATTTTATTTACCAAATAAATAAACTTGTACATGAACAGGGCTTCCCTGGTAGCTTAGATGGTAAAGAATCCGTCTGCAATGCAGGAGACCCCAATTTGATTCCTGTGTTGGGAAGATCCACTGGAGAAGGGATAGGCTACCCATTCCAGTGAACACCAAAACAAGAAGAAAAAATGTATACCTTAATAAAAGGAGAAAAGCATGACTAACTTTTAATTTGAAAATTGAAAATTTGTGAAATTTTGAACTGAAAATATTTGAATAACTTATCATAAGTATTGCTATTGCTAACCTAACAGATATTCAAAATACTTTGGTATGCATTTTTCACTTACAGTACTTAGTTAAAGCTTAGAATTTTGTCCTGCTACAGATTCAAGGTCATTTTCTACATAAGAAAATATCAGACAATTTTAACTCCTAAAAATATACTAGAAATATCAAGTGCTAGCAAATATCAGATGGTAAATTTTAGATTATTATTTTACTGAATAACTTTTTTTTATCATTGAATGAATGCTGAGTTTAATTTTTGTTTCCAGGGAATGGTGTCTAGAAAAGAAGTTTCTACAAAAGCAGAATGTGACTGCATTAAAGAACATGTTCATTATCTGCATGTCAGAACAGATTTAACTAGCTTGAGGCACAAGCTATACTATGTGTGAAATAAAACCTTTTCCCAATCCTGCACTTATAACCTTCTATCTGTTCATCTTGTGCCACATGGCAGGTGAAAAATGTAACCTGAGAAAAAACAAACTTTTGCTTTGAAATATTTCTGCTAAGTTAAGTTTGTTCATCTGAAATATTTGCTCCCAAAGAAAATGGCCCCCAGCAATGTCTCCATATCTCTGTCTCATGGTTTTAAAATCCTTGGGATTTTAAAATTATAAAATTAGAAAAAATATCTAGGTATTCCACTGATATAGTGATTTGAAAAACACATGTCTTATTCTTTGTAAAATAAAATATAGAAATGAATCAAATCTTCAGAAAAAGTACTTTTACCTTTTTTAGTCCTACTACATATAAGAATCAAAAAAATTTAATTAAGAATTTTAAAAATGCTTGACTCATGCATACCACCTATTTCATTTGTATACTTGAATTTATTGTAAGCTTACCTTTTGCTAAATTCCATCATAAAGTAAAAAAATAAAATAAAATTTCAGTGCGAATTTTTGGCTAGTATAATTCCAAGTGATTGGGAGCTACAAAACAAAAATAAATAGTATGATCAAATCTGAGATCTTTAATTCAATTCAATAACTATCAATTGGCAGATTCCTTAGTTCTATGCACATTGATAGGTATTAAAATAGCTATGAAATGAATCTGGAAATAGGGTGATCTGGAGCCTCAGATGTTTTCAGTCAATAATTGGAAATAAGGGAGCAGGGAATTTACACAGGTCAGTGTAACACAAACTAGCAGCTTTTGTAAGTGTTGTGACATTTCCTTTCAGTGACAAAAGAATTTGTATTTTCTTTCATTGCAGCTCTATTTTTGAATTTAGATTGTTACCTTAATATAGAATATATATGGCCACTGTGAAATTTCAGGACACAGAAAGCACTTAAAAAACATTTGAGATATAGGGATGATATTCTAAAATGCTGTGAAATAGTATGGTAGAGCAATTCCTCCAGACAATGTTGAAAAGGGAATGTGGTTGATGATGGGAGGGAGAAAAAAAGAAAAGTATTTCATGGTTAGTGAGTTTGGGAAATGCTGGGTTAATTAAAGTTGAACCAGTTTGTTTTCTGTAGAACTTCTCTACATAAGACATTGCCAAGAGGGGACTGTAATATGCTTGGATACATTTTGGGGAATTCTATACTATTGAAAGTGGCACCCCACTCCAGTACTTTTGCCTAGAAAATTCCATGGACGGAGGAGCCTGGTAGGCTGCAGTCCATGGGGTCGCTAGAGTCAGACACAACTGAGCGACTTCACTTTCACTTTTCACTTTCATGCGTTGGAGAAGGCAATGGCAACCCACTCCAGTGTTCTTGCCTGGAGAATCCAGGGATGGGGGAGCCCAGTGGGCTGCCGTCTGTGGTGTTGCACAGAATCGGACACGACTGAAGCAACTTAGCAGCAGCAGCAGCATACTACTGAAAATAGGCAGAAATAGCAGGCAAAAGAACAACCTAAAATAAAAATTCATTTAACTGCTTTGTTCTTGTGTTCTTTTTAAACATCTAACTCAAACATTGCTTGTAGCTTAGCCAGTATCAATCCTTGTTTTCTGTTGCCACATTTACACACTGGAAACAAATGCATCAAAATGTCTGGTATCTTTTTATCCCTTACAGATGTCCTTGCTCTCTGGTAAAGAAACCATTGGAATGTTGCCATTTTAATTAGGCTTAGCTACCAAAAAACCTTAATCTGCTATTGAGATGCATATTTGCCTGTTTTATTAAAGCATGGGGGAGGTGGAAAGGAGGTTTTAAGTTTATAGAAATTATGTAATAATACAGACAAACTTATTAAAAGATCGCTTCATAGCTTACAGTGAATTTGAAATCTAATTGCCGACTTTTAGATTGTTGCCAAAATAAAGAACAGTTTTATTTTTGCTATTTTTAATAACCAGGATTTTATCTATCATTATTAAAGTGATTATTTCTTGAAACACTGTCAGCTCATATAATTTTTTATGTTAAACAGAATTGCTCAGTATATATTAGAAACTTTCATTGACATAAATATCAACAGCCCTTAAGAAAGAAGAAATCAAATTGAGAAAACAGCTTTTATAAGAGTGCCTTTAGAATGCTATAATATGTCTCTGATTTTCAGTGAATGATTGTAAGAACTTTTAATATTATTTAAATATAGCTTTTCTTGTATGATTTCTTAAGAATCAATTACGAATATATTGTCAGAATTATTCTGCATTTACAATTTTTTTGGTGCTACATTTGTTTAATATAATAAATATTTATTTAAAGGTTAAAGAACATGAATAGTGAAATGTGTCATATAGACACATTAAACACACAAACTGATCACATGGACCACAGCCTTGTTTAACTCAGTAAAACTATGAGCCAGGAAATGTAGGGCCACCGAAGATGGACAGGTCATGGTGGAGAGGTCTGACAAAATGTGATCCACTGGAGAAGGGAATGGCAAACCACTTCACTATTCTTGCCTTGAGAACCCCATGAACAGTACGAAAAGGCAAAAATATAGGACACTGAAAGATAAACTCCCCCGGTCGGTAGGTGCCCAATATGCTACTTGAGATTGGTAAAGAAATAACTCCAGAAAGAATGAAGAGATGGAGCCAAAGCAAAAACAATACCCAGTTATGGATGTGACTGGTGATGGAAGTAAAGTCTGATGCTGTAAAGAGCAATATTGCATAGGAACCTGGAATGTTAGGTCCGAATCAAGGCAAACTGGAAGTGGTCAAATAGGAGATGGCAAGAGTGAACACTGACAATTTAGGAATCAGTGAATTAATGGACTGGGATGGGTGAATTTAACTCAGATGACCTTTATATCTGCTACTGTGGGCAAGAATCCCTTAGAAGAAGTGGAGTAGCCCTCATAGTCAGCAAAAGAGTCTGAAATGCAGTACTTGATGCAATCTCAAAAATGACAGAATGATCTCTGTTCATTTCCAAGGCAAACCATTCAATATCACAGTAATCCAAGTCTATGCCCCAACAAGTAATGCTGAAGAAGCGGAAGTTGAATGGTTCTGTGAAGACCTACAAGGCCTTCTAGAACTAGCACCTAAAAAAGATGCCCTTTACATTATAGGAGACTGGAATGCAAAAGTAGGAAGTCAAGAGATACAAGGAGTAACAGGAAAATTTGGCCTTGGAGTACAAAACAAAGCAGGTCAAAGGCTAACAGAGTTTTGCCAAGAGACTATGCTGGTTATAGCAAATGCCCTCTTTCAACAACACAAGAGAAGACTCTACACATGGACATCACCAGATGATCAACAGCGAAATCAGATTGATTATATTCTTTGCAGCCAAAGATGGAGAAGCTCTATACAGTCAGCAAAAACAAGACCAGGAGCTGACTGTAGCTCAGATCATGAACTTCTTATTGTCAAATTCAGACATCATTGCAGAAAGTAGGGAAAACCACAAGACCATTCAGGTGTGACCCAAACCAAATCCCTTGTACAGTGGAAGTGAGAAATAGATTCAAGGGATTAGATCTGATAAACATAGTGCCTATAGAACTATGGACGGAGGTTCGTAACATTGTACAGGAGGCAGTGATCAAGACCATCCTCAAGAAAAAGCAATGCAAAAAGGCAAAATGGTTGTCTGAGGAGGCCTTACAAATAGCTGAAAGAAAAAAAGAAAGAAGTGAAAGGCAAAGGGAAAAAGGAAAGATATATCCATCTGAATGCAGAGTTCCAAAGAATAGCAAGGAGAGATAAAAATAAGTCATCCTCAGTGATCAATGCAAAGAAATAGAGGAAAACAATAGAATGGGAAAGACTAGAGATTTCTTCAAGAAAATTAGAGATACCAAGGTAACATTTCCTGCAAAGATGGGCACAATAAAGGACAGAAATGGGATGGACCTAACAGAAACAGAAAGATATTATGAAGAGGTGGCAAGAATACAGAGAAAAACTATACCAAAAAGATCTTCATGACCCAGATAACCACGATTGTGTAAACACTCACCTAGAGCCAGACATCCTGGGGTGTGAAGTCAAGTGGGCCTTAGGAAGCATCACTATGAACAAAGCTAGTGGAGGTGATGGAATTCCAGTTGAGCTATTTCAAATCCTAAAAGATGATGCTATGAAAGTGCTGCACTCCATATGCCAGCAAATTTGGAAAACTCAGCAGTGGCCACAGGACTGGAAAAGGTCAGTTTTCATTCCAATCCCAAAGAAAGACAATGCCAAAGAATGTTCAAACTACCTCACAATTGCATTCATCTCACACACTAGTGAAGTAATGCTCAAAATTCTCCAAGCATGTTTCAACAGTACGTGAACTGGGAACTTCCAGATGTTCAAGCTGGGTTTAGAAAAGGCAGAGGAACCAGAGATCAAATTGCCAACATCTGCTGGATCATCAAAAAAGCAAGAGAGTTCCCGAAAAACATCTACTTCTGCTTTATTGACTACATTAAAGCCTTTGTGTCAATCACAACAAACTGTGGAAAATTCTTCAAGTGATGGGAATACTAGACCAGTTGACCTGCCTCCTGTGAAATCTGTCTGCAGGTCAAGAAGCAACAGTTAGAACTGGACATGGAACAACAGACTGGTTCCAAATAGGAAAAGGAGTACGTCAAAGCTGCATTTTGTCACCCTGCTTGTTTAACTTATATGCAGAGTACATCATGCAAAATGCCAGGCTGGATGAAGCACAAGCTGGAATCAAGACTGCTGGGAGAAATATCAATAACTTCAGATATGCAGATGATACCACCCTTATGACAGAATGTGAAGAAGAACTAAAGAGCCTGTTGATGAAAGTGAAAGAGGAGAGTGAAAAAGTTGGGTTAAAACTCAACATTCAGAAAACTAAGATCATGGCATCTGGTCCAATCATTCCATGGCAATTAATGGGCAAGCAATTGAAACAGTGAGTTACTTTATATTCTTGGGCTCCAAAATCACTGCACATGGTGACTGCAGCCATGAAATTAAAAGAGGTTTGCTCCTTGGATGGGGAAGGGAATTGCAATCCACTCTAGTATTCTTGCTTGAAGAATTCCATGGACAGAGGAGCCTGGTGGGCTACAGTCCATGGGGTCACAAAGAGTCAAACAGAAGGAAAGCTATGATCAACTTAGACAGCATATTAAAAAGCAGAGACATTACTTTGGCAACAATGGTCTGTGTGTCAAAATTATGATTTTTCCAGGAGTCATATATTGATGTGAGAGTTGGACTATAAAAGAACTGAGCGCCGAAGAATTGATGCTCATTGAACTATGGTCTTGGAAAAGACTCTTGAGAGTTCCTTGGACTGCAAGGAGATCCAACAAGTCTTCTAAAGGATATCAGTCCTGAATATTCATTGGAAGGACTGATGCTAATACTTTGGTCACCTGATATGAAGAACTGACTCACTAGAAAAGACCCTAATGGTGGGAAAGATTGAAGCGGGGAGAAGAAGGGGCCGACAGAGGATGAGATGGTTGGATGGCATCACTGACTCAATGGACATGAGTTTGAGTAGGCTCTGGGAGTTGTGATGTACAGGGAAGCCTGGTGTGCTCAGTCCATGGGGTTGCAAAGAATCAGATGACTGAGAGACTCAACTGCACTGAACTGAGGCACATAAAATAAATAAGCCTAATGTTTATTTTGAAATATGATCATCTATATTAATGTTTTTTATTTTATTATTATTTTTTGGCTGTCCTGAATCTTTGCTGTGCTGCACAGGCTTAGTTGGCCTGTGGCACGTGTGATCTTAATTCCCCAACTAGGGATCAAATCTGTGTCCCCTGCCATGAAAGGTAGATTCTTAACCACTGTACTGCCAGAGAAGTCCCTGCATCCACTCTTTTTAGAAAGATACTGTGCTTATGATTTAATCGCTGTGCTGATGCCTTGGTTATGAGATAGCCTGCAGTGGTATAATGAGCAAGCACCACAGAGTTTGACTGCCTAGAAGGAAACTCTAGCTCCACAAACTGCAGGATGTGCGTCCTTGGAAAACTTCCTAATTCTCAGTTCCTCAGATTCCTTATCTGAAAGATTAGAGTAATAATAGCATCTTCCTCACAGTGTTGTTCTGAGGTTTAAATGAGTTAACACTCAAGGTACTATTTAAGTGCTCCGGGCATGAAGAACCTAAAACAGTGTCTGGCACATGGTTATCATTAACTACATTTAGTTTACCTCCACAAGCCTAAAATATATTTCAAGAGTAGTTAGTCTTATCTTGAAAAATTAAATTCAATTTCTTTCTTTAACTGCTATGGTTGCCTTTGGGTATTATTAATGAAATCTCCTATAAGAATTAATGAAATAATGCAGATAGCAGAGTCTTTAAGACTTAAAATTGTAACTTCACCTGAGTGCTGGATCTAAAAGTACCAAAAATGTCACCAAAGTTTAATGAAATAAAAATATTGTATCCTACTTCTAAACAAGTTAAGGAGATAATAGCTACTTTTTCTAAAAGTGCTAAAGGAAACTGTCATCATATATACATCATACATCATTGTACTGAACAAACAATACATTTCTAACTGTTACTGTCATGAACAAATACCTAAATATAAAAATACAAAATCTATATCCTACCCCCTGTTCCTTTCTAAAACAACTTCTAAGCACTTAGCATACTGTCTTCCCATAGTAATTATGCACTACATATTTGGTGATATGTTAGTGTGTCGTACTCACAATTGTAAAACAAATCATTTTAAGTTGAAGTTTCAGTCTGACATTAAAATGAGACACTGGAAAAAGAAGTATTTAGAACATCACCTTTGCATATCATTGAAATGTACAGTATCTCTAATTTCTGGTATAAGGTCAAATTTTCTGGTTGCTTGCTGTAGAGGCTCCATAAGCTCCATCAACCTACCGAAGCCTAACCTTTTCTTATGCCACAGAATTTCTCTTGAATCCCACTTTACTTGTAAACGTCTCTTCTTTAGTGCTCAGAATGGATACTTACTGGTTATCTTTCCAGCCTACATACTAATGGCTGGTCTTCTCTACAGGAGCTACTCTGCATCAAGCGTGAGTCACCATCATACGTGTACTAGATGACACCATCCTTGACCATAGCTTATTAGCGCAGAGGTGCTCATCTGTTTCTTGCTGGAACAATGATATCTTTTATTTCTAAGAAATTGGAACTGAAATGGAGGATTTGATAATAGATGCGCCTGTACATTTAAAGTCATAATTTTGGGGTGTCATGGTTTTATCATGAGGTATGAAAATCTGAGGGGCTCCCTAGGTGGCACTAGTGGAAAAGTACCCTCCTGCCATTAAAGAAGACTAAGGGGATGCAGTTTCAGTCCCTGGCTTGGGAAGATCTCCTGGAGAAGGAAACAGCAATCCACTCCACTATTCTTGTCTGGAGAATCCAGACAGAAGAGCCTGGTGGGCTACAGTCCACAGAGTCCCAAAGAGTTGGACATGACTGAAGCGCTTTAACATGCACCCATGAAGAACTGAGAGGAGTCTTTAAGGAGAAGATGGAAGTCAACACTCTGGGAAGAGTAAAGATGAAAACCACAGAGTGTAGGAATAGGCTTCTAATTCCCAGTTTCAGCCTTATGAGATTCATCTATTCAGGATTTGGGGATCTGGGATACACACCTTTCTTGCCAATAATAGTCCCATTTTCTTAGTGATGGAAGAGTGGAAGAACCAAAGAGGAATATTTGAGAAAATAATACTCTGTAGTTCTAACATTTTCTGTGACTATAACCATGTCTGACCTTACACTATCAAAATACAAATTTGAGGTTTACCATATCAGCCAACAGACATGCATACAGGATCAAAATAACAATCCTTAATACCAAACTATATAGGATTTACAAAAGAAACATCTACACATGGGTAGCCATCAAGATATGTAATAATAGTTAAAGAAATAATTTTTTTAATCAAAGTCTCAAACAAGAATTTATTCAAATTATAGATAAAAACTCCACAAAATCCTTGCAGAATCAAAAATACTGCTCACTTTTCAGGTCATTTGCTGCTGCTAAGTCGTTTCAGTCATGTCTGATTTTGTGCGACCCCATAGACGGCAGCCCACCAGGCTCCCCCATCCCTGGGATTCTCCAGGCAAGAACACTGGCATGGGTTGCCATTTCCTTCTCCAATGCATGAAAGTGAAAAGTGAAAGTGAAGTCACTCAGTCGTGTCTGACTCTTAGTGACCTCATGGACTACAGCCCACCAGGCCCTCCGTCCATGGGATTTTCCAGGCAAGAGTACTGGAGTGGGGTGCCATTGCCTTCTCCTTCAGGTCATTTAAACCCTTTTATTTCATCTTTGAGCACAGTGAGGACTGTCCAATTTAAGAAATAAAAATATTGGACACTCTATTAAAATTAAATTTCAGATTAGAAACACTGATTTTTTACTGTAAATCTGTTCCATGCAGTATTATAGACATAAAGACACTAAACAATTCTTCATTTTTTATCTAAAATTCAGATTTAACTGGGTATCCTGTATTTAACCTGGCAACCTAAGTACAGTAAGTAATGTGCTTAGGAGGAAAAATTTTATTTTCCCAGTATACAATTTAAGTGGGTAGACTAGTCACTAGGCAGTTAAGTCGGCCAAAATGCAAGATGGAAACTTCTATCAAAATATTTTGGAAATCAGTTGCACAGATGTGTAACACATTGATATGTGATTTTTTTTTTTTTTTTGAGGTTCATTTCATTTTTGTAGGGAGAGTAGGGGAAATGGGAAGACATTATGCATGTTAAATTGTACTAAAATTTGCTTTTTATTTGTTGAATTAATAGTAATCAAAAGCCATTATTTTAAAATTAGACTCATTTTCTTGAGAGGGCAGTAGCATGGTTAAAAGAGAAGAACAGAGATAAGAAGAAAAGGAAAAAGAAAGACAAGGTGTTGTTGTTGTTGTTGTTGTTGTTTTTCTCCCTAGCTGTCTGTTTGATAAATCCACATTGGATTAACTCCAAAGCAAATTTAATCATTTGGGCAGAAATTGGTAATAGTGGCTGAAAAAAGAAAAAAAAAAAAAAGAATTTAACCAGTAAGTAGTCACAAAAATTGGTACTGCTTGTGATTAGGGAAAAAAAAAAACATGGTTATACTGAGATTTGCATCATATTCCAAAAGAATTATCTTGTTTTCCATCCTTTCAAACAGTCTTCTCTTCCCATGCCACTCCTCATCCTCCACAAAATAAAATAACATATAAATATAAAGTGTGAAAAGTGATGTATTCAGGAAACTTAAAAACAACAGTCAAGAAAGGAACAAAGTCTATTCTGCTGGCTGAGATGTTGGCCTCTTGTTGAAACAGGTAGTGTGGAATGATGATGGGTGAGAATGGCATTTGCTAAAGCTTCCCTTAATAAGAACCACTGCTATAGCAGTTCACCAAGTATAATTTAGTGTGATGTTTCAAAAAATGCAATTTAACTGTCTGAATCCATGTAATAATAAAGAAAGTCCATAGTACTGAGGAATATTAATTAAATCAAGGTAAATAAGATCACTGCACTTTGAACCCAAGAATGATGTATATACAACAATAGCATCATACAAATTTGAGCATAACACACATCATTACAGGCATTCTACTAGTAAAATAAGGCATTACAGTCTCAGGAACAAGGGAGAGCCTTTTTCCTAAATTGAGGCTGAAGTTCCATAAAGGAAAATTCCAGCATCATAATTTGCTCTCACTCAGTATGTATTGAAATTCTCCTTGTGGTAGCTCTTGGAAAGATCATCTTTTTATGATTAAAACAGGGAATACAGGTATCTTGCTGACTAAACTGTTCTTTCTGATGTCTGATATATCCACCCACTATGTCAGACTCTCCAGTACTAAAATGTAGGTCCCTTTAAACCAGTAGGTTACACATCAAACTTCAGGTTTGAAGCTCTGGAAGATTATCTAGGATCACAGGTTAAAATCTCACCAGGTCCAATGCAACCTTTCATTCTTCCAGAAGGGATAAATCACCCAGCGCGTACTTCACTGTGTTAGGGTGTTTCAGATGAGAACTTATAAACTTAGACTCCTTTGCTTTGTAATGACATTAAAGATCTCATGGGGTGTTTGTTCTAAGGTTTGGAGACCATCCTAAAACCTTGAGTAATTTTTGCTCATACTTGAAGTCTGCACTACGAGAGGTTTGAATATTATCACATGTTATTAAGGTTTTGTGTACCTTATTAAGGTATGAAAATTAAGTTTACTTTTAGAAAGTACTTGCAGAATTAACATTATCTGGATCTAGAGATTATGGGATACATGGTATGATTTGAGCATCACTATAGTCCTCTGCTCATCTATTGTGTGTCACAAAAGAGTTTTATACACCCTTCAGCAAAATAGCATGACAATTGGGCCAATGTCTGTATTTTAGTAAAGCAGAGCCTGTTGGTTTGAGACTCAATTCTGAAGCCACAGCATATCACACATTTAAGGTCTCTAGCGACTTCTTTGTGTCCAAGTCCCCAAAGACTTTTCAAAGACTTTAATAAAGTTGCTTTCATTGCCCTGTGTCTGATCAAGTCTGCCTGGATTACCCCCTGGCCTGCACTATATTATAAACATTCATCTTTTGATTTCAGTTCTTCTTCTCATGATTTTTTTTTAACTTTATTGCTTTCAAACTGCCATTTCCCTCATTGTTTATGATTAGCTGATCTATCTTTCTGGCAAACAAATAAACAAGAAGAAAAGTGAAGGAGCAGTTGGTGAATGTGTGAAGATGGATAAAGAAAACAAAATCCCATAATCAGCATTCAGATGTTGCCCTTGATGATTTGAGTTTAGAGTTCTTTCTGGAAATCTCGAGGGCTATTTGTAATACTTTGGGTCACAATTTTTTTTTTTTTTTTTTGCTTCATTTTTTCCCCCTGTTTGATTGAGAGACACTTAGAGGGTTCATTTTCACTTCATTGTGAAGCCTGATCCTCTGGGATCATTCCATCAGAAAAATGTCCACACCTGCTCACAAATTCCTGTAGGGTGTCCTGGTAAAAACACCCAAAGAATTGCGGGAAGGTATAGAAAAGATACTCTCTACATGGACTACATGGAATTATCTTGCAAAATTCATTTTGTGTGTGAAAACCAAACTTACCCTATCTCTAAAATATCTGAATAAGTCCTTCTAGAAAACCTTTGACAGCCCCAAATGGAGCTATGTCTTCTATTCTTCTCATACATTTGCAGTCCTATAGAAACACCTCTTTTTCCTTCACATATCATCATAATTAATTCCATAAGCTTCTTCCAGCCTGAGAATTTAATTTTTATTTTAATAGAATTTAAAAGCTTTGTAATAGAGTAAATGCAGTGCGTAGTTTCTATGAATGGAGATGCCACATTTTTTTTGTACCAAAATGAATCTTTTCTTTCTGTGTTTAGTATGACCTATGTTCTGTGTCAGAAATTTTAATATCATCTCATTCATCACTCAGCTTGCTTAGTCTCCTTTGCCTGTCTTGTTCATTTTTCCCAAAATCACTTGCTGATAGAGCCTAATTATTACTATAGTGTTGCCCTGCTTCTTTGAAAAATTGTATGATGGAGATGGTTAAATAATATATTGTGATATCTTTTAAATGTTAGGTTCTAAGTAAATATAGTGTGCTATAGAATTTTAGTGGATAAATATCAGACAGACACACACATGCACACTCAAGCATATATACACATTTTGTGAGACAAAAGTTATTTGTGTCTTATTTTCTGCTTTATTTCTTAGGCCTAAATCAAATTCCAAGGACATAGTGCATAGCCAACAAATATTTGTTGAATAGGTGAAATTATATAAGACCAGTTGAAAGGCATTTCTACATATGTACAGAGATATTTGACTTTTTTAATTTAAAAAAGTGTTTCTCATCAGTTTGATGTATATATGGTCATAACATATGGTCACTTAATTTTCAATGACAGAATGCGGTCCACTGGAGAAGAGAATGGCAAACCACCTCAGTATTCTTGCCTTGAGTACCCCATGAACAGTATGAAAAGGCAAAATGATACGATACTGAAAGAGGAACTTCCCAGGTCGGTAGGTGCCCAATATGCTACTGGAAATCAGTGGAGAAATAACTCCAGAAAGACTGAAGGGATGGAGCCAAAGCAAAAGCAATACCCAGTTGTGGATGTGACTGGTGATAGAAGCAATGTCCGATGCTGTAAAGAGCAATATTGCATAGGAACCTGGAATGTCAGGTCTATGAATCAGGGAAATTGGAAGTAGTAAACAGGAGATGGCAAGAGTGAATGTTGACATTCTAGGAATCAGTGAACTAAAATGGACTGGAATGGGTGAATTTAACTCAGATGACCATTATATCTACCACTGTGGGCAGGAATCCCTTAGAAGAAATGGAGTAGCCATCATGGGCAACAGAAGAGTCCGAAATCCAGTACTTGGATGCAACCTCAAAAAAGACAGAATGATCTCTGTTCATTTCCAAGGCAAACCATTCAATATCACAGTAATCCAAGTCTATGCCCCAACATGTAATGCTGAAGAAGATGAAGTTGAATGGTTCTATGAAGACCTACAAGACCTTTTAGAACTAACACCCAAAAAAGATGTCCTTTTCATTATAGGGGACTGGAATGCAAAAGTAAGAAGTTAAGAAACACCTGGAATAACAGGCAAATTTGGCCTTGGAATATGGAATGAAGCAGGGCAAAGACTAATAGAGTTTTGCCAAGAGAACACACTGGTCATAACAAACACCCTCTTCCAACAACACAAGAGAAGACTCTACACATGGACATCACCAGATGGTCAACACGGAAATCAGATTGATTATATTCTTTGCAGCCAAAGATGGAGAAGCTCTATACAGTCAGTAAAAACAAGACCAGGAGCTGACTGTGGCTCAGATCATGAACTCCTTATTGCCAAATTCAGACTTAAATTGAAGAAAGTAGGGAAAACCACTAGACCATTCAG
Source organism: Bison bison bison (assembly GCF_000754665.1). Lineage (NCBI taxonomy): Eukaryota > Metazoa > Chordata > Mammalia > Artiodactyla > Bovidae > Bison > Bison bison. The sequence continues at coordinate 250,754 of NW_011495027.1, read as the reverse complement.
GTATGACCTAAATCAAATCGCTTATGATTATACAGTGGAAGTGAGAAATAGATTGAAGGGACTAGATCTGATAGATAGAGTGCCTGATGAACTATGAACAGAGGTACGTGACATTGTATAGGAGACAGGTATCAAGACCATCCTCATGGAAAAGAAATGCAAAAAAGCAAAATAGCTGTCTGAGGAGGCTTTACAAATAGCTGGGAAAGAAGAGAAGCCAAAGGAGCAAAGGAAAGATATAAGCATCTGAATGCAGAGTTCCAAAGAATAGCAAGGAGAGATAAGAAAGCCTTCCTCAGTGATCAATGCAAAGAAATAGAGGAAAACAACAGAATGGGAAAGACTAGAGATCTCTTCAAGAAAATTAGAGATACAAAGGTA
>NW_011495027.1:230565-250273 GCF_000754665.1 Bison bison bison | reverse complement strand
CCAGACATCCTGGAATGTGAAGTCAAGGGGGCCTTAGAAAGCATCACTATGAACAAAGCTAGTGGAGGTGACGGAATTCCAGTTGAGCAATTTCAAATCCTAGAAGATGATGATGTGAAAGTGCTGCACTCCATATGCCAGCAAACTTGGAAAACTCAGCAGTGGCCACAGGACTGGTTAGTTTTCATTCCAATCCCAAAGAAAGGCAATGCCAAAGAATGCTCAAACTACCGCACAACTGCACTCATCTCACACGATAGTAAAGTAATACTCAAAATTTTCCAAGCCAGGCTTCAGCAGTACATGAACCCTGAACTTCCAGATGTTCAAGCTGGTTTTAGAAAAGGCAGAGGAACCAGAGATCAAATTGCCAACATCTGCTGGATCATGGAAAAAGCAAGAGAGTTCCAGAAAAACATCTATTTCTGCTTTATTGACTTTGCCAAAGCCTTTGACTCTGTGGTTCACAATAAACTGTGGGAAATTCTGAAAGAGATGGGAATACCAGCCCACCTGACCTGCCTCTTGAGAAACCTATATGCAGGGCAGGAAGCAACAGTTAGAACTGGACATGGAACAACAGACTGGTTCCAAATAGGAAAAGGAGTACATCAAGGCTGTATATTGTTACCCTGCTTATTTAACTTATATGCAGAGTACATCATGAGAAATGCTGTGCTGTAAGAAGCAGAAGCTGGAATCAAGATTGCCTGGAGAAATATCAATAACCTCAGATATGCAGATGACACCCCCCCCTTATGGCAGAAAGTGAAGAGTAACCAAAAAGCCTCTTGATGATAGTGAAAGAGGAGAGTGAAGAAGTTGGCTTAAAGCTCAACATTCAGAAAACTAAGATCATGGCATCTGGTCCCATCACTTCATGGGAAATAGATGGGGAAACAGTGGAAACAGTGTCAGACTTTATTTTCTTGGGCTCCAAAATCACTGCAGATGGTGATTGCAACCATGAAATAAAAAGACCCTTACTCCTTGGAAGGAAAGTTATGACCAACCTAGATAGCATATTGAAAAGCAGAGACACTACTTTGTTAACAAAGGTCCATCTGTCTAGTCAAGGTTATGGTTTTTCCTGTGGTCATGTATGGATATGAAAGTTGGACTGTGAAGAAAACTGAGCACAGAAGAATTGATGCTTTTGAACTGTGGTGTTGGAGAAGACCCTTGAGAGTCCCTTGGACTGCAAGGAGATCTAACCAGGCCATTCTAAAGGAGTTCAGTCCTGCGTGTTCTTTGGAAGGACTGATGCTAAAGCTGAAACTCCAATACTTTGGCCATCTCATGCCAAGAGTTGGCTCACTGTAAAAGACTCTGATGCTGGGAGGGCTTGGGGACAGGAGGAGAAGGGGACACAGAGAATGAGATGGCTGGATGGCATCACTGACTCAATGGACATGAGTTTGGGTGAACTCCGGGTGATGGACAGGGAGGCCTGGCATGCTGTGATTCATGGGATTGCAAAGAGTCAGACATGACTGAGCGACTGAACTAAACTGAATTTTCAATGACTAGAGAATTGTTTGTCTTTTGAAGTTCACAGTAGCTTCAAGATAAACTCTCTCCAATTAGAAAATACCACATATATGTTCATTTCCCTGATAGCTCAGTTGTTATAAGAATCTGCCTGCAATGCAGGAGACCCTGGTTTGATTCCTGGGTCTGGAAGATCCCCTGGAGAAGGGATAGCCTCCCCACTCCAGTATTCTTGGGCTTCTCTTGTAGCTCAGCTGGTAAAGAATCCACCTGCAATGTAGGAGATCTGGGTTCAATTCCTGGGTTGGGAACTTCCCTGGAGAAGGGAAAGGCTAACCACTCCGGTATTCTGGCCTAGAGAATTCCATGGACTGTATAGTCCATGGGGTCACAAAGAGTCAGACACAACTGAGTGACTTTCACTTTAACAAATACATGTTGAATCACATGATATAAAATCTTGCAATGCATACAAAATTTATGCATATGTTTTCATATTAATTCTATTATTAAGAGGAGTGGAGAGATTATATTTGAAAGACTTTGCATGAATATAATTTCTTAAGGCTTGGCTTCAGTAAAAGAAAACTAAAGCAGATAATTTCACTATCCTGTCCATATACTCCTGTAATCTATTTCTGTGTCTCTGGGCTTCATTTTCAACTGCAAAACCTCATTACTCTTTGCCTGAGGGCTTTCTTGGGCCTCCTGTATGTGGGGATGGGGTTGGAGGGGGCATGGTGGGTAGGAAAGGTACAGGACAGAAGTACCAGGGAATTAATGAACCATGAACCATTCTGAAAGCCCAAGCCATACTCACCAATGTCTGCTAGGCATTGATGAAACTTGAGGGAGTTGATGACTACCCCTGCTGGCTCATGCTCCACTCTGCCTCATAGTTGCCCAATGGGACTATGCTCGCCAGGGATAACACTTTGATTGGCTTCTCTCTCTTCTCTGTGTCACATTTTATACTGTTTTATAGTGTTTCTTGGTATCACTCAAACAAATAAACTACTTGAACCTGAATCCTAGACTCAGGGTGTGCTTCTAAAGGATAAAATGAAGACAGTTGATACTAAAAGTATTCCTAGGAAGCCACTTAGAATGTGATTCTGGAATTGGATCTGTCACTGGCTGTGTGCAATAAGGACCTCATTGCTCTTAATGAGTGGGGTGATGATTACTCCTGTCTTGTTATAGCCCAGGAATAGTAGACTGCCACCTGTGGTGGGATGAAACACAGATGGAAGGGTTGTACTCTGTTTCATGTATTTTACAGACATGGCGGAAATGACAATTATAATCTTTCTGGAGGGGTTGGTTTTTGTTACCAGCTATCAGAGCTTGGAAGGAGGAAAATAAGTTCAGATAAGCCAGCTATCAGTCTAAAACATGGTGTGAAATCCAAAAATGTATGGCTACATTTAAAGACACCCAAATTCTTGCTGTTGGAGGACGAGCTGTTGTGAAAAATCATGACCATGATTGGATTAGCAGAGTGGTAGAATTAAAGAAAAGAAAAACAAACAAACAAACAAAAAACCCAACCAAACAATCAACCAGACAGCAAACAAAGCCCCAGCAAACTTTCTGTTCTTGATTATGGTGCTGGAAGGGACACTTAAGCCTTAATGGAGATATCTAGGTCAACAAAGAAGGAAATCTTGAAACTTTAGCTTTTTATGACCATGCTGAATTGACATGCATGCCCTAGTTGCTAGCAGAAAACAGCTTCCTCTAACTTGGAGGCCACATAGAGGCTGTATTTGAGGCCATTGCTGCACAGGGTCATGCTTGACTTCTAAGGTCTGTGCCCCACTGACTTCTTTGAATTTAGACCAATAACTAGAGAACAGTTTTAGCGTGGGTCCACTGGGAAAGTGTTACCTGTGCTACGGGAAGAAGAGTGTTATTTAATAAAAGATCTAAATGATCTTGCCAGTATGTTTCAACAAGACTGAAATATGCCTGAAAATGGACCCTCAGGGTTCTAGACTAGAAATGGGGCATAGAATACAAGGCTGGATGGGAGATATTTATTGATATAAGGACACTGTCCAGTGACACAGATTTAGTATAATGTAGCAATGGCACCCCACTCCAGTACTCTTGCCTGGAAAATCCCACGGACAGAGGAGGCTGGAAGGCTGCAGTCCATGGGGTCGCTAAGAGTCAGATACGACTGAGCGACTTCACTTTCACTTTTCACTTTCATGCATTGGAGAAGGAAATGGCAACCCACTCCATTGTTCTTGCTTGGAGAATCCCAGGGACGGGGGAGCCTGGTGGGCTGCTGTCTATGGGGTCGCACAGAGTCGGACACGACTGAAGTGACTTAGTAGTAGTAGTAGCAAGAATAGTTATGAGTATAGCAAGTTATCTCATAACAAGAATAACTATGACAAACCTAGACAGCATATTAAACAACAGAGACATAATTTTGCCAACAAAGGTCCATATAGTAAAAGATACAGTTTTTCTAGTAGCTATGTATGGATGTGAGAGCTGGACCATAAAGAAGGCTGAGCATCAAAGGATTGATGCTTTTGAACTGTAGTTTTGAGGAAGATTCTAGAGAATCCCTTGGACTGCAAGGAGATCAGACCAGTCAATCCTAAAGGAAATAAGTCCTGAATATACACTGGAAGGACTGATGCTAAAGCTCTAATGCTTTGGCCACCTAATGCGAAGAGATGACTCACTGGAAAAAACCCTGATGCTGGGAAAGACTGAGGGCAGGAGAAGAGAGAAACTGAGGAGGAGATGGTTGGATGGCATCATCGACTCAGTGGACATGAGTTTGAGCAAACTCTGGGAGACAGTGAAGGATAGGGAAGCCTGGTGTGCTGCAGTCTATGTGGTTGCAAAGATTCAGACATGACTTAGCAACTGAACAACAACAGCAGCAAGAATAGTTAAAATATATTAACTGCCATAATGAAAAAAATCAATTCTTCACTCAACTTCCAGACTTGAGCCAGTTCGCAGACCAAAAACACGCAGCTCCATGTCTTCTAGAGACAAGACTCTGTACAATCTAAGTGGATACTTACTGATAACTCATGTTATCAGTCCTAACCCTTTGAGTCTGGAACCTTAGAAGGAGGTGAGGATGATAAAATACCAGGACAAAGGTTGTGTGGAAGGAGAAGAGAAGATAATCCATGATGGTCTAAGGAGTCCACTGTCTGTATTTGTGGGCAGTGGCTTCTGACACATCTCTAGATTAATTTATGCTTCATTATAAATAGACCAGGAAAGCAACTTTTGAATCATCGCTATTTTGTACTCTGCAATTGATGCCCATATTGCTTGAATATTAAGTGAAGAATGTATGACACATTCTTCTGATTTCTTATATATTTTTACAAGCTGATGGAAAGAAATAAGGTCCACCCTCTCTCTCTCCCCTATCTTAATGAGTCCCAGGACAAATGACTGAGTTCTTGTTCTGGCTTCTGCTTCCCTTTCCAATCTTTCTTTGTATGCTCTCTTTACCCTCCACTCATACTTAGTTCACCAGCAATGCTGAATGTCTTCCATCCTTGTGTTTCTGTTTTTCTCTTCTCGTCTTCAGGCATGCTGTTTCCTCCTTTTGGAATACTTCTTCTCTCTGTCCACTCGACTCCCTGCTTCCACCTACTGCTTAGCCAGCACTCACTGTTAGTTCTGAAATTAAAAGGTCATATCTATAAGCTAGATCAAATTGGTTTATTAGTCTTATCGCAGGTATCTCAAGCTCATATGTTTGGCTCTTTTATTTTTGGATAAAAGATAATAAACATATTTTGTATTTTGATTTTTTCTTCTACTTGAACAGATTTAATTCCAAATTTCATTTTAAACATATTTTATTTAATCTTTTATAAGAGTTATTTTGAGAAGTTATTTGAGGAAGTTAAAGGGATCTTAGTACCAAATTTGGCTTACTGAAGATCTTTATCTTCCAACTATTATAATTCCTTATCCATTCTTTCTGACTACGTTAAAAATAGACCTCAAATGTAGAAAAGGCAAAGCATCAAAGGAAAAGTTAATGTCCTATTTCTTCTTAAAAGCTTTTATTGTAATATTTATAATTCTTATGAAATTATTATTTATTTACCACCTCTAACTCCACGAGCCCATCTCATTTGTCCCAAAGAAAGAAGGGACTGGGGAAAAATCTGAAAGATGAATTTTCTTTACAGCATGTTTATTGAAAATATATATCACTGGGGTTGGAAACTGAAATCTCTAGTTTTGTGTTCCTGACTTGCCTGGAGAATTCCATGAACAGAAGAAGTTAGCCTATTAACTCAGTTTAATTAGTCAAGACAGCAGGGGCATAGAATGAAAAAAAGTTTTTGTGTATTTGTGTGTATATGTGTGCATGTGTGTGTACATGTGTGTGTGAGTGTCGGTGATTTTCAAATGTGAGTGCGTGTTTTCTAAGTGCACGTTTTTTGTGATAGTGGGTTTGCGACATATATGCATTTGTGGCAACGCAGAGAGGTATAAAAGATTTCTACTGAGATGGTGCCTTTGCATTTTTTTCTGCATTACTAGTGCCCTCCAGCAGTAATTTCTAAATTGTGCCTTCTTCTGAATGTGGTGGCTAGGAATGTCTTTTCTAGATATCATTATTATAGCTTCTGTAAGACTCTCACTTGTCCAGAAAAATGGAGAAAAATTGTGACCAAAAAAAAATAATAATGCTCAAAGGAAAAATTAAAATTAAGGTGGCCAGCCATTCCCAGGGTTCACCGTGGACAAGGAATCATAGGCAAAGAGAGTTCACCCTTCTGCTCTGGTTACTGGCTTAAGTGAATTTGGGCAATTCACTTAACCTCTCTATGCCCTGATTTCCTTCTTCTGGCATCTGATGACACTGGTTGTGAATTTCCTTGCAATTACCCAATTAATGACTACTAAACTGTGAAAATAGAATGCAAGGAAATGCTTAATAAAATGGTAAATAAGGGAAAAAATGGACCGTAAAGGACCTGTAGCCACAACTGGAAAAGCATTATTAAAGGTTACTTTGAGAGGAACAATAAGAGACGTGTACGAACACCATCTAATTGGGGACTGCCTGATCTTATAACTTGGAGCTTGGCCTAAGCTTTCATGGTGCATGACAATTGGGTCTTCCACACCTGCTTCATGGAGAGGCTGCCACCATTGCCAAGTTCCCAATCACACCAGCATCTAAACCCCCCACCTCCCCACGCTGAGAGTCACTTTCAGTTCATAGCTACCCCTTTTAAAAAACTAGACTTTTTTTGCAAAGATAGAACACTAAGTCATTTCTCTCCCCTCCACAGCAAACTTCCCCTCCTTTCTCTCTAGAATGGCTTTACTTCTGTAGTTTCATGTAGTTCAAAGGGAGAAACAGAAAATAATGGGATTTGGCTGATGGGTTATAACCCTAAGAATTCCAAAACTTTTCATTGAAGGACCATTTCTAATGAGAGCGTTTATCCATTGACAATTCCCACTGAGAGCTGTTCAGCCTGACTCAGGAGGCACCGCATAAAGGTTTTAACATGCCCTGGCCTGCCATTGTCCAATTGCAAGGACAGAGACAGAGCCTCTGTGTGGCATTTCTCAGTCCATTTGTGAGGGCATTCATTTGACAGAGGAAGGGCCTGGATCTAAACTGGGAGTATTCAAAAGCTGTTTACTCAGCCAAATCTACTGTCAAAGGAGGGACTTCCCTGTCTCTACCCACTGAAGGAGGCCTTAACATTTGTTACTAGTTAGGCTCAGCTAGGGAAATATATGATACTGAAGAAGGCTTATTTTCATTTAGGATGGCCGCATGACAATGGGGAAGAGGACATGGTGCTTTGGGACCCAAATATCAGAAGGGGCGTAATCACACAACGCACACACACACACACACACACACACACTCATGCTTCACCACCTCATCTTTTCCAGTTTCAAGGAAACAATGAGATGTCTCTTCTATGGAAAAAAGTGAATGTGTCTACAGAGGTCAAACATGTGCTCTTGGCCATAGTCCATACCTCTGCCTTTCTGGCTATAACCTGGCATCTCTGTCAGCCATTATTGACAATAAATAGGGAGACTTCTGAGCAATTTCTCCTTTTAGAGTAGGAAAGTGTTAATATAGCACAGTAATTTTTAGAAATACCCTTGTAGTATCTAGTGAATTATACACATTTCCATTGCCTTAGGAGAGGGTAAGAATAGTTTATTTCCATGTATTCCCAAGCTCTTAGGATTGAGCAATGAAGCCTCCCCAAGCACTCAGATAACAGGGAAATAAGATTGTCCTGTGAGAATTAAATGACATGAAAACAACACTTAGCAAAATGTTTTCTAGTTCCATGGGAACATACTAGAAGATCACTTAATTAGTGAAATTGTCACATGTGCAGTCAGCATACATCATGAAAAAGGAGCAGCCATGTAGCAAGTTGGTTTTGGAGGATCTAACTGTCTGTACAAACCAAGGGGCAAAAAGAGAGACCAGGAGACTGTGATCTCCTTGGTCACAAGGTCTTATAATGTCTGGATGAACCTTAAGACCTTTGGCCACTCTCTGTCCTGACAGTGCAGTTTCTGAGGAACCTATTGATTTATGTTTCATCTTACTCCTGAGTAGGAGACATAAGAACCTTAGTCACCAGAGAGTAATATTCCCTGGTTACAAATTAATGACTTGACTTTCTAGTTCGCTTATTAATTTCAAGTGAATTTAATTCTGATAAGTTTGTCTCAAAGAGTTTATTTGTTTTACTTATAAAATGCTGCATTCATAACTGTAAGACCAAGGACAATGGTGAATTCACTGTTCACCCAGTGAACAGTGAATGCTGCCTAGGCCAGGGAAGGATTGGAGGGTCAGTGACTGCATCCTGGGTAATTGTTCCTCCATGAATGTTTTGCTCCATTTAAACTTCAATAATTCCTAGTTTCCACAGTTATGGTAAAGGATCTTTAGAAACTGAGATAATCATCATGTTTTCCTAACATATGAAGCTGATATTGTTGTTAATGAAGTTGATTGAGTCTTTTCCTCTGAAATGTGCACTTTTTTCATTTAGGATTCTGGTTCTCAGTGACGTGCAGAATGATGATGCTTTGTCATTCTTACAGCTAAAAGGCATGAAGAAAAATCAACTCTAACCAAAGGCCCTTAGATGAGTGACTAGGACATAAAACAGGAAGTGATTTATTTTAAGTTATTTCCTATCAAAATACACTCCTTTCAAGTATCCATTTAGTATTATTTTACAATTCTCACTATATCCCAGCTATTTGCTGGACTTCGGAGACATATTGGTGAACAAGGCAAACCCTCACAGAATCTGTGGTTCAGTAGAAAAGATAAGCATGAAGACAAACATTCCCAAGACAATCTATTCATAGGAATTGCAGGAATGTTAAGTTCCAGAAAGAGTACAAATAAGATATTGTATTGAACGTTGTGGGGCTTTATCAAGAAATGATTCTCTGACAAAGTAGCATTTAGGTTTGGCCTTAAAGGATAAGTGAGGACTCATCAGGGAATGGTATTGAAGAATAGCAGTCAAGCATAGAAAAAAGAACAGTAATTTTGAGGCCAAAAGGAAAATATGTTCAAAAACTTGAAGGGGGTCAGAATAGCTAAAAATGAGGACTGTGAGGTAAGGATGGAGGTTTAACACAATCTGTGCGTGCACAGCATCCCAGTTTCTATGGTGGATTTAAAAAAATGTTTTTAAACAAATACCTGTTGAGGCCCCTGTATGAACCAAGAACAAACTCTCCCAGGTTTAGTCAAATAACTGGGGACCATCTCCTTGTTAGGAAAGCAGACGATACATCAGCACATTTCTAGTATATCAAAGGTGGCTTATATTATGAAAGGCAATAAAACAGACAAGGGAAATGGAAGCATGAGGGTTGAAGTTTGGGGGCTATTTGGTGTTAAGAGATGGCCTTACTGATAATGTGGTGTTTGAGCAGAGACCCAAAATGAGTTTGAGAGAACAAGCCAAGGAAGAGCAGGAAAGAGGGCAAAGTTAGTGCCAAGGCCCTAAGATGAAACTTAATTCAAATGCTCAAAGAACAGCATGAGCCAAGGAATTAAGGGCAGAGTAGTAGGAGATGAGATCAGAAAAATTGTGCATAAGCGGGGTCCAATCATATAGAAATTCCTTGGTCTCTGTAAGATTCAGAGTAGGAGTAGGATAAGAATCTGTTATCAGGGTTTGAATATTCATTGGAAGTACTGATGCTGAAGCTCCAATACTTTGGCCACCTGATGCAAACAGCCAACTCATTGGAAAACACCCTGATGCTGGAAAAGATTGAAGGCAAATGGAGAAAGAGGTGTCAGAGGAGGCCATGGCCAGAAAGCATCACCAACTCAATGTACATGAATTTGAGTAAATTCTGGGAGCTAGTGAAGGACAGAGGAGCCTGGCATGCTGCAGTCCATGGGGTCACAAACAGTTGGATATGACTTAGTGACTGAACAACAACAACAATCAGGTTTTGAGCAGAGGAGTGCCATGATTTAATTTCCATTTAAACAGCTCACTCTGTTTTTTGTATTCAGCAAGATGATGAGGTTCAGGGAGGAACAGGAAAGGGACATGGCAGGAAGACCACTTAAGAAGCTATTATCTTTATCTTAAAAGTAATGGGAAATAAGTAAAGAGGTTTAATAAGGGAATTATACTTCATTAAAATATCATCATGGTATATATTCTAATTCGGAGAAGGCAATGGCATCCCACTCCAGTACTCTTGCCTGGAAAATCCCATGGATGGAGGAGCCTGGTAGGCTCCAGTCCATGAGGTTGCTGGGAGGCGGGCACGACTGAGTGACTTCACTTTCACTTTCATGCACTGGAGAAGGAAATGGCAACCCACTCCAGTGTTCTTGCCTGGAGAATCCCAGGGACCGAGGAGCCTGGTGGGCTGCCGTCTACTGGGTTGCGCAGAGTCGGACACAACTGAAGCAACTTAGCAGCAGCAGTAGCAGCATATATTCTAACTATGAACCTCAGTTGAGCAATTAATTAAAAATACAAATGCCTTAGTAAATTTAAGTACTTTTCTGTCTTTAACTACTATATTAATATTAATTGATTATTGCTAAATTTCACTTTGATTTTTCCTTTTTTTTGGCTTTCCTCTAACTTGCAGTCATTTGACTTGGATGCATCTTCTAACTCTCTTCTGATGTTGGAATAAAATGGATTAATTCTAGGTCTAATAGTCCAACCAAGAAAGCACTGGGTCTGTGTTTTTCTACTCCCAAGAAAAGCCTTAGATCTCTAAGGCTTCCTTGTATAACAGGTATCTACTGCACTGGAATATAAGAAAAAGCCAACTCATCAATATTGTCAAGAATTCTAATATCACTCATTTTGGGATTTCTTGCAGTCTCCACCGGATTGTATAAAATTCCCAGAGCCATGATGCTGCCAGAGAATGGAGAAATCTTCCTTCTATTCTTGTCGCATGTTGTGTGGCTCCGTTCTGAGTTCCCAAGGTCATTTTGAATGGCGATGACACCATCCATCAGTGGCATTCATTTGCTCAGTGTCAAACTCAATCATGAGAACACTTCAGCTCAGCAACCAAAGTTTTGGCCCTTATTGTTGGCTGCCGCCACCCTTACATCTAATACTCAGCTAAGTCACTGCCGCTGTGTGCCCAAGAATGTATAGCCATGGACACTCTTGGCAACTAGCGAACTGTGGTCTTCATTTCCAGAGAACTGATAGTTTTTTGGGTGTCAGATTCAGATTCTCAAAAACTAAACATCTGGAAAGTTAGTGGCCGATGATATATGAGGATTCAGCTAGATTCAAAGACTCAGGACTTCAACTAACTGCTTTCTTCCCACAAAAGCAGGTAGAGAAGCCTTATTAAGACCTAAACATCTCTGCGGTGCCATAATCAGGAAATTCTTGTTCTGTATTTACTTCTGTGTTCTCTTTCTTAAAGAGTAGTCACATTTACACAATAGTCCTGGATGCACCATTAATATAAGGGTAAAATGATTCCTGATTTGTGATATCTCTTTCCTTTCTTCTTCCCTTCCAGCTAATCTGAAAGAATAATGACTGTTTTACCTATCAGACATTCCTGAAGATTTTAAGTCTTCTGGCACCCTAGGTCTGGGAAGTACCCTCTAAATTCTCATTTTCAATTGAAAGAAAGCCTTTGTTGGCAACTCTATATTTGTTCCAACATCAACTCCTCTGATTAACAGCTAATCTGAAAACTTTATTTTTATACTTAATTTTGTTGCTTGCCAATCATTTTAGAACTGGGTCAACATAAAAGACTGATGGAAGTTTAAGCCTTTTAATTTTTAGGAGATAAATTGTTAAGCATTTCAACTGACATAATTTAGAAAATAATCTGCAAAAACTTTTTCTCAGAAATCAACAAAGTCCCTTAAGTCCACTCAGGGAAAGGAACTATAGGCTACACTAAGTAGTGGATGATAAAACATCATTTGAGAGTGTGTAAGGAGGGTTATTCATTCATGTGATGATTACATTTTCAAATATCTATTACATTTCAAATTGTAACTAATACTAGTTATAACTGTAGCTCCAACTTCAGTTCAGCCTATGTCTTGGTTGGGCTTCTTAGTTTTCATAAGCAAACATCAAGTTTGCCTCAGTTTGACTAACTCTTATAGATAGGGCTCTGCTATCAATTAGCTTAAAATATCTACACTCCAAGTATTGGTTTTATTTGATGTTCTATGTTTATACTTGGAGAAGGCAATGGCACTCCACTCCAGTACTCTTGCCTGGAAAATCCCATGGATGGAGGAGCCTGGTGGGCTCCAGTCCCTGGGGTCGCTAAGAGTCGGACACGACTAAGCAACTTCACTTTCACTTTTCACTTTCATGCATTGGAGAAGGAAATGGCAACCCACTCCAGTGTTCTTGCCTGGAGAATCCCAGGGGCAGAGGAGCCTGGTGGGCTGCCATCTATGGGGTCGCACAGAGTTGGACACGACTGAAGTGACTTAGCAGCAGCAGCAGCTGAATGATATGAAATCTTTCTTTACTCTGTTCTAATTTCATCCATGGATCATTTGGGATGCTACTGAATTGCTACCATGAATTTGTGCCTTAGTATCATGGCAGCTTGAAGGACTGGAATTGAAGAAAGTTTATATGTAAATATCCTCACCTCCAGATCAGGTCAGTTCAGTCGCTCAGTTGTGTCCAGCTCTTTGGAACACCATGGTCTGCAGCAGGCCAGGCCTTCCTGTCCATGACCAACTCCTGGAGTTTACTCAAATTCATGTCCATTAAGTTCGTGATGCCATCCAACCATTTCCTCCTCTGTAGTCCCTTTCTCCTGCCCTCACTTTCCCTGCATCAGAGTCTTTTCCAATGAGTCAACTCTGCGCATCAGGTGGCCAAAGTATTGGAGTTTCAGCTTCAACATTGGTCCTTCCAATAAACATTCAGGACTGATTTCCAATTAGGATGGACTGGTTGGTTCTCCTTGCAGTCCAAGGGACTCTCAAAAGTCTTCTCCGATACCACAGTTCAAAAGCATTCTTCAGTGCTCAGCTTTCTTTATAGTCCAACTCTCACATCGGTACATGACCACTGGAAAAACCATATCCTTGACTAGACAGACCTTTGTTGAAAAAGTAGTGTCTCTGCTTTTTAATATGCCATCTAGGTTGTTCATAACTTTCCTACCAAGGAGTAAGCAGCTTTTTATTTCATGGCTGCAATCACCATCTGCAGTGATTTTGGAGCCTCAAAAAATAAAGTCTGCCACTGTTTCCACTGTTTCCCCATCTATTTCCCATGAAGTGATGGGACTGGATGCCATGATCTTTGTTTTGTGAATGTTGACCTTTAAGCCAACTTTTTCACTCTTCTCTTTCATTTTCATCAAGACATTCTTTAGTTCTTCTTCACTTTCTCCCATAAGGGTGCTGTTATCTGCATATCTGAGGTTATTGATATTTCTCCCAGAAGTCTTGATTCCAGTTTGTGCTTCCTCCAGCCCAGCATTTCTCATGATGTACTCTGCATATAAGTTAAATAAGCAGAGTAATGATATACAACCTGGACATACTCCTTTTCCTATTTGGAACCAGTTTGTTTTTCCATGTCCAGTTCTAACTGTTGCTTCCTGACCTGCATATAGGTTTCTCAAGAGATGGGTAGGTGGTCTGATATTCCCATCTCTTTCAGAATTTTCCAGTTTATTGTGATCCACACAGTTAAAGGCTTTGGCATAGTCAATAAAGCAGAAATAGATGTTTTTCTGGAACTCTCTTGCTTTTTTGATGATCCAGTGGATGTTGGCAATTTGATCTCTGGTTCCTCTGCCTTTTCTAAAACCAGCTTGAACATCTGGAAGTTCACAGTTCACTTACTGTTGAAGCCTGGCTTGGAGAATTTTGAGGATTACTTTACTAGCATGTGAGATGAGTGCAATTGTGCAGTAGTTTGAGCATTCTTTGGCATTGCCTTTCTTCGGGATTGGAATGAAAATGGACCTTTTCCAGTACTGTGGCCACTGCTGAGTTTTCCAAGTTGGCTGGCATATTGAGTGCAGCACTTTCACAGCATCATCTTTTAGGATTTGAAATGGCTCAAGTGGAATTCCATCACCTCCACTAGCTTTGTTCATAGTGATGCTTCCTAAGGCCCACTTGACTTCACACCCCAGGATGTCTGGCTCTAGGTGAGTGATCACACTATTGTGATTATCTGGGTCATGAAGATCTTTTTTTGTACAGTTCTTCTGTGTATTCTTCCTACCTCTTCTTATAACTTCTACTTCTGTTTGGTCCATACCATTTCTGTCCTTTATCAAGTCCATCTTTGCATGGAATATTACTTTGGTATCTCTAATTTTCTTGAAGTTATCTCTAGTCTTTCCCATTCTATTGTTTTGCTATATTTCTTTGCACTGATCGCTGAGGAAGGCTTTGTTATCTTTCCTTGCTATTCTTTGGAACTCTGAATGCAAATGGATATATCTTTTCTTTTCTCTTTTGTTTTGGCTTTTCACAGCTGTTTGTAAGGCCTCCTCAGACAGCCATTTTGCTTTTTTGCATTTCTTTTTCTTGGGGATGATCTTGATCCCTGTCTCCTGTACAATGTCATGAATCTCTATCCTAGTTCATCAGGCACTCTGTCTATCAGATCTTCCCTTACATCTATTTCTCATTTCCACTGTATAATTGTTAGCGATTTGATTTAGCTCATACCTGAATGGTCTAGTGGGTTTCCCAACTTTCTTCAAATTAAGTCTGAATTTGGCAATAAAGAGCTCATGATCTGAGCCACAGTCAGCTCCTGGTCTTGTTTTTGCTGACTGTATAGAGCTTCTAAGAATATAATTGATCTGACCATCTGGTGATGTCCATGTAGAGTCTTCTCTTGTGTTGTTGAAAGAGGGTGTTTGTTATGACTTTGCTATGCAGTGCCTTCTCTTGGCAGGACTCTATTAGCATTTGCCTTGCTTCATTCTGTACTCTGAGGCCAAATTTGCCTGTTACTCTAGGTGTTTCTTAACTTCCTACTTTTGCATTCCAGTCCCCTATAATGAAAAGGACATCTTTTTTGGGTGTTCATTCTAGAAGGTCTTGTAGGTCTTCATAGAACCATTCACCTTCAGCTTCTTTAGCATTACGGATCGGGGAGGCAAACAATTCTCACCCTGTGTTAACTGTAAAGAGTATGTTGAAAGTAAAGTTTCCCATAACACACCGTTACCTTTTATGAGGACCTATTAGGAACATTTTTATTATCAGGTTACAATAAGAAACAAAGCTTCCCTCTCTGTTATTCTTAAAAAAAAAAAAAAAACAACTCTGAATTTTTATGACATGTTGAAAACTATGACAGGTATAAGGCATACACTGATGAACACAGAGACATGGTCCCTAACCTCAAGGAACTCAGTGTTTAACATGTGAGGGAGGCATAAAATATACTAACCTATTCAAGAAAAATTGAAATTAAGCTGTAATAGTCTGTGAACTCCATTATGCCATTAGGGCATAGAATAAGACTTCACCCATTTGTGAGGTCACAGAAGAAATGAAAGTGGAGATAGGATGTCATTGAAGATTTCCAGCATGTTGGGAAAATTTGACATGATTAAACTTGTGTGCTGAAAAGAATGCACAAGTGCAGTGTATTTCCCTTTTCGAACAGGCTCCTAGGAAGCACAAACTAAATTTCCAGCCCACTTTTATCCAAGTCTGTAATACTTGAGATTGATAACACTTTATCCCTGACTCAATATTACTCTTCTTTCTCTTGATTTCCCTTAGTGAAAATTTTATTTTATTTTTCTGTGCATATTTGTAATTCATACAGATTTTTGTTGGGGGGGGTGGATATTGAGGTAAGGTACTAATAATAAATAAATGAAAGAGAATATGTTCTTGTTCTGAAAATGTTGACAACCTATATGAAGAATTAGATGAAGAGTATGGAAGAAATGGCTCTGAACATAAAAAAGACCAATAACAAAGTATTCATAGATTATTTCACAGATAAGAAAATGTCATTTTTAAGCAAAGTTGATGTGAACAAGTCAGCAGCTTGGGATCTCAGGCAAATCTTGTGTCTTTTTAAATATAAATACCCTTTTATCTCTCAAAGCTTTCTCTTTTGTTTCTCTTAGTATTCAACCTCTTGTTCTTTTACTTTCTTAATTGCTTGCCATTAGGCAATAAGGTCATTGAAGAAAGAGATCTTGACTTTATTTATTTATTTTTATTTAACTCTGCACTCCCTAGAACCCTCATAGCAATCAAAAGCATTCACTCTTTCTCATAGTTTATGTTTGTTTTTGGTCAGGCTGGTCTCTGGATTTCCAAGCATTGGCATATAAAATTGACAAGTGCAATGAGTATTTCTGCTTTCCCTCTATTCCCCTCCCATGCAATAGTTAAGACAAGGACAACTTTTGGCAGTGAAAGAGCTAGTGCTTCTATATAAATTGCTGATGAAACCTACCACTAGCTTACACATAAATGCCCAAAATTGAGCAAAAAAGAGAGGATCCATATTACAAAGTTTTTTTTTTTAATTTTATAATTATATTTTTATTTCATCTCAGTGTTTTGTGGATAAAACCTTAATGTATAAACATATAGGCAAATTTTCCTTCCAGTAGTTGGACTGTTATAGCTGTCAAGTCCAGTGAGGTCATCTTTGAAAAACCAAATCGAAAGGAGCACTGTGGAGGCTGAGGGTGAGGTAAAATGATGCTGGCTCTCAGGAGCTAGAGGTTAACCTGTAGGCCAGTGAAAAATACTGGATACCAGGGGAAAGTGGATGGAGAGAATTTAGGTCTTTATGGAGGTTTTCTTTTCTCCCCTGTGAAAGCAACTTTAACCTTGTAAAAGATCTACTTTTGTCTTGTTAACCTGGCTTGGAAAAGGAATGACCCTGAGAGGGAAACAATAGTTGTAGCCAAGTATAAAGGGTAATAAACTCCTAGGAGCCTTTTTACCATCTTTGGAGTCTAGTTTGAGGCAGTATCTGCTAAGGAAAAGGCATTAAGAGCCATAAAACATGCTCCTGCTCTCTTCTGTTTTCAAGATTGTGTTCTGTGTTCACTTACTCTTTATGAGGGAGAAGGCAATGGCACTCCACTCCAGTACTCTTGCCTGGAAAATCCCATGGACCGAGGAGCCTGGTAAGCTGCAGTCCATGGGGTCTCTAAGAGTCGGACACGACTGAAGCGACTTAGCAGCAGCAGCAGCACTCTTTATGAGAGGACTTTCCGTCACCCTGCTTCAGCTGGAAGGCATTTTTCTTTTTCTTTTCTCTTAGAGTATTTCTTTTCCTTGCTTCCTTCTTCCCTTTCCTCATTTGGTCTTTCCATTTTAAAGCTGCTGTAACAGTCCAGCATGGAAAGTCAGCTAGTGAGTTACTAAAGGGCCCTACAGGGTAGAGACGCACCTCGTCTGTGGAGACACTTTGGACAAGTTTAGCCTGAGTAGATCTGGAATAGATGAGGGATTCCTGCTGCTCTCAATACAGCCTCATTAATACTTAGAAATACTTGGCTGAGGTTTAAAAATCTGAAATTTAATCACATGAATACATACTCTGGACTAGAATTTATCATGATTATTTGACTTAATTTGGGAGATAGATGTGTAGTATTTGGACATTTTATATTACAGTTATAATTTGTATTGACCTATAGACATATAAGGGGCTTCCCTAGTAGCTCAGTGGTAAAGAATTTGCCTGTCAATGCAAGAGGCGCAGGTTCAATCCCTGGGTCAGGAAGATCCCCTGGAGAAGGAAATGGCAACCTATTCCAGTATTCTTGCCTGGGAAATGTTATGGACAAAGAAACCTGGAGGGATACAGTAGTCCATGGGGTCCCAAAGAGTGGGACACAACTTAGTGACACAACATATATAAAACTGTGTGTGTGTGTGTATATATACACACACTGTGTAGATCTATTTATCTATCTATCTTTCTACCTATCTGGCATCTATAGCAAGATAAATATTAGAGGCAATGCCCTTGAAGGACTCACCCAGCCTCCTTTCTATCATTCCTCCTCCTCCAAGTGTAGCCGCTGTCTTGGTGTGTAACATTACAAATTTGTTTGCATGTTTTTTGCCCTTTCATCAGTGCTTGCCTCCTTGTGCTCAGCATCAGTTTTGTGAGATTTGTCCATACTGTTGCAGAAGCTATAGATTGTCTGTTCTTATTGTGTGTCACAGTGACTCTCAAAATGTGTCCCTAGACCATCAGTATCAGCTTCATAGAAACTTGTTGGAACTGAAAACTTCTGAGAAAATTCTTGAACCCTTACTTTGACCTGTTGAATCATGAACTTTGAGGTGGGGGACTGCCATTTGTGATTTAACAAACCCACCAGATGATTCTGACATCCACTAATTTTCAGAAACATGGCTATATAATATTCCACTCTCTGAATACATTGTGATATATTCATCATTCTACTGCTGATGGACATTTAAGTTATTTCTAGTATAAAGTTATTATGAAGAAATATGAATTTTCTAGTACACACCTCTTGGTGACCATGTAAATTAATTTGTTGCATGTGCATATCTAGGAGTATAATTTCTGTGTGATAGGATATGACTTTGTTCAGTTTTAGAACATATTACCATACATTTATCTAAGTGATTACACTAATTTACATTCCCCAGCTGTACACAAGAGTTTCAGTTTCTTGATACAGTCACCAAAAACATAAGTGAAATTCACTTTTTTTAGCTATCATTCTGATGGCAGATAGCGTATCTCAAGCATTTCTCTAAAGATTAGAGAGATTGAGTACTGTGTCATATACTCATCAACCATTTGTACATCTTCTTTATTGAAATATACATTCAAATCTTTTCCCATTTTTCTGTTGTCATTTTTATCTCATTTTTATATATGTCTTTGTTGGATAAATGCATTGCAAATCTTTTTCCACTTTGTGAGATGCAAGGCAATTGTAGTTTTAATAACAAAGATTCCAAAAGTATAAGTATAGATAAAAAGACTACATTATAAATTATAGGAATTTTTCAACATACTTTCTATTTCCTGATTATCCACTAACCTTCTTTTTTAAGGAAATATTACTGAGTGGAATTGCATTATGTACATAGCTGAGGTGATGCTGATAAAACCAGACAAAAAGCTATAAGGAAATCTGGAGCAGGTCAGTCTTCCCCAGAAAACTCTAAACACTATAAGACATAGGCATGTGCATACACATTTTTTCTGTATCTTGCAATCACTGTTCCATCTTCTTTTAAATATGGTTCCTAGATGACTGGCAAGTAGCCCAGTCATAGACCATGGATGATAAAGAGGCATAACAAATCTGTCCAGAGAGGAAAAGCTTATTCAATAAACAGAGCTGGGGCAATCAGTTGGTTATTTGGATAAAAATCCATTCAGATTTTGATCTCAAGCCATTTATGAAACTATGTCCAAGTGGAACAAAACATCAAATGTAAAAACGTCAACCATGAACAACTAGAAGATAATTTTTGTGGATATTTTTCAGATTTCTCAACATGAAAGGAAATAGTAAAGGGAAAGATATATAGATATAACTTTACCACAGTTTGAAACTTTTGAACTTCCAAATCCAAACTGAATTAACAGGAAAAGCAAACTGAACAAATTATTTTCAAGAACTATGACACATAGAGGTTCATATTCTTGCTTAAATTCTTTATATATACAAATAT
>NW_011495027.1:229782-230151 GCF_000754665.1 Bison bison bison | reverse complement strand
AACTTCTATGCAGAGTACATCATGAGAAACGCTGGGCTGGAAGAAGCACAAGCTGGAATCAAGATTTCCAGGAGAAATATCAATAACCTCAAATATGCAGATGACACCACCCTTATGGCAGAGAGTTTAGAGGAACTAAAAAGCCTTTTGATGAAAGTGAAAGAGGAGAGTGAAAATATTGGCTTTAAGCTCAACATTCAGAAAACGAAGATCATGGCATCTGGCCCCATCACTTCATGGGAAATAGATGTGGAAACAGTGTCAGACTTTATTTTTCTGGGCTCCAAAATCACTTCAGATGGTGACTGCAGCCATGAAATTAAAAGACACTTACTCCTTGGAAGGAAAGTTATGACCAACCTAGATCTG